>NW_012114677.1:1656441-1683410 GCF_000951035.1 Colobus angolensis palliatus
CGATCTCAGCTCACTGCAACCTCTGCCTCCCGGGTTCAAGTGATTCTCCTGCCTCAGCCTCCTGAGTAGCTGGGATTACAGGCACCCGCCACACCCGGCTAATTTTTGTATTTTTAGTAGTGACGGGGTTTCACCGTGTTGGCCAGGCTGGTGTCGAACTCCTGGCCTCAAGTGATCTACCTGCCTTGGCCTTCACAAAGTGCTGGGATTACAGGCGTGCACCACTGCACCCAGCCGGGGCCCGCCAGCCCTCTGTGTACCAGCACGGCTTCGTTCCAGCAGTTGCCTGTGGCCACGAGGCCCTCACAGGCAGGGGTCTTTCCAGCGGCTGTGGAGACCAAGCTGTTTCCAGGGCCCAGGGGCGCCAGCCCCATCAGCCCTGTCTCCTACCACGGCCGGCCAGGCCCTGGCCTCCTGGACCCTCATCGTCTTGACTTCCTGGCTGAAAGGGGTGAGCCCAGGCTCTCCAGATCCCTAAATGTGGCAGACTGCCAGAGGGCAGGACCCCTCCACTTGGCAAGGGAGTGTGGGGTAAGCAGCCTCTGCCATCCCGGCTAGGGGCCAGCCAGGAGAGTGTGGCCCTCAACCGCCTGTGGGGCACACATGGCACCCAGGGGCCATCTCCTGCACCAGCCCACGCACCTCCACCCACGTGGCTGACACGGGGCCCTTCCCCAGCCCAGGCCACTGCCATGTTCAGGGTGCAACTCCATCAAGCCGGCCACTGCAGCAGTCTGCAGGCAGCTGGGGAAACATGAAACCACGAGCTTGACGCACCAGGTGCGTGGTGCTGATGGCCAGGCGGGTGGCGCGTGAAGCCAGGTCTGCCCAGCAGGGCTCTGGTGCCATCCAGGACTAACTGGGTCCTCACCAGGAGCTGTTCAGGCCTCTCTCTCAGCCCAACTGTCCAGGGGGTCAGGGCAAAGCCTGTGGTCCTGGGGACAGGCCAGGCAGGCGGGAGGAGGGGCAGGCAACCGATTCTAGGTGGGAGCTTTGCTGGGTGTTACCTGCCAGGCTCCAAAACCAAGCACTGGCCTTGGGGCACCCCTGGTGGCAATGTGTGGCAGGGACGGCTGTTTCTTCCCGACCTCAGCCAACTGCAGTTTGAAGCAGAACAAACTCAGTGGGCCCCAGGGCCACCTTTAGGGAAGTGGTTTCGCGCCCAGCTGTTCCCACAGGACTGATAACACTTACGTTCCATGGATGGCCCCGACGCAGCAGCAGAAAGGCTCACAAAAGCCCTGCCGGGCTCCACGAGCTGACTCAGCAGGGGAGGCCCATCCCTGTGCCCCTCCAGGTGCCCGGAAGGTGGGGCAGAGTTGGGAGGCAGGGCCAGCTTCCTCAGACCCAGGGAGGCCTGGCAAGCCAGCAGCCCCTCCTCAGGCTGGGACCCCGGCTGTGTGCCCTGGTTGACTTCAGAGACACAGGGACTCACTTGAGGATCTTCCCGGCTGTGGGGAGCTCCTGGCCCCAGTAGTGCAGGTCCACGCCGTAGGGCACCACGGGCGCCCGGGCCCGCTCTGCTGCCAGCCTCTGGGCCTCCTGTGGCTCTGGCAACACTCTGGGGGGGCTACAGGAACAGAGTAGGACATCCTGACTGTGTGCTGCTGGTGCTAGCCACAGCCACCTGCCTCTCCCCCTCCACCCTCACGGCACGGTCGGGGCCTCAGATCGGCTCAGGTGAGCAATGGATTCCGCCACACGACACCTGGGCCTCAGAGCCACCACTGAGGTCCTGTGAGAAGCTCTGGGCCCTGGCCAACAGCGGGGCTCTGGTCTGCAGTTCTTCACCCTGGCCCAGGGGTGACCCGACACCTGCCTCTCAAACCCCAGCCCTGGGGGCTCCTCTCAGAGGCACGAGCAGTGTCTGGAAGGGTATTTGTTGGCCCAGCCCCACACGGGCTCCAGCTGATGCTGGCACTGACAAGCCCAAACATGGCACCAACAGTGCTCAACCGGCCGGGGGTGCAGACCCCAGGCTTCTGCCAAGATATCCAGAAAAGGCACTGAGCAGCCTGTCGAGGCCAGCCAGTGCTCTGGGCAGAGGCTGTGGCAGCGCCAGGCAGGGGCTCAGCACACAGGACACAGGGAGTCACCTGGCAGACGAGGGTGGGGGCAAGTGTTCCCGGAGCCGCCGCAGCTGAGCGGCCGCAGAAGTGGGGTCCGACGCCTCCTCGTCTTTCCTCATCCTTGTCCGCAAGCCCCGCACAGCCGTGTCTTTCTCTAGTGTTGCCTCCAGCCCTGAAACAGACACGTGTCTACTCCCTGCCACCACTCCCACCACCTGCCAGGCACATCCACGAGACTGGGCAGTTAGGATGTGTCTATGCGTTAGCGTGTTCCATCTTCCGAGAGTCCTGAGGTGGGTGCCTGCTATCTGAACCTCACGGGCGAGGGTGAGGCCCGGAGCAGCAGCTCAGGCCACGCTCTGCCAGAACATGGCGTGCGCTGGGGGCTCCGGCAGTCTTGCCTTGTGGCCACACAGTTCACGCACTGTGCTACCTGGCTTTGCAGAACGGCCAGCCTGAGCAGACGGATTTGCCAGGCTGTAAAGAAGCCGGGCAGCAGCGAGAGCCCAGACTGCCCAGCACTCTATGCCTGTGAGATGTAGGCAGCCTGCAGCCCTCCCCAGCCCCCAGGCCTGAGGTGGCAGCCCCTTGGAAAGGCCACCCACAGGGTGTCCACATGGTCCTCAAGGAGAAGAGAACGCACACTTCCACACAGGGTTTCAACCCACGTCTCACGCCGAGGTAAAACCGCGATGTTAGCGGGGATTCCAGCCCCTGCGTCCCCACAGAAACACCTGGGGCTGTACCACGGCTTCAGCAGGCGCCTCTGACAGCCACGGCCCTGGCCCCGGCAACTCCCTCCCTCTGTCTGCCAGGCAGAGGCTGAGTTCCAATGAGCAAGATGCCGTCCCGGAGCGCCTGTCGCAGAGGGCCCATCCCGCCGCCAGCAAGACAAGGCCATGGCGCTGTATCTCACCAACGTCCCACAGAGATAGACAGGGACGAGACCACCAGCCCCTGGCCTCCACAGCCCAGTGTGCACCCAGGGTGCCTGAAGCAGGACAAGGAGATTCTCCAACACTGCTGGGCCCTGACCTGCCTCTCCCCTCCTCCTGTACCACGTCCTGGGCTTGGCTCTCAGGCTGCCCCGCGGGGCTCACCCTGACCCTCATGGCACCTCTCGGTCAAGGCAGGGGCCTATACTCCCTAGTGGCTGTCTGAGCTGGTGTCCTGGGACATCAGGATGGCAGGGGGCACAGGAGGTGCCAGCAGGCTATGGGTTAGGACAAAGGGCACCACCCACCTCCCCAAACCTGCTGTAAGAGCAACTAAGGCCTACACTTGAGCCTGTCCTCCCCTGTGGGCTGCCGGTCAGCGGGGCTCAAGACCCCAGAGGAACCTGGACCGCAGGGAAGCCAGACTTTGGAGAGTTGCCATGGAAGAAAGAAAACGGACCGAGCAAAGTGTCCTGGCTGCAGTGGAATCCACAGAAAGAAAACGGACCCAGCAAGGCGTCCTGGCCGCGGCGGAATCCACAGAAAGAAAACGGACCTAGTAAGGCGTCCTGGCCACGGCAGAATCCACAGAAAGAAAACGGACCGGCAGCCCGGGCGAGGAGGCGCACAGCCCATGCCACGCTCCCCAGAAGCTACGGAGACAGAGCAAGAGGCCAGGAAGGGAGGCGGGAGGGGGGATCCTGAAGACACCTCCACTAAAGACGAAGGGCAAGGAAAACTGTCAGGTGCAGAGGACTTGCTGGATGGCTGAGGGGACCGGCCACAGCACGAGTGAGACATAGGCGGCCGCAGACAGCGAGGGAGGAAGCACGGAAGACCTTCTCAAGAGCTCCAAGGGGTGAGGGGATGCGCAGGTGTCAGCGTCCTCGTCTCTCTTAAAACCCCGCAGGTGTCAGCGTCCTCGTCTCTCTTAAAACCCCGCAGGTGTCAGCGTCCTCGCCTCTCTTAAAACCCCGCAGGTGTCAGCGTCCTCGCCTCTCTTAAAACCCCGGGAGGAGACGGAAATAATTGGAGCGCAGAAAAGAGTTGAAGAAACGATGAGCCACATTTTCCTGGAATTGGAAGGCTCACTGAGAGTCAAAGGAGACAGAGGAAAAGCCATGGCTAGAGGCGCTACAGGAAAACCGAGGAACACCACGGCCCGAGATAGTTACCACCGAGCACTGAGGTCAACTCGACTGCCTGAAGGAGACAAAGTATTGATCCTGGGCGTGTCTGTGAGGGTGTTACCAAAGGAGACTAACATGAGTCAGTGGGCTGGGAAAGGCAGACCCACCCTTAAATCTAGTGGGCACCATCTAATCAGCTGCCAGCGAATATAAAGCAGGCAGAAAACTGTGAAAAGCAGAGACGGGCCTCGCCTCCCAGCCTACATCTTTCTCCCGTGCTGGATGCTTCCTGCCCTCCACCATCGGACTCCAGGTTCTTCAGTTTTGAGACTCGGACTGGATCTCCTTGCTCCTCAGCCTGCAGTTGGCCTATTGGGGGACCTTGTGGTCGTGTAAGTTAGCTGATACTTTCAAAGAAATAAAAATTCTACTGACACAAGATGTTCAATAGCAACCGTGAATGCAAGATCTTAGAAGGTCACTTTGAAAGTGCGGAAGAAGTTCAAGCTCAGAATTTTACAGCCAGCTAAATGATCGCTTCTTGTGCAGGCAGAGGACAATGACCTCATGGAGACAAGTCCTTTTGAGGTTTGCCATGGTGAGGTCTGCTTTGAAAACACCTTCACAGCCAGTAGTCACAAAGAAAAGCCAGGGGGGTGGAGCAAGACATGGGCAGTGCCCTGAGACATGAGCACTGAGTGTGTAGAGACACGGGAGGTGAGTGCAGGGACGCGGGAGGTGAGTGCCCTGAGAGGTGAGTGCAGAGACACGGGAGGTGAGTGCCCTGAGATGCAGGAGGTGAGTGAGTGCCCTGAGACGCGGGGGGGTAAGTGCAGGGACGCGGGAGGTGAGTGCCCTGAGACACGGAGGGGGGAGGTGAGTGCCCTGAGACACGGGAGGTGAGTGCAGAGACACAGGAAGTGAGTGCAGACGCAGGAGGTGAGTGCCCTGAGACGCAGGGGGGTGAGTGCAAGGATGCGGGAGGTGAGTGCCCTGAGACACGGGAGGTGAGTGCAGAGACACGGGAGGTGAGTGCAGAGACACGGGAAGTGAGCGCAGACGCGGGAGGTGAGTGCAGAGACGCAGGAGGTGAGTGTGCAGAGACGCAGGAGGTGAGGCCCTGAGATGCAGGAGGTGAGTTCAGGGGCATGGGAGGTGAGTGCCCTGAGACGCAGGAGGTAAGTGCGGGGTGTGGGAGGTGAGTGCCCTGAGACGCAGAGGTGAGTACAGGGGCGTGGGAGGTGAGTGCCCTGAGACATAGGAGGTGAGTGCAGAGACTTGGAAGGAACACTGAGCTCGTGACTTTGTAAAGCTGACTCCCGCCTGTCTCTACCCAAACCCAACTGTTCATATCAACCAGAATGAAGTTGGTTCTGGATGACCCAATGTGACGGGGTGGAAGGAGGCCGCACGCGGGAAGAGGGTGCTAGGTGATTTGTCTTATGCAGGAAATAGTACAGTAATTGACAAACTCTAGCAACAAACAGTGAATGGTACATATATGTGTAAATCCTTTCCACAACAAGGAGTGACCATCCGAAGAATAAAAACCAG
This sequence comes from Colobus angolensis palliatus, assembly GCF_000951035.1. Taxonomy (NCBI): domain Eukaryota; kingdom Metazoa; phylum Chordata; class Mammalia; order Primates; family Cercopithecidae; genus Colobus; species Colobus angolensis. Next base: position 1,662,130 of record NW_012114677.1, read on the forward strand.
CAGAACAACGGGGCACATAAACGGTGGGAGAAAGGAGGAAACGAGGCAAGGACGGTGGCTGAAGTCGGAGAGGAAGTGCGACGGGCGGACGCATGACAGGCCGCCAGATGTGTCTTCTGAAGACTTCGTAACAACCGTTAATTAAACAGATTCAGATTAATGAAAAGACAGACTCCGGAGTGGACGTCTTTAGCAATATGCCATCTAAAGAAGACCGACTTAGGGCCGGGCGCGGTGGCTCAAGCCTGTAATCCCAGCACTTTGGGAGGCCGAGACGGGCGGATCACGAGGTCAGGAGATCGAGACCATCCTGGCTAACACGGTGAAACCCCGTCTCTACTAAAAAATACAAAAAAAACTAGCCGGGCGAGGTGGCGGTGCCTGTAGTCCCAGCTACTCGGGAGGCTGAGGCAGGAGAATGGCGTAAACCCAGGAGGCGGAGCTTGCAGTGAGCTGAGATCCGGCCACTGCACTCCAGTCCAGGCGACAGAGCGAGACTCTGCCTCAAAAAAAAAAAAAGAAAACAGTGACCAAAAGACAGAAGAGGTCCCATGTGGGTACTAGAAAAACTAGATTTTAGGTAAAAAATAAGAGGGTAAAAGAAGGAACGTTTGAAGGTGTAATAAACATGAACAGATATGTAACTTACAAATGCAGTCTCGAAACATAAACAGCAATGCTGAGGGGCTACGGGTGCAGAGACACCCCCGACTGTGGGGACTTTGGCGAACCTCTTGGGAAGTGGCCGTTAGGCAAAGAATGAGCCGTATCATGAGTGGTCTGTACAGTACAGTCAAAACCCCCAAACTAAGAGACAGCGGGGGACTTCCTGTCTGATTCCGTCTGGCTCTGCGTCCCCGCCCAAATCTCATCTTGTAGCTCCCATAACTCCCACGCGTGGTGGGACGGAGCCGGTGGGTCTTCCCCGTGGTGTTCTCGTGAGAGTGAATGCGTCTCACGAGATCCGATGGTTTTAAAAGCGGGAGTTTCTGTGCACAAGCCCTCTCCCTGCCTGCCGCCATCCACGTAAGATGTGACTTGCTCCTTCTCGCTTTCCCCATGATTGTGAAGCCTCCCCCGTCATGTGGAACGTTAAGTCCAATAAACCTCTTTCTTCTGTAAATTGCCCAGTCTCGGGTATGTCTTTATCAGCAGCGTGAACATGGACTAATACAATATCCAAGAAGTCCTTCTCCAACACACATGCAGAACCGACGAGAGAAAACCAACTACTAAGTCAACAAGGGGCCTCAGTCACCTCCCAAGAATCAGCACCGCCCAGACTCTGTCCTGAGACCACAGAACAGAGCATCAAAAACAGAGGCCGCCAGAGAGCTCAGACGCCCAGAAACTCATGTACACATGATCGATTACATACACACACACACACACACACACACACACACACACACACAGAGGTCCACGCACAGACGCGCTCTCACTGAACACGAGTGACCTGCAGAGCATGCAGGCCTTCTGTTTGTGCAGGCTTACTGAATATATACACACACGTACATGTCCACACACGCACATCCTTACAGGCATGCTGTCACTGAACACACGTGTGCTCACGGCAGGCTTTCTGAGGACACCCACGGTGCCTCCACTTACCTATCTGTATAGCCAGGAATGCTCTGTTTGGAGAAGAGCTGGGAGGAGAATGAGGCGGCGTGAGAAGTGGGGGTACGGCAAGGCTGCCTGTGCAGGGGCTTCCTGGGAGGGAAGTGGGTAAGGACAAAGGGCCTTGCTCAGGCCCTTGACAAGCATCCTGGAAACCAAGGAGGTGGCCCCAACCCCATCCCTGAGTTGCAGAGGAGGGAAAAACTGTCTCTCTGAAAAGGCTCACAGAACTTGGGCAGTCTGGAGCCATCTCTGACTTGGCCACCAGCTCTCTGGGCAGAGGTCAGTCTGGCACATGCAGAAACGCCACACCCTGTGCTCAGGGATCACCAGCCTGTGGCTGTGGGCCAAGTCCAACCCACCGCCTACTTTCGTGAATAGGGTGTTACTGGCACACAGTCGCACCCATCATCTACACGCAGAGACAAGGCCTCGTGTGGCCCCTGAAGCCGAAGAGACTGCGCTCTGGCCCTTCACAGAAGGTTCCTGTCCTGCTCGGGAGCTCTTTTGAGCCGTGCACAGCTGCACACCTGCTCGCGGCTGCATGCCTGCGGGGCTGCTCCCATTTCCTGGGTTCCCAGGGGCTGAGAGCAGAGGACATGAGACAGAGCCACCACAGAGCAGGTGACAGGGCCGGACCTCCAGCCCCGAGTCACACACCTGGGAGACATTGGGCAGCCCCTGCTCAGCCCTGGCACTCAATGCCATGTCCTGGGTTTTACTCACAGACCTGCCAAGTGCCCCTCAGTATTCTGGAAATGTACATGACACAGATACGGACTGACAGCACATGCGTGCACATGCACACACACGCACGCACACACACGCACGCTCACACGCACATACACACAGGCACACGTGCGCACACACATGCACACAATGTGCACGCACACACGCACGTACACACATGCACACACACACGCACACATGCACACACACGTGCATGCTCACAGTGAGGGAGGCAAGATTGATAAGTGAACAATGTGACATTTAGATACAATCACAGCCAAAAGATCAATATGAGAATTCCTAAGAGTTACAAGAATGAAATATATTTTTCATCGATTTGTTGTTTTAAACCATTAAAAAGATGGGTAAGCGTGTTAAAGCAGGGTAAATACTTAGGGCACTAAAAACACTCCCACTTGCGCATCGCGTGGAAAATCAATCTCACTGACATACTTTCAAAGCAAAACCCCAAAAAGCCGACAGCATTCCTCAGGCACCGGGAGCACGCATTTTCAGGAAGAATAATGACTCCTGGAAAACAAGAGGCCACACGTCACAGCCGAACCCGGCCTGCCCTGCCTGCACCGCGTCTCACTGAGTCCAGTATCTTGGCTCAAATTCACTCCCACGGTTGTTTTTAGAAAGAATCATAAAAATGTCCAAATCCCCTTTTTTGTTTAAATTGGCCAAGTGGCACCTATTTGCCTGAAGCACCAAAGCAGACAGTGCGGGAGGGAATCGATGGCAGGAAACGCAGAGGCGGGGCCCCTGCGCCCAGGCGGGCTGCCCAGCGCTGACATTATTGATTTTACCTGGTTCAGCTGGCCTTGTAATTAAAATGTAAATTTGAGAAAGAGATTATGTCCTGACAGAAATGGCAGGATTAAGGGGAAGATAAAGGCCCCTCAGTGAAAATTCAGAGAAAGAAATGAGCAAGCAAAAGAGCACGGGTTTCCTCCGTGGTGTGGATTTAGACTAAATCTAACTACTTCAGATTCGCCCACGTTTAATTGAAAAAACAGCGACAGAATATAAACTCGTGTTATGGACTGAGCTGGCCCCGTATCTTCCCCCACGGTTCCCGTCTGGTCCCTGCCTCTGGCACTCTTGGGGCCCCTGGGGTGTGAAGCTGAGTGGGGCCGGGGGGTCCCCTCTGCACACCCCAGAGGGCAGCTCTGTCACCAGGGCCTGCCCCTCCTTTGGGCCCTCCAGCCCTCGCCTGGGGCTGGTACAGCCGGTGCCGCATACTTGCACCCAAGTGACTCCCAGCAGTGCCGCCAAGGACACCCAGGCCAGGCCTACAGGGGCCATCGGCACCTTCAAGGCTGACGGCAGAAGGTGGTCAGCCTCTCCACTTCAAGAAGTCAATCAGTGGCAATAAAACTGCCAGGGCCTCTGCCTGCCCCAGGCAAGGCTGTGATGGAGCCCCCAGCTTCTAAGGCACCCTCCCCTCCGCCGGGCATTCGAGGGCCCTGAGAGCAAAGGGGCAGATGCCATGCAGTGGAGGAGGCTTGGAACCAGCAGAGGAGGGCGCTGTGGGGACCTGCAGCTACAATGACAGGAACCGGCGGCCAGTGCACCAGTTGTGCACACTTCCCTGGACCAGGACTGAGCCAGCAGGGACAGCTCATCTCTGCTCTGCTGAACCTGGGGCCTGAGCTGGAGACACACATCTGGAGGTGCCTTCACAACCAGGGTCAGGCTGGGACAGCCCACCGGTGGGGCTTAGTCAGGACTGCCACGCCCAGTGCCTACCTGTGACCCTGTGAGGCTAGGTGTACCTGCAGCAGGGCCGTGTCAGAGCAGGTGTCCCGGCACACCCAGCAGGGGCTGCGAGGCCTGTGCAGCTCTGCCCCTTTGGCTGGACACTATTGTGGATGGACTCAGGACCCCTGGGCTCCAGTGGGGAGGGGACGGCCAGGCCTGGTGATGAGTGAGCGCTGTCACCATTGTCTTTGGCCACAGGCCGGAGGGAGCCTCACCTCTTCTGATGAAAGGAGATCGCTCTGTTCTTTGGGGAGAGTCACCTCGTTTGAGTTTCGCTTCTGGCCTTGCTTTGGATAATTTAGAGCCACAAGTCAGGTTTTAGGGGAAGTGGGGATTTCTGCCTTTGAGACGCCACACATCACCCCGTCTGTCTAAGATGTGTAACTTCTGCTCAAAGGGCTCAGAAGCCATCGTAACAGGTCCGTGCAGAGACCCAGGGCCAGGAAATGTCAGTGACACTATAGGCCAAGAGTCAGTGCCAGCTCCCAGACTCTGAAGACGCCCAGAAGGGATCCAGGAGATGAGGCAGCCCAGCAGGCCGGGTCAGGGTGGGCCTATGCAGACAACATGGCTGCCTAGGCCCCCGCTGCAGCACCTCTAGGAGACACCTCTGTGCTTCGACCGGTGCTCCTGGGGCTGGACCCACAGCCTGGTCCACCTGAGAGCAGCCGAGAGCCAGGAAAGAGATTGCAGCAGCCAACAGCGTGCTCAGGCACCCCCAGGGCCCTCACGTCAGGCATGGGGACTCCTGCCCAAGGTGGGGAATCAGCAGAAAGACCATTTCAGGTGGACGCTGGAGTTGGAAGAACAGAGTGTGTGAGGTGGGGACGGGGGAAGCCCAATGAGGGCACAGCTGGGGCTGTGGCCCGGCGGGGGACGGGGTCTGACACAGAGAGGTCGGTAGAGGGGAGAGGCGTGCAGGTCGCTCGGCTTCTGCCTGCCTGGCCAGAACCCCTGGAGAAGCAGCACGGGACCCTGGTCCAGAAAGGGCCAGGCCACAGTGGTGCCCAGAGACAGGTCCCAGCTGGCCCCAGGCATCTGAGGCTTTCTTCCACACCCTCAAGCTCACACTGACCCCAGGAGCTCAGCCTTCACAGCCTGGGCCCTCCCTGGGTGGCCCCAGGGCAGAAGACAGCAGGACCCCGGTAAACAGGACCATACAAATGGAAGATCGTTAGAAGCCTGGTTGTGCTAATCTGGCATGACACCCTTAATGGGTCATATCTTCACACATGAGTTGTCTAATCATCTAAATTCTCTTAACAAATTTACATCTCTTTGGGTTTTTTTTTGTTTTTTTTTTTTTTGAGACGGAGTCTCACTGTGTCTCCCAGACTGGAGTGCAGTGGCGTGATCTTGGCTCTCTGCAAGCTCCACCGCCTGGGTTCATGCCATTCTCCTGCCTCAGCCTCCTGAGTAGCTGGGACTACAGGCGCCCGCCACCTCGCCCGGCTAGTTTTTTGTATTTTTAGCAGAGACAGGGTTTCACCATGTTAGCCAGGATGGTCTAAAACTCCTGAGCTCAGGAGATCCACCCGCCTCAGCCTCCCAAAGTGCTGGGACTACAGGCGTGAGCCACCGCGCCCGGTCTACATCTCTTCTTATACTCTGATTCAAACCAACTTGTCCATTTCACACAAAAGCTGAGGGTCTTGTTTTCATTTGCCTCCCGTCCATGCAAACACCACTGTGGGTACTCTGGGGAACTTGAAGAGTAGACCCACCTGGGCCCACGCCCCTCCTGGAGGGCACAATCCTGGGTGTGGCATGGGAACGTGGCTTTGGGAGGTATTTTTGAAAAACCTAAGCCCTCGATGGCACAGCACAGGCTGTGGCAGCACTCAGCACCTCCCGAGTGCTCCCTGAGAATGACAGGAGCTCCTTGCTGTGGAGGGCACAGCAGCCCTGGGCCCAGACCCGAGCCTGTGGCATCACCAGTGGTGAGGAGGGATGCCTGTGCTTGTGACTCCACTAAGCGGGGAGGGGAGCCTGGAGGGTGTGGGGTGGCGGCCCCTCCCACCTGCCAGCAGCGGCTTCTGTAGCTGCGGGAATCACACCCACAACCCTCAAGTTCAAGGAGCCCACCAGAGCCCACCCTCCTGCATGAGGCCTTTCTGTCCTTGAGCAGGGCTGCTGATGGCAGAGGGAGGTCAGGACCCTGCCCCGATGCGTCCTTAGAGCAGGCCGGTGTGCTGGGGCCTCCACACAAGAACCAAGAGGAGGACGGCCCCTGCCCCAGACTTGGGCACCTGAGGGCCTGCCTGGCAGAGGAGGACCAGCAGGACCACCGGAGAGGGAGCACACCTCAGGGCAGGCTGCAGGGAGGACGCTAGGCCTGAGACCCCAAGATGGAGCCAGAGCACAGAGGAAAAGCACGCACACGACTTCTCAGCCTCATGGCTACGATCATGGGCAGGAAAAGCGGCATTTTAAACCAAAGCAGCAGTTACCACCAGACGGGTCCCAAGGGGCCACATCCTGAGTGGGGGACCCTCCACCCAGGCACCCTCCGACAGGGCCCGCTGCTCACCATACTCAGAGCGCAAGTGGTCAGGGATGTGGGGCTCATACCCCTCCTTCTCAGGGACCTCCACAAAGTCCTCATCATCCTCATCTTCCTCCGCATTCCCCAGGGCTTCCGTCTGTGGAAAGATGCCCCAGCACAGATCAGCCCCAGACCCTGTGTATGAACACAGTTCTCAGTGGGCGGAGCCCTGGAAATGCCTTTCTGTTGTGGAGCTTTTTCTCCCGCTCAGGGCTGCAGCATCAGCCACAGCTGGACTGCAGTTACGGTTGTCTCCAAGGCTGCTCTCGTTCCCCAACATCACACTACCTCCGCACTGCCCCTGCGCCGGGGGCTGTTTAGAGTCTACGTCAAAACCACGAACTGCTGCAACCCTGGCTGACTCCCCAGGTCCCTGTGGGAGGTGAGGTCCTCATGTGGAATGGCGTCTCACTGGCGCGAGGGTGGCCGTGCCCCCGTGGCTTAGGGCAGTCATCTTCCCACCAGGTGGAGCAGGTGCATCTGCTCTTCGGCAACGGCCAGGGCTAGCTCCCCGCACAGGGTTCTCCCGTGGCGCTGGTGTGACCACAGCATGTCAGATGACCGAAAGGGACAAGTACTTCTGGAACATTCTGTCCTTGAGGGCTTGCATGAAAACCACCTCAATTTCCTTTTGACAAGGTCACTTCTCTGCCAGGGTAGGTGTAGGGATCCCTCACTGAGTCTGGAGAGCCCTCAGGCCACCCCTGCCTCCCTCCTCCCATGAGAAAAAGGCTGCCTGCCCTGATAAAGTCTTTCTCTTCCAAAAGGCTGCTGCTGTAGTACTGGCTTCTGTGTGCACTCGGTAGCGAGCCCACTGCTTAGTAACATGGCTACACGGTGGCCACCACCTGCTCCATCCATGTGCTCAGATGCGGCCGTGGGCAAACTCTTCTCCGCCTCACCTTCCCACTGGCCTGCATCCTTCCAACAGCCCCACCACGGCCCAGGACAGGGTGTGGGAGCTCACACATAGCCCCCAGGGCACACCATCCTTCCCTGAGAGCCCCGCCTCTGCAGCTCACCCACCACAAACCTGGTGTGGGCTCAGCACAGCAGGCCGGTCATTCCTCACCTTCAGCTCCCTCAGGGCAGGAGAGGGGCTGGCAGGGCTGCTAGGGCAGCTGAAGGTCATGCCCCCAGGGTGCCCCAGGGTGGAGGTGCCCCGGGGTGGAGGTGTCCTGGGGTGGAGGTGCCCCGGGGTGGAGGTGCCCCAGGATGGAGGTGCCACAGGATGGAGATGCCACAGGATGGAGGTGCCCCGGGGTGGAGGTGCCCCGGGGTGGAGATGCCCCGGGGTGGAGGTGCCCCGGAGTGGAGGTGCCCCGGGGTGGAGGTGCCCCGGGGTGGAGGTGCCCCGGGATGGAGGTGCCCCGGGGTGGAGGTGCCCCGGGGTGGAGGTGCCACAGGATGGAGGTGCCCCGGGGTGGAGGTGCCCCGGGGTGGAGGTGCCCCGGGGTGGAGGTGTCCCAGGATGGAGGTGCCCCAGGGTGGAGATGCCCAAGGGTGGAGATGCCCCAGGATGGAGGTGCCCCAGGGTGGAGATGCCCAAGGGTGGAGATGCCCCAGGATGGAGGTGCCCCAGGGTGGAGGTGCCCCAGGGTGGAGGCACCTGCGTTCCTGTTCCCACAGCACAGCTGAGGGAAACTTCCCGGAAGGGAGATTCCTATCAGAGGAACACCAAGCAAGGGGACCGTTAACGGGTTTGTAAGAGAAAAACCGAAAACCAGCATCACTCTGACACACACCTTCATTTCTAAAAAGCATTCCCAGCATCAGCACCTCACAGGCGCCTGCAGTCACAGCTTTGTTTCCTGAGGGGAGGAAGGACGACTGAAGAGGGGCCTGACCCCTGACCCCTGACCCCCAGGGCAGGAGTCCACGTGTTCACCAGAGACGAAGCCTGGGTGAGCAGGGACCGTGGCTCCACATCCAGCCCCCATGGAGCCAGGCCGCACAAGGCCGCGGGGCCCAGGCAGCAGCACCCTGCCGGGAGGTGGCCCCGGCACCGATCGTCAGACCAAGTGCACTTTGTTTAGGAGCAGCCCACTGCCAAGCATCTGGGAAGCAGGAGACATTAATCACTGGAAACTGTAATTTTTGTTATCAGTCTAACACTGATCAAAAGGGAAGCCTGTCTCCACCGCTGACCTGTGAAACGTCCCAATTATACTCTTTGGAAATGACGGGGGCACTTAACTCCTGCGCTGAGCAAATGATGGCGATCCATCACGTCTGAATAACAACAAGCCACGGACCTGAAAATTATTTCTGTACAGAATCTGCCAGGAATTTATGAAAGGTGGAGAGCAGCCCAAGGTTTCAGGGCATTACGGTTCTCAGCCAGTGCAGCACGGATCACACACTAAACAGAATTTATGTGTTTTAATTTTCTAAAAGGTAGATGTGGACCGGGTGCTACAATGCATAACATATAGTGCCAGATTTTAAATATGGGGGTCATTTTCAAAAAATATTATGCTTATTGTTCGCACCCTTGAATTTCATCGGGGACTTTTATCAAATTTTCATTTCCTAAAAAATATTCAACCGCTAAGCTAACTATTAGGAATTATACCTTCTTTCTCCCCAAATAATGGTTCATTTCTGTGATTAAATTAGAAGCCCCGGGTTCCCCTTTGTTCTTAAATCAGCGCTGATGAGGCCACCCTGGTCCCGGTAAGCGGCTCCCTCTAACACCAGCCCGGCCCGTGGGTGGATCTCCCTTCACCTCTGAGGAAGCCCCAGGGCTTTCTCCCGGGCAAGAGCCCACCACAGCCACCATTTCCACATTTCAGCTTGAAACTATTTAGAGGCTGTGGTAGCCCCTCAAACCACAGCAACTCAGGATTTAGAGACTTCACTGCTAATACTAAACGGAAGGCTGAAAGCTGCTGTTTTCAGGTTTCCATTCACACAGGGTAAATTCTCATGTCTGAAACCCACAGATGCACAGTGCGGTCACCTCCGACATCTGGTGCTGGGCACACTGAAAGTCAGGGACAGGCGGGGATGCTGAAGATGGGGAAGCTGGGAGCCCAGGACGCTGTGTGGCTGTTCAGGGGCCTGCTCGGAGGACAGGAACAGCGTGGTCACTGGGGACAGAGCTCCCCGAAGCCTCAAAGCGCACGGAGCCCAAAGGGAGGGTGAGACCCCACATGAAGCACCCCTTCCACGTGGTCCCACACGCCTCCAGTTCACCTCTAACAAGTCAAATCATCAAGTGGTGACAGGCAAGAGCCACCCGCCCTCAAGGTCAGGGACAGACGAGCCGGGGGCCAGCACCACGTGTCTGCAGGCCCTGCCGAGGGGCTGGGCACTGGCGCTGGGGAGCTCTGGATAAGCAAGAATCCTGGAAAGGAGATCACACACCCTACCGCGGCGCTGGGACCGGAAATGTCTACAAAATGAGGTTAGGTTTGGAAAAGGTTCTCAGAGCAATCTGCTTTGACCCCGACCTGGAAGTCGAGCTTCCTGTGATAAAGCAGGGGCGTGGGAGGCACAGGTCACCCGCAGGCTGCCCCTCCCAAGGGGACTGTGACCTGTGCCCACACCTTCCCTAATGGCCCAAGTCCCCTGCGAGGCACTGGAAGCCTCCCGAGGCTGGTCCGCAGTGCAGCAGCTACGGGAGCTACAGACCCTCGACACGGAGAGCCAAGACCGCCCGTGCACAGGGTGCCTCCAAAGGAACCCCGGCCACCACGGGGAGGCGGGCAGGAGCACTTGGGGCCTCTGCTGGCTTCATACAAATGGATTCTCACCCACACTTAAAAGGATTTAGAAAAATGAGCCTCCACGATCATAATTAAACAAGCAATAAAACGGCTAAAATATACAATGCAATCAGTTCACGGGAGTAGGGTGGCGAGGTTCCTAATTATTTGAGAAGGAAAGGAAGAGGAGAGGCCCGGGTGAAGGGGCAGGTCCGTCCACCACACGCAGGCTGGGAGATACAGCTGGGGCCATTAAATAAATTTTGTACGATCTAATTAACTTGGTATGCGGTCTCAATTACTTTTCACCCAAGAAATTACTTTTGTTCAGTTTTATGTGTGTGTGTTTCCCTTTTTTAAAAAAAAAAAAATGATGTAAGGCCTCGTCAGACAAGTGAGTTCCAAACTACATTTGTCTTTCAGCGCCTTGATGGCTATGCGTTTAAAAACCCATTCTATCTTATAAACTAAAAATTAAACGTGCTCAGCTGTGATGGTCCTCATTGCATCTGCTATTTATATGCTAATGCCCTCCCTGGAAGGCCGTGCAAATTGCCCGGCCAGGCCAATATCTCATGTGCATCTCTGGCTGCCAGGGACGCACCTTGAGAGGACGGAGGGCGGCGCGGAGCAGGGCTGACCACAGTGAGCGTGCGGGAAGGGCACCTGGCGGGCAGCACTGTCGGGGCCGAGCGGAACCTGCTGGACACAGACACAGCACCATGGGCACGTCCTCACCTCTGAAACGAGAGCCTGGAGGTTCTGCTGAGGCAAATCGTTGCTTTCTAGAACGACTGGCTCTTTACTATAAAATCTACACTCATCAATATGCTCTTACAAGAACATCACAAAACAGTGCCGTAGGCCTCTTCCCATTCTCGTCTAACCCAGATCACTCCCAGGGATGAGGCTCAGACAGACCTCGGGAGCTGCTAACCAGTATGGTGGGCCTCGGGCCGCTTCCTGGAGTCCCAGTTGCAGGGGCCAGGGCCACAGCACCACAGGCCTGGGGGCCTTCTTGGGCGTGACAGGAGGCGGCCTCAGGTTCACAGGATGCCTGGAGGTTAATTCCAGAGCCAGGCTGGGGGCAAAATTTCTGCTGGGTCCCCAGGGCCGCCTGCCAGATGGAGACATACATCTGCCAACCAGATGCGGGCCGGGGGTCCTGGGTCTCTGTTGCCCTCCAGATGGATGGAGCTGGGCCAGGGCGGCCTCTTCTCCTGGGGAAGCCAAACTGGCATTTGTCCCTGGGTCCCACACAGGACGCTCTGAGCAGAGGCTGTGGGCCTGGTTCTTGCTGAGCAGGAGCGCTGTGTGCGGTGCTCGGGAAGCAGCTCAAGGCACCAGGGGTCACAAACGCCCCCTTCAGTGGAGAGCGGAATCACTTCTTACGTCTGGCACCTCCAAATCTAGTAGCTCCTGCCCCCGAGCTCTGCAGGGAAAGCTAACTCTGGGCTCGGGAAAATGAGGGCTGCCTGTGTCCTCACTTCTGGATTCCAGTGAGACAAACACACACACACACACACACACACACACACACACACACACACACACACATGGGGGCGGGAAAGGACCCTGCTTCAGCCTGACCTTTTCAGGGAAGGAGAGTGCAGCCAGGGCCCACAGGGGCCAGAATGCCAGGCTCTGGGAAGCGGGCGGACGTTCAGCTGTGCAGCCACAGTGCCGGTTCGTCAGGTACACTCACATTCACCAGGTGGCCTGGACAAGGAGGCTGGGCCCACACACCTTCTCCAGGGCTCAGCTTCCCGGTCTGTAAAATGGGGCAGAAAACCCAGCGACCCCACAGGGCTGCTTTCCAAACGGAAGGGGTAACAGTGTGGGGAGGTGTTTCAAGCAGCGCTGGGCTTGTCTGGGAAGTGCCCTCTGTTTTGCAGACAGGTACTGAGGGGCGGTGAAGGCCCAAGAGACAGGCCTGAGCCACCGGTGTGAGAGGGAGGGCTGGCCTGAGCCCCGGCTGGGCCTCAGATGTTCTCCCCGTGTTCCCCGTGCTGACTCCAGAGAGCCCGCGTGTCTGCGCCCCCCGGCGGCGGCCCTCAGACACGGCGGCGGACGTGGCGGCTTGGCCTTCGGCGTGATGGAGGCCCCATCACCCAGGAAGGTTGTTTCCCGGCCCTACGGCGGTCCAAGGTTTCCCGACGGCGCTGATTGAGGTCCCTCCTCCCCGCCTGTGCCTGGTGGGTCCACATTTCATCCTTGGGTTTTCAGTTTCTGTCCTTTTCACCTCCCGGAAGTCAAACACTCCCATGGCTCCAAAGCATCACAGAAAACTTTCCCTCACGCACAGCAGGGAAAAGAGGTGCGGCCTCCATCCCAGGGGCTGACAGGGTCCCCGTGAGGCTGTCGGCTGCAACCCCGAGCCCACTGAACATCAGAGGGCAAGAGAATGCTTCTGGCTTCTAACTCCAAAGATCAGAGCTCCGGTGGTAAGGCCAGTGGAGAAGTCAGACAGGCAGCTGACAGAGAAAGAAAACCACAGGCCGGGCACGGTGGCTCAAGCCTGTCACCCTAGCACTTTGGGAGGCCGAGACGGGCGGATCACGAGGTCAGGAGATCGAGACCATCCTGGCTAACATGGTGAAACCCCGTCTCTACTAAAAAATACAAAAAACCAGCCGGGCAAGGTGGCAGGTGCCTGTAGTCCCAGCTACTCAGGAGGCTGAGGCAGGAGAATGGCGTGAACCCGGGAGGCAGAGCTTGCAGTGAGCCGAGATCCGGCCACTGCACTCCAGCCCGGGCGACAGAGCGAGACTCCGTCTCAAAAAAAGAAAACCACAGAGGTGGGGGGACGACTCCAGTTCTGTGAGCAACGGAGGATGCGCCCACCGCCGAACCCACGTGGCTGCCCCAACAGACTCAACACCGGCGAGAACAAAAACAAATGCATCTTTCAGCCATGGAAACAAGCAACCCAGTAACTAGCAGAAGGAAAGAGCCACGCTGACAGAACTAAAGAGAACGATGCTTAAGATGGTTTTCTGACTCACTGGCCGATAGGAAATTAATATTTTGTTAATTATACAATACAAAGTAATTGGTGATCTGAGCTATGTAATTTGGCAGCAGGCAATGTGAAAGTTTCCAGAGGATTTTTATCAGCTCAGTGAATGATGCAGCCACGGACGATCACACCTGCCCTGGAGTGCGGCAAGGCTGGACACTCAAACTACCAAATGACGCTGCACATCGATCCAGGAGATTCACCCTTGGCCTGCTTCCAGACGGAAGCCACAGAGGCACTCCAAACGCATGGCACACGGACAGGAGCCACACAGAGGCACTCCAAACGCACGGCACACGGACGGGAACCACACAAAGGCACTCCAAACGCACAGCACACATATTCAAACCAGCGTGAGCATTTTCTGAAGACAGAACATCTGTGTCAAAAGGAAAACAATACTACGTAGAAACCAAGTGGAAATGATAAAACGGAAAGACACGGTGTCTGCTCCCGGGTGACTGCCTGAGAGCCTCAGCACCAGCATCGGCCGGAGCCGCCACAGGATGGGCTGGGCCTTCCAGCGCTGGGCTCCGGGCTCCTGCCTGCAGCTAGCAGCGTTGCACGTTCCCATCTCCTACACAATTGCTGGAAGTTCTAAAAATATTTAAATCAGGCATGATTGAATTAGCGTGCTCTGTTCTACACACGGAGTTAACGACGCCAATCCCGTGCTAAATGGGGAGACACTGAGGGAAGTGATTTAAACCCTCTGTAAATTTTATTCGAAAATTAACGAGGAGCACCTCATTCATAATTTCTAATTAAAACGGCTCTAATTAACATCCACGTTCGTCAGCCAGCCACCTGCCACACACGCGCCACTCGGATGCGGTGGCCGCGCGGAGCCAGGAGGGAGCTGGGCAGATACTGCAGCGGTGCCACGGCATCTATTCTGGGAAGCGCCGCTCACCTGAGCCAGGCGAGCCCGCCAATCACTTCATCTCCAGGCAGCTCCTCGCACTCCAGCTGCCGCGAGCAAAATCTCCAAGGACTTCAGAGCGGTGCTTTAAAAGACACCAGTTTGTGGAGAAGAGTCTAGAAAGTGTCCATTCAACTGACAAAGGAGCAGCGTGGTGCCTCCCTTCCTGCCAGAGCTGTGACATCCTCAATCCAGCCTCACAGGCCCTGCTGCCCTTGCACACTCACCAGCTCTGAAGCACAGCTGCAGCATGTCTGCTGGCCAGACCGTGTGGTCGAAGGGGGCGAGGGGCCCTCCAAGCACCATCAGTCCTGGCCACAGACACCCCCCACCCAGTGCCACCACTCGGATCTCAAGAGGACGCACACAGATGGGTCAGGAGTGGGCCCTCGGCCAGCAGGAGTGAGGAAGGGCAGTGGAAGGGCAGCAGGTCCCAGGCGCTGGGTCAGGGTGGCTGCCGAGGGCTAGGGTCATGCGACACGGAGGGGTGGTGGTAGTAGCTCCACCACGTGGGGTGTGAGACGCTCACGTCAGTCATTCAGAAGCTCAGAGACAGCTAACGGCATTGGCAGGGTCCCTGGGACCTCGTGGGTGGTAGCAGCAGCAGCTGGGGTCCTTCAGGCGGCTATGCCCTGCCCAGCACCCTCCTGCATGGCCTGGCCCACACCCGTCCTGCGGGCCCTGGCCACCACAGACCAGGCCCTGAATATAGCATCCCTGAGCAGCCCTGTGGCAGGAGGGGCTGGCGCTGCAGCCAGGAGGGTACAGCCAGCAGGGGCCCGCAGCTGGCAGAGGTCCGGGAGGCCAACTCTCCTAAGCCCACACAGGGCAGGGGCCAGGCTGAGCTGAACACTCACGGAAGAGCATGCAGGCCCCTGGCACGAGGGAGTTTGCATCCACTAGGCTGAGGTGGAGCTGTGGGTGAAAGTCAGCCATGGCCGGGAGCCTACAGGCCTTGCCGGTACTGCGGCTGTGCTGAATTAAGAGTCCTGACTCAGGGAGCGGCAGCTCCTCATCCTCACCCAAGTAGGCCAAGCTGCCAGCAGCCCTGGAAGCTGCCCAGACGCACTTCCACCAGCCAGCCCCACCTGGGGGCCGTCCCAGATGCTGTGGAGCTATGAGATGCAGGCAGGGGGAGCACCAGACATTCCAGAAGGTTCCACTGCCAGAACCTCAGGCCAAGGAGAGCCACCTGGCTGCCCCAGCCCCAGCACTGCTGCTGGTACTAAAAAGGCTGTGCCAACTGGAGGGGCCCAGGCCTGATGAGACTAGACCATGCCACCCATCAACCCCCTCTGCTCTGTGGACCCCTACCAATAAGCCGGCTGCTCCAGGGGTTTCCACTGCCAGGCAAAGGCCCACCAGCCACCTTCAGACAGAACGGTCTGCAGACTGCAGGAGCCGCGCCAGGTTGAGTCCAGGGTGGCGGCTGCACAGGGGCAGTGCCTGGTGCAGGGTCTCAGCGTGAGGCTCCAGCAAGCCTCGCCCGTGCCGTGGAGACTGGACAGTGACCTTCAAAATGCCCCAGTGTGGGCCACAGAGAAGCGCCGACACAGCTGGCAGCCCCCATGCGGCCCACTCGGCAACGGTGGCAGCGGCTGCCATAGGGGCCTGATCCTGCAGCTGCCATCCTGTGGGCCTGAGCGCGCTGGGCGTGAGCAGTGGGCTCACCCTGATCCTGACGTGCTGACGGCACTCACCATCTTCCTCCCCAGCCTAGACCAGCATGCTTTCTCATTGCAAAAACTATATTTTTGTCACAACTCACAAAAGTATTTCCTCATGGAGCGAGGTGTTGACCAGCACCCACAAACGCGGCCACACACGAGTGGCGCAGCCACCGGGCTCCCACATGACTATAAATTCTCCGGGAATCAGTTTCGGACTTAAAGGAGAAAAGCAAGCTCGCCCTCTGCTGGTCCCCGGGGCGTCTGCACACCCCCGCCACGTTGGGGACACAGGCCACTGACCCCGGGAAAACCACAGGCTCAGCATTTCATCCAGAGGAGCCTCCCCGCCCCCCCCACTTCCATGGCCCTGCAGTCTGCCGCTGTGGACCCGGCCTCTTCCTCAGCCAGGAGCACAGTGGCACTTCCACCCCAAAGCTTTCCTTAAAGTGGGGAGAGCCAAAAGGCCAGCATCTCCCAGGCCAGGGCTGCGTTTGGGGTCCGAGTTCAGGGGTGTTGGGGTTCAGGACTTGGGTTCCCTGAGGGGGAGGCGCCTGAGAGACAGCACTGCTGTGCGAGTCCAGTCCCAAGGCCTGACTGTGCTGGGTGCCGCCGAGGACATCTGCAGAGGACCCCAGCTCTCAGGCCCTTCCAGGCACTGAGGCCCGGATTTCCATTCTGCACTCAGGCAGTTCAAGGCCCTGGCAGCGTGCCGGGCACCCCCACCCCTCGACCGGCTCCAACACGCCCAATGCGACGGTCTCTGCTCCCAGCTTCACCCCACCAGAGGCACCCCATACCTCCCTCCAGCCTCCAGCCCCTCGTGGTGGCCCTGTCCCCTCCTAACCCTATGCTCCTTGCTCAGGGAAGTGCAGTGCCCCCTACGACCCTTCCAAGCCCCTCGCAAGGCCCAGCAGACAGTAACCCAAGTCTCCACCCCTAAGTGCACTGGAGCCTGCGGTGACCCTCTTGGCCATCTGAGGGCTTGCCGGGGGTCTCTCCTCTGGTGACACAGTGCCTGCCAGGACACGCGCCACACTGCTGATGATTCCCTAGAAGGAATTGTGGGGGGACAGCCTGACTGGTGGCTTCCTGGAGGCACGAGCAGCACTCAGCACCTCTGCTCAGCTACCACACACGACAGCCGGGCAGCACCCAACAGCTGCACCATCCCCTCTGCCACAGCGACGACCTTGGGCTCACAGGAAGCCCTTGCTGGGGCTGAGTGGGCTTGGGGTGTGGTTGGGTTCTGCCAGGCCCACAGGCCCAGGGTGCAGCCCCCCACAGCTTCTCCTGCCCCACTGAGGCCCCTGGGACACCTTCCCGCTTGCCGCCTGCCCACTCACCCTGTGCCTCTGCCCTCCCTTGGGCTCGATGTCCAGCTCCTTGTATTTTCTCAGTGCAAGCTCCAATTCCGCCTTCAGGTCAATGGCGCGCTTTAAACATCCACCATGGGTCCCAACGCGGGTGAAGCGCTGCAAAACGGGGGTGCGAATAGCTCAGGGACCTGGCCGGCAGGCCCCAGGAAGTCGTCCCGCCGGGAGGCACACGCCAGATCCACCGGCCCAGGGGGTCCCTGGTACACCTGGGGTGCAGAGGACGAAGCTGCAGGTGAGGGACAGAGCCCTCGTGGGTCAGGGACCATTCAAGTCACCAGACCACGCCCCCGGGCCACAGTGCCCCCAAGAAAGGGACCCCCCATGCCTGGCGCTCTGCACACGGCCCTCCACCCACAGGTACCAGGTTTGAGGCTCACCTGGATCCACGAACACACGGCCGGCAGGAACTTGTTCCGGATGAGCTTGAGTGTGTCGCGGGCGGCGTGGACGACGGCGAGGTTGTCCTCATTTTCCTGCACCTTCAGGCCCTCTGGGGAGAGGCACACAGAGGTCACCGAGGGCGCCGGCCGGCATCTCCCACAGGCCCCGGAGAGGCGGACCACGCAGTGAAGGCTGCTCTAGCCTGAGGGGAACCTGCCAGACGCCTATGCCTGCCCCCAGGAACCCCAAACCTGACGCTGTGAGAAGGAAGTGTTTTACGATCTTAGAAAAGAACATTGTGGCTTCACACCAAAGCCTCCCCTCACACACAGCTCCACTGCCTGCGTGTGTCTCCATCTCCTTGGCTGCAGCCATCCCACCTGGAGGGGCAAGACCACCCACAGCCTCTTCTACTCACTGCCCCCGCCCACCGGGCACAGGACCTTCCCCTCCACAGACTACCCCACAGGATGGGGCCTGCCCAGTCCAGCCTCGCCGGCCCCCACCCACCCTGGCCTCTCCTCCGCCAGACACCCCAGCTCCAGCTCTGCTCTGCCATGGCTTCCCCCACTGTGGCACCCTCAGCGTCCGGCACAGGGCTGAGCTCTGTGCAGGCAAGGACAGCCCTGGGCTGGCAGCAGCGGTGTCCACCCCACACAGACCTGCAGCCTCACTGCTGAGGCACCTCCGGGCAGCTAAGCCCTGAGGATCAGTTCTCCCAGCAGCTTCCCAGCCCAGCTGCCTCCCGGCCCTGGTGAAGGGACACCAGCTGTGCCTGCTTCCAAAGAAGCAGGTTCCTCAAAGAGAGCAATTTGAAGCCATGCACAGACCCAAAGGGCCCCAAGGGGGGCATCAGTGGGGTTGGGAGGAAGCTGGGGCCGGGGGAGCGGAGGGCGGCTATGTCTCAGCAACCCTCACCCACCCAGGCTGCAGCACCAAGGCTGCGTGTGGCCATTTCTGGATCACATTTTCCTCCCAGCAAGGGCCGGTGCTACCTGAGCCCTCATGGCAACATGAGACCGT
Organism: Colobus angolensis palliatus; assembly: GCF_000951035.1. Lineage (NCBI taxonomy): Eukaryota > Metazoa > Chordata > Mammalia > Primates > Cercopithecidae > Colobus > Colobus angolensis. The sequence continues at coordinate 1,680,892 of NW_012114677.1, forward strand.
GACGGGCCTGCGAGCTGGCGGGACGCCCACACAGCCTGCCCAGGGCTCCTGGTCACTTGGAGGTCAGGCCTGTGCTCCCTCATCCTTCGAGGACCACACCAGCCTCGAGACCCCACCTCACCCCAATTCTGCAGGTCCTTGCTCTGTCCACAGCCTTGCTGAGGTGGGGGCTGCCATGAGCTCTTAGAAGTGTCCCCATGGCCACAGAGGCCTGGCATGGGTTGGGGGATCCCAGTGCAGAGGCCACATAGAAAGGAAAAACATGGGCTGGGTGCGGTGGCTCAAGCCTGTAATCCCACCACTTTGAGAGGCCGAGATGGGCGGATCACGAGGTCAGGAGATCGAGACCATCCTGGCAAACACGGTGAAACCCCGTCTCTACTAAAAATACAAAAACTAGCCGGGCGAGGTGGCGGGCGCCTGTAGTCCCAGCTACTCGGGAGGCTGAGGCAGGAGAATGGCGTAAACCCGGGAGGCGGAGCTTGCAGTGAGCTGAGATCAGGCCACTGCACTCCAGTCCGGTCGACAGAGCGAGACTCCGCTTCAAAAAACAAAAAAGAAAGGAAAAACCTGGTAGTGACCCCTGATCTAGCCCCCCAGGGGAGGCCCCCGCAGTCCAAAGCTCCGGGACCGGGTGCCAGTGAGGGAGGGGCCTACCTGGGAGCTGGGGCAGGGTGGCGCCACAAAGATCCCGGGAAGGCAGTTACCTGAGTAGAGCTCCACGTCCAGTGTGTACTTGTGTGAGCCAAGCCCGTGGCTCCGCACAAATTCCTCGAGGTCACTGTCCTCGTCCTCATCTGAGGGGTCATCTGTGGCTGTCTGGGGTGGCTGTGCCCTGCCGCCCGCTCTGGGGTGGCCTGCAGAGGCAGGCAGGTCTCTACTGCAGCAGGGCTGCTCCCCATCCCAGGGGTCAGGGGTGCCAGACCAGCAAGGGCCCACCTGGCCCGCGCGGGAGGAGTGAAGGGCATCGAATGTGCCAGAAGCCACGCCAAGCGATTCTGTCTCCGGGTTCGGGTCAAAGTCAAAAGGCACCAGCAGCCTAAAGCAGCTCTCTACCTCTGTCAGGCAGGATTCAATTTCTCCAGACATTTCTGCCAAAAGATCAAGACACCTGTTTGCGTCACCATGTGGAGCAAAAGCACTAGCCCACCCAAAACCACACCCAGAGGCCCACTCCCCTCAGGGTGTCACTTTTCAGGTGGAATGGAGTGGTACAATCACAGTTCACCCCAGCCTCAACCTTCCAGGCTCAGGTAGTCCTCCTGCCTCAGCCTCCCCATTAGCTGGGACTACAGGCACGTGATACCATCAACTAATTTTTTTGTAGACAGGGTCTCGCTATGTTGCCCAGGCTGGCTTCGAACTCCTGGACTCAAGTGATCCGCCCGTCCTGGCCTCCCAAAGTGCTGGGATGGCAGGTGTGAGTCACTGCGCCTGGCCGTGCAGTGCACTTTTCAACTGCTTCCTAAAGCACCCAGCTCAGCAGCTAGGCCTGCAAGGCAACCTCTCTGCACCTCTGGGAAGCGGGCACGAGTGTGTAGGGGAGGTCAGTCCGCCCGCACTTCCCAGGACACGGCTGCACCTCCTTCCTGGGGCAACAAAACAGCTTTGTTCATGCCACAACTCCTGGGCCGGAGCAGCTTTCCTCCTGGCTGCCTCCTCATCGTCTAGGCGTCTGGCTGCCTACCTTGTGGGTTCCCCTGAGGCCTGTGTTTCCCAGACGTGGCCTGTGGCAGGGCCCACGTCTGGAACCACAGTCTGTCAGGGGAAGGATCTGCGGCACATGTCGTCTGAAGACACGGCTGTGCCTCTACCCATGTCAGGAGATATCTCAGGAGGGCCGTGGCACCCCCTCCTCACACCATCGTGATGATACTCACGAGAAAGGCTGACTGCCGGGAAGCAAACGGTGAAGTTTTGGGGAAGGGGCTGGCAAGGTAGTCACAAAATAAACCAGTGGCAGGGCCTTCAGCCAGGATGGGGCTCAGACCACTGCCCCCAGGCACACCTGTGCCCGGTATCTCTGTCCAGGGGTCTGCGCAGCAAACGGCGTGGGTGAACGTGACCACCAGAGGGCGCGGGAGAGGCATGGACAGCCCAGGAGGCCCCTGCAGGGTGTTGGGCGGGTCCTGTGGCTGAGAATGCCTTCCAGGCCGACCTGAATCATCTCCACCTAGCCTGTCTCAAAACCTGGGTCCCTTGCGGCCGGGGCCCTGGGACCAGGAGAATGAACTGCCGGACCACGGGCAACCCCCAGAGGTGTGGGCCCCTCCCTGTGTCCTGGGCACCTGCCTTGCATCTCCCTCTCCGCCTGGCTGGCTCTTTCTTGGTAAATTTTATCCAAGTGCTTCTGCTTCTCCTCTTCTCTCTTTCTTTCTGCCAGAGTCCGAGCATTTGTGTCTTGAAAATCCACCTGAGCAATTGAAAATAAAGACTAGGGTCGGCCGGGTGTGGTGGCTCACGCCTGTCATCCCAGCACTTTGAGAGGCCAAGGTGGGCAGATCATGAGGTCACGAGTT
>NW_012114677.1:1683815-1687157 GCF_000951035.1 Colobus angolensis palliatus
ATAGCTGGGTGTGGTGGCAGGCGCCTGTAGTCCCAGCTACTTGGGAGGCTGAGGCAGGAGGATCACTTGGACCAGGGAGGTGGAGGTTGCAGTGAGCCGAGATCACAAGACTGCACTCCGGCCTGGAGGAACAGAGTGAGACCCTGTCTCAAAAGCAACAGCAACCATAACAAAAACTAGGCCCATCTATACAGAATGTGAGGAAGATAAAGCTCAAGTAAGCCTAACAAAAGACACAGCATCCACGTGTGGCCGGGAGCCCTACACGTCTGTAAGTTCACAGTGGGGTTTTTTTTTTTCAAAAGACAGGGGTCTTGCTGTGTTGCCCAGGCTGGACTCAAACTCCCAGGACCAGGTGACCCACCAGCCTCAGCTTCCAGAGTCAGTGGGACTACGGGTGTGCACCCTCACACCTAGCTATTCACAGCACATTACAACAAAATACAATGCACACCTCTCTGCTGTCGGAGCCTGGGAAAGCCAGCACATCTGCTAACTTAAAAGAGGCGACGAGACTTCTCACCGCAAGTACCTCACAGGTAGGCAAGCAGTGTGTTTGTTCCATTGGCAGGCAGGGGCTGCTGACTGGACCCAGGGGTCTGAAACAACCCGAGCACGAACCCTGGGAGACAGGGCACTCCAAGGGCACACAGGGAAGCCAGCGGGGCCAGGTCATTGCACTGGAGAGGCCTGAGCCTTCGTGGCAGGTGGGGTAAGGGGCACGGTAGGGTCTGGGCAATGAGGCTGGGTTCAGGCCACAGCAGCAGATCCTGGTGGGTTTCATCATGCCAGGAACCAGCCAGAGCCCGCAGCAGGATCCGGGTGGAGCCTTAAAGGGCAAGGCTGGGACAGGTCCCAGAGTCCAGGGGCCACTGTCATAGAAAATGCTGCAAGTGAGAAGCCGGATTTGGCTTTTCCTTTGTCTCCTGCACGCACATAAAAAATTATACATGCAACCTCCGCTCCATCCACACACAAAGCTTACGCTCTTCCTCTCAGAGCTGCGCCGCCCCTCGCAGGGAGGGCCTGACCCCAGCTGCTGTCCACTTTCCCACATTCCACGGATGGTCTGGCAGCCGGGGTGCTCAGGCAAGCCCAAGCAGGCCCCTGCCGTGCCAGGTCCGACAGGAAGTGCATCTTCACCCTGGTACAGTCTGCCTTCCTCATGTCAGGTAACCAGAGTCTCTGAGAAAACGGGCCAGGCCCACCTACCTTTTTGTTGTGTCTTAAGAAGTGGTAGCCCAAGGCAAGCTTCTTGTAGGCCCCACCGAACTTCTCATTCCACCCTTCCACGGCCCGGGTGGCCGCCTGCCTCAGCCTCTGTGCCGCCTCCCTGGGGGGTGGCAGAGGCTGTGCGGGGTCCGTGCCCAGCGTGAGCTCCAGGAACTCCTGGAAGTTGGAAACAACCAGCATCCGGAACTGGTGAGACCTGGCGAAGAGTTCGTCCACAATCTGGAAGGCTGAGAGGCGGATCTCGGCGTGTTCCTGGGTCAGCTGTGCTATCAGCAGGCGGTAGGCACGGCTCAGCTGCTCCTCGGAAGACCTGGGGGTACGAGCCAGCCTGACCCAACTGCCCCGCATGCAGAGGATGGGTCGGGGCAGACTCCGTACAGGGATGCTGCATGCACGTGTGGCAGGGACCACCACTGGCTTCCCATCTTCATTCTCCCCTTTTCTAGAGCAGGGTCTGCATACTGCCGCCCAAGTGCCCCATCTAGTTCCCCAGCCCCTGCCTGTTTCTGTGTGGCCCATAAGCCAAGAATGTTGAAACAAATGAAAACTACTTGGTGAAATGTGCAAATTATATAGACTTCAAATGTCACTGCTCATTCACAAAGTTTCACTGGAATGTGGCCCATCTATCCAGCTGCATCATCTACAGCTGCGTTCACAGAGCTGAGGCCTTACAGCAAAGCCTGAAACACAAACCATCCGGCCCTTTAAACACATGCCACCCGGCACAACGCAGACCGCCCGGCACAAATGCACACCGCCCAGCACGCACACTGTTCAGCTGGGTGCCTCCTGATGCAGGAAGGAAGGGAAGGCCTAGAGCTCGGGACATCTCCCAGCCCCTCCTGAACGCTCCTCTTCCCAGCTCCTGGCCCCACATAAACCATTGCAAATTGGATTTCCTGGTTCATGCTGCAAAACCTGACCTGAAATTTTCTATTAAAATGTCAACACTCCATCACTCTATAAACAATCTGTAAGTTCCCGTTTTACAAACGCAGGATACAGGATAATCAGTGTCCTCGACTTAGGCTCCACCCTCCGAGGGGAAGTTCTGCTCATGAATCTCTGGCTGCCTGAGGGTGACCTGCGGAGATCCTGGGCGGGGTATTCCCCGGGGGGAGAAGTGACCAGGAGTGGACATACCCTGAAGGCGATGGACCAACTCGCCCATCAGCAAGCTCTATTCTCTCCCTTCGCAAAGTCCAACAGCAAAGAAAAAGACGCACGTTTCTCTCTAAATCACATATGTGCACTCCGGAAACGGGAATGAAGAGAGAAGCACCAAGCACAGAGCAGTGATGGGTCCGCAACGCCCCACACCCCGAACCCAGAACATGACCACCCATCAGAGCTGGGTACTGCAGGGCCCTGAGAAAATGTCCTGGGTGTGTCCCTCGGGTCAGGTCGGGGCAGGAGGGCAGGGCCCTGTGGGCCAGTTACTGTGAGTTACTAAACCCTAAGACATACTTGCAAATTTTCTTCAGTTCCTTCATTTTCTCAGGATTTAGTCTGGGTTCTCCTGAAGTTGTGAGCTCCTCTACCAACTTTGAAAGTTTCTGATCCATATCTAGAAATAGGTAAGGCAGAAATGCTAAATCACCATCTGTATTTTATAGCTCTTGGTGTTATTAACGTGTTTACTGGGCTCTACTATAAACCGAAAGTTCCGGGAGGACCGTAAGGCTGGGGTCCATCTGCCATTACCTCTGTGGGCGCCTCTCTGGGAAATACGTGTCCGCCAAGGTCTTTACAGCGGTGATTACAGTCAGTTTTAAAAGTGAACCTTCACCTCGGGACCTCTACAATCCCCTGCGTGTGGGACGCTGCACTGAGGGCCGTGCGTTGAAAGAACCAGTGGCACTGTCCAAACCAGCTTTTGCCTAACGTGACTGTTGCTGTTTCCCTTATTCACTGATTCCGCAGGGCAGCCTCCAGGGAGGCTGCAGAGGCCAAAAGGAGCCAAGAAATTCTGAGATCAATGAAAGTCGCGCCCGGAGGCAGCCCGCCCGGAGGCCCAGGGTCGAGCACTGCGGCGTGCAGGGTGGGAAGAGGCGAGAGCCTGCAGCACCGCCAGGAAAAGGCCGAAGGACCCGGAAGGAAGCGCCA
>NW_012114677.1:1694552-1696292 GCF_000951035.1 Colobus angolensis palliatus
GCGGTGACGTAGGCGCGCTCCCGGCGAGGGCGGGGCAGCCTGGGAGGAGAGACGCGCGAGAAAAGAGGCGGGAGGGCGCAGAAAGTCCTTAAAGGGGCTGCGGTGTGCGGGCGCCGGGGGCGGGGCCGGCCGGGAAACTGAGGCCGAAAGGAAGTTCCGGTCTGGGCGTCAACGCCACGCCTGCCCGGAGTCTCGCGGCCAGGTCCCTTCCCTTGCGGAGGGCGCGGGTTTCTGGATCCTGGCGCCCTGGACCCCGCGGCCCCTCCCCGCTCGGGCCCAAGAAGGGAACCCCTGGGCGGGCTCGGGGGTCTTCGGGGCCCAGCTCGGCGCCAGACGCGCAGCAGGTACCCCTGGGCCCGGGCTGGCCCCGGGCAGAATGAGCAGAGGCGCCGTCCGTCCTGCCGCCGAGGTCCGCAGCCTGGAACGGAGGGGAGTGTGAGGCCGGCTGCGGACGGACCGACCTAGAGACCGGGCTCGGGAAACTGTGGCTCAGGAGGAACGCGGTGTGCACCCCACTCGCGGGCGCCCGGCACAGGCCACGCAGAGCAGACGCCTGACTGGGCGTCCGGGGCTGGGTGCGTGGCGGGGGCCGCCAGCGGCGGGGCGGCGGGCCGGGGTTTCTTTTTCGGGGGAATGGGCGTGCCCTTGCATTAGAGTGGTGGTAGCTCACAATCCTGTTAATCGTGTTTTTGTAGGGTGGGTTTCACGATGTGTGAGTTATATCTCAGTAAAGCAATTCTTTTAAAAGGAAAAGAAGAGGGACTCCCTGCGCCGCCCCTCTCTGCAGCACCAGCCTCTGTCCCTAGGCGTCAGTGGCTCCCCTCCTAGCCTGCAGGCAGCCCTGAGCCGCCCCTCCGCCTCAACCCTTCCTCACCCAGCCTCTTGCTTCACTGAGCAAGCTGCAGCCAGATCCTCCCACAGCGCCCTTTGCCCTGTGCACCCAGTCGCCGGCCTGTGGCTTCCTCCAAGGCACCCATCCAGCAGTTTCTCTCTGTGTTCTACAGCAGGTTTTTTGGTGGTTGTTTATTAGTTCTCATTAGCATAAAAGGGTGCCGTTTCTCCCATACTAACAAAACCCTCTCTTTATCCAACTTCTCTCACCAATTGCTAAGTCCAGTCTCTTTTACACTGCCCCGGGGTGTCCTCTCAGCCCTCGGGCTCTACAGCACAGCCAAGCTGCCCGTCCACTGCCCCCATCAGCTGATGGCCCTGCAGCCTTTTTGTTTTGTTTTCTTTTTGAGACGGAGTCTCGCTTTGTCACCCGGGCTGGAGTGCAGTGGCGCGATCTCGGCTCACTGCAACCTCTGCCTCCTGGGTTCAAGGGTTCAAGCGATTCTCCTGCCTCAGCCTCCCGAGTAGCCGGGATTACAGGTGCCAGCCACCACAGCCAGCTTATTTTTGAATTTTTAGTAGAGACGGGGTTTCCCCATGTTGGTCAGGCTGGTCTTGAACTCCTGACTTCCGGTGACCCGCCCGCCTTGGCCTTCCCAAGTGCTGGGATTACAGGCGAGAGCCACCGCACCTGGCCTGCCTTGCATCCTTCTGTTCGCTTGGACCAATTACCTGACTCACTTGGGCTTCTCACTTGCTCACTCCATGCCCATTTGGTTTGCAAATCCTGACAGCCCTTCCCTCAGAACACATCCAGATCTGAGCAGGTCCCCCTGCCTCATTGCCGCTGCCAGTTCCTGGCCACCCCTGCAGTGGGTCACTGCTGTCACCTCGTCTTTCACTTGTGCC
>NW_012114677.1:1696932-1723948 GCF_000951035.1 Colobus angolensis palliatus
TTTTTGTATTTTTAGTAGAGACAGGGTTTCACCATATTGGCCAGGCTGGTCTCGAACTCCTGGCCTCAAGTGATCTGCCCGCCTCAGCCTCCCAAAGTGTTGGGATTATAGGCGTGAGTCACTGCACCCAGCCAAGAATTAGAAGATACTTCTAAAAGATATTTTGAAAGAACCAACAGAAACTTGGAGATGATAAAACCCAAGCAGTATAAACAAAACCACCCAAGGCACATCTTAAATTGCAGAAAACTAGTGACAAATCTTAGAAGCAGTCAGAGTAAAAAAGGCATATGACATACAGGCACAAAGAAGCCAAGGATTTCTTGTCCCTTCCACCCCCAACAACAACAAAAAAAGCAAGCCAGAAGAAAATGGAACATCTTTAAGATGGTAAAAGAAAAAATACTGTCAATCTAGAACTATATCTGCAGCAATATAGCCTTTTAAAACTGAGGTGATACAAAAGCGTTTTCAGACAAAAGCTCCATGAATTATGACCAGCAGATTTGCAGTCCAGGAACTGTTACAGGATGCTCTTCAGATGAAAGGAAAATGATACCAGAGCCAAACTATAAAAGGAATGAAAAGTTCTATAAATACTTTTTTTTTGAGACAGTTTCACTCGTCACCCAGGCTGGAGTACAATGGTGAGATCTTGGCTCACCGCAACCTCTGCCCCCTGGGTTCAAGCGATTCTCCTGCCTCAGCCTCCTGAGTAGCTGGGACTACAGGCACGTGCCGCCATGCCCGGCTAAGTTGTGTATTTTTAGTAGAGATGGGGTTTCACCATGTTGGTCAGGCTGGTCTCGAACTCCTGACCTCATGATCTGCCTCCTGGAGGTGGCAATACCGTAGATGAGAGAAGGATCTAAATCTACAGGAAGATGTGCCATATTCATGGGTTGAGGACTCAATATTGTTACGATTTTTAAGTCCTTGTTATGGACTGAATTGTGGCCCCTGCCTACCAAATTCCTATGTTGAAGCCCTAACCTCCAATATGACTTTATTTGGAGAGGAGGCCTTTAAAGAGGTGAACATTAAATGGGATTCTAGGGATAGAGCCCTCATCTGATAGGACCGATGTCCTTGTAACATGAAGAGACTCCTGAGATGTGTGTGCACAGGAGGAAGTCCACCACTAGAGGACACAGTGAGAAGGGGGCCGTCTGCAAGCCAGGAGGAGAGGCCTCACCGGGAGCCAACCCTGCCAGCATCTCTAGAACCGTGAAGAAATAAATGTCCATTGTTTAAACCCCCAGTCTGTGGTCTTCTGTTATAGCAGCCAAGCAAGCTAATACCGTCCCTTTGGGGACGGTAGGTTCACTGCAGTTCCAGTGAAAATCCCAGCACACTTTTTACAGTGTTCAGCAGACATTGATTAGTTGATTCTAAAATGTACGTGGAAATGCAAAGGACCTAGAACCACTGAGACCATTTTGAAAAAGCAGAACTGGAGGACTCATACTCCCTGGTTTCAAGACTTGCCTTAAAATTGCAATAATTAAAATAATGTGGGCCGGGCGCAGTGGCTCACGCCTGTAATCCCAGCACTTTGGGAGGCTGAGACGGGCGGATCACGAGGTCAGGAGATCCAGACCATCCTGGCTAATACGATGAAACCCCGTCTCTACTAAAAATAAAAAAATTAGCCGGGCGTGGTGGGCGGGCGCCTGTAGTCCCAGCTACTCGGGAGGCTGAGGCAGGAGAATGGCATGAACCCGGGAGGCGGAGCTTGCAGCGAGTGGAGATCGCACCTCTGCACTCCAGCCTGGGCAACAGAGCGAGACTCCATCTGAAAAAAAACAAAAAAGATACTGAGGTGGTGTTAGTACAAGGATAGACCTAAAGGCCAATTTAACAGAAGACAGTGTCCAGAAATAAGCCCCAACTTACACAGCCAGGAATTTTTTTTTTTTAAAGGAGCCAGCATTATTCAACGGGATGAGAAATGTCTTTTTAACAAATGGTGTTAGAACAATAAACATATGGGATGGGTTGGGGAATCATCCTCAAGCTCTTCCTCACACAACACACACGAGTTAGAGATGTGTTACAGACTTAAACAGAAAAGCTGAAACGGAATCTTCTGGAATATATAAGAGAATATTATCGCAACCCTGGCACAGGCAGATTTTTTTTTTTTTTAGAACATAGAAAAGCATTAGCCACAAAGGAAAGAATAAATTGAACTGCACTAAAATTTAAAAAATCTGCTGATCAAATGACAGTCAATAAAGCATAAATACACATATCCCACATGGGATTCGTATGTGAGGAATTCCTACAAATCAGTAAGATAATGCAATCTAAAATGAGCAACAAATATAGAAATTACAATCAGCACATCAGGAGGTCAAAATCAGACATCAGAGAAAAGGAAAGGAAAATCACACTGAGGCCACAGTGCACACCCACCTGAATGGCTAACCTGACAACACCAAGTGTTGACAACAACGTGGGGCCACTGGAATCCTCACACTGCTGCTGGAGTGTAAAACGCTACCACCAACTTCGGATAAATCTTTGGCATTTGTGGTACAGTTAAACATATAAATACACCATGACTCAGTTCATTCTACTTCCAGATAATTACTTCCCAAAGAAATGAAAATAATGTCTGCAAGAAGACTGGCACACAAATGTTTGTAAGAGGTTTACTCATCATAGCCCCAAATAGGGAACCCAAATGTCCATCAAGAGAATGGACACGGGCCGGATGTGGTGGCTCACGCCTGTAATCCCAGCACTTTGGGAGGCCGAGGCGGGCGGATCATGAGATCAGGAGATTGAGACCATCCTGGCCAACATGGTGAAACCCCGTCTCTACTAAAAATACAAAAATTAGCTGGGCTGGGCGTGGTGGTGTGCACTTGTAATCCCAGCTACTCGGGAGGCTGAGGCAGGAGAACTGCTTGAACCCGAGGGGTGGAGATTGCAGTGAGCCAAGATTGCACCACTGCACTCCAGCCTGGTGTACATTGTGGTCTCTGCACATGGATTACTATCACTCCTACTCAGCAACACAAAGGACGCAACAGGCATGAACTTCACAAGTGACTGCAGAGTGAAACAAGCCAGACCCACCAGTGTCCACACTCCACCATCTGACGCCTATGGAGGCAAACTCCCCCTTAGGGTGACAAAAATCAGAGCAATGATTGTGCCCCGGGGTTGTGGATAACTCAGAAGGCACAAGGGGTCCCTTTCTGGGGCCGTGGGGACGTTCCACACCTGGGCTTCAGTGGTGGTCACGTGGAGGTACATTTATTAAGACTCACTGAGTAGCTTTTACTTATATGTGCATTTTGGTGCATGCATTTGTGCCTCAGCTGAGAAAGAGTACAGCGAGATAACACAACCAACAAAACATCTCACATTCAAGACTCCCAGTGCCTCTCGCTGGTGCGGATGTGGAGCAGGTGGGCGGAAGCGGGTGCAGCCGCTTCAGCAAACCGTGTCTGCCGAGTGGACACAGCAATGCCACTCCTCGGCATCTTCCCACGAAAGGATGATGTGTCCAGCAAGGTCACCTCCCAGAGTGCTCACGGCAGCTTTTCCTGGACACTGCCCGATGTCCACCAGCGTGAGAGGGGCTGGGCCGCTGTGCTGCTTCCGCCTGGAGAGCACAGGCCTTAGCCAGGCGAGACTTTGCCGTGCCAGGGCTGCCGAGTAACACTGAGCCACGGACCCACGCCATGTGGCCGGAGTGAGCCCCTCTGATGATGACTGACCAGGATATTGACTGGGCAAGGCCAGGGGCTGGGAACAGTCTGTTTGGTGGTTACATGCGTGTTACACAGAAATTCGTTATGTGAACTTAGAATGTGTGTGCTCCAGTATGTTCTACTCAAGTTAAAAAGGAAAGAACAGGACACAAGGCAAGAAAAGCCCCTGCACGTGAGGACGGTGGAGCCTGGGCGGCTCAGGAGCCCGGGAGCGGTGTGCGTGGCAGTGGGGCCACAGGGTCTGCTTCGGCCAAGGGCTGACCCGGGGATGGGCACTCCAAAGTGGGGCACGTGGGAATGTGGTGGGTTCCAGCCGGGTGCTGTGGAGGAGCCAGGGCAGCCACCATGGGGTAAGAGACGGGCTAAGGGGCACCCGGCTGGCCACAAGAGCTGGGATGGGCTGCTGGAGAGAACAGGTGTGGGCAGTGGGGGGAAGGGCCAGTGGCTATAGCCTGCAGCCTCCTCAGCCCAAGCCTAGACTCAGCCCAAACCGCAGGCTCAGGCTTGCTGGTGGCTGCAGCCTGAGCCCCCAGCCACCACAGACAACGGCCTGCGGGTTCCAGGAACCAGTGTCTGAGTCACACCCAGCTGCAAGCTGGGGCCGCAAGACACTGGAGCCATCACGCCTCAGGGCAGCGCCTGAGAGGAGGACTGTGCTCCTGGTGTGGTCTGGGCAGGAGTGGCCTCCAGCCGGCTTCTCAACTCCCTGTGGCCATGGTGCCAGAAGCTATGCACATGCCCACCGTGCTGCCCGGGCCCTAGGGAGGAGCAGGACACAATCCTCGGTGTTAGAAACGCACGGCAGCCTCGGCTCACACAGAAATGAGAAATAGAAAACCATTTTATTCGCATGGTTTACATTTACAGTTTATTAGCTAGTCAACATCAACATGCAAAAATAAGCACTAACTACAAACCTCTACAATATGGTTCTCTGTCAACTACGATGGTTCGTTTGTTTTGAAAAGTCATCAGTACTTCTCTCAACTGAACGATTAATTTCTGTAATGGATAGTATTTAGACTCTACAGTTATGGAACCATCCGGCAAGGCCTCTGCAGAAACTTGGTCCCGTGGATTTCCACGTTATACATTCTCAAAGCAGGAAGTAAGGCGGCACACGGAGGGTGTGATATCAAAACTACGCACGTAGGAACACAGCCCCACGATGTGGTATCGAAACTACGCACGTACGAACACAGTCCCGCGGACACGGCCCGCGAGGCAGGCGGGCGTCCTCGAAGCCAGCCCGACGGTGGTGGCGCCAGGCGTTTGGGCAGCAGCTCTCGAATGAAGCCGTGAGTGTCCCTTGTGGCGCGGCATCGCGGGTCACTGCAGGTCAGTCCAGTGCCACTGCCACCTTCCCCGGCCGGGCCAGGGCCAACGGGAGGTGGTGAAGGACCAGCCCGTTCTCCAAGTCTCATCGTTCACAGAAGGAAAGAAACTGAAAACACAGGGAAATCATGGACTCCTATATTTTAAACGTTCTAAAGTTTCCCTCAGTGTTTAGGTCAGTCTTTAAAGAAAAGTTTCCTTCGAAAGTTGAAAGTACTTTTCAGAAGCATCAAATGGTTGACGTGTTACAAAATCCTACCAATCAAAATGCTGTTTTCAAGTACAAACTTAGGAAACCTTATTTTCTCTCTTCCTAAGAGTATTTATCGTTGCTCACTCATCTTTGGTCGCAAGAAACAGAAACGCCGCGTCAGGCTGGAGCGCGAGGCAGGAGGAAGGCGCGGCCTCCCCGCCCACTGCAGCCCGTCCCCGAGGCGTGCGCTTGGCGACGTGGGGCCTACATGATGTACACCTTCTCGGCTTGTGAGAAGTGGAAGACTTCTTTGGTTCTCGGGCAAACGACTTTATCATCTTGACGGATAGAAAGCAGAGACTGAAAAATAAAACCGGGAATGCATTAAGGCAAGCGAATACAACATAAACAGATTTCCATGGAAAATCCCCACAACGAACCACCAGGGAATCACGCATCCTCTTAGGCAAAGTTGCTTCCCGAAGGCACACCTGCCAAAGAAATCCCGGGGCCACCCCGCCTGTCCTTCCCGCCCCTGATCCATTTCGAATGAAGCTAGGGCAGGGTGGGCAAGAGGACAACCCTATTCCAATGACAACACGTGCCGACCTGGCCCCCCTGCCCTGCCCACCCCACACAACCCTATTCCGATGGCAACACGTGCCGGCCTGGCCCCCCTGCCCTGCCCGCCCCACACAACTCTGTTCTGATGGCAACACGTGCCGGCCTGGCCCCCCGGCCCTGCCCGCCCCACACAACCCTGTTCTGATGGCAACACGTGCCAGCCTGGCCCCCCTGCCCTGCCCGCCCCACACAACTCTGTTGATGGCAACACGTGCCGGCCTGGCCCCCCGGCCCTGCCCCCCTCACATTGTAGCCGTAGACGTAGCCGTTGGGCAGCATCATGGGCGGGTTGTTCTCGTTCATCACGTCGCCGGAGATCTTGCAGACCAGGCGGGAGTTGGCACAGTGGGCCATGGGCAGGGGCTGCGCCAGCTTGTTCAGGGAGCGGCTGCACACGGGGCAGTCGGGGCTCTTGGAGCTGCCATCCTCTTTGTAGCACTGTCTGTGCATCAGGTCAAGGAAGGGTTGGGGGCCACCCAGGACAGCCAGGGTGAGCCGAGCCCCCTGTGGCCACTCTACCCCAGGCTGCATGCCGTTTTGGCTATGTGGGCACCGTGCAGACCACACGGGCTATCCTTCAAGGCAAAGGAAGTGCTGCACTTGACAGCTACACAGCCCCACCGAGGCCTGGGGGAGACAAGAAGCCCGCACCTTCCCGCCCCAGCCTCCTGCGCCAGGACCACATGCACACAGCGGCTCCGTCGCCCACCACCCTCTCCCCCGCCATGCAACCTCTCCAGGCAGGACAAGAGCCACCCAGCAGGATGTTCTGCTGGCACCTAGGAACAGGCAGTGGGCAAGCACACCAGCCCTCCCCCTCAGAGTTCCACAAAGGGGACAAGGGAGGAGGCCTGAGTCTCATTCATATCCCAGCACAGCCAGGAATCAGCGCAATCCCGAAACACTCACTGCCTTCTGGGCCTGAGTCAGGTCACACGAGAGACATTCACAGGCAGGGACAGAGTCAGTCGCAGGAGAGGGCAGAGTCAGTTGTAGGAGGACAGTCAGTCACAAGTGGTGGCAGAGTCAGCCACAGGTGGGGATGAAGTCAGTCACAGGTGAGAGCAGAGTCAGGTGCAAGAGAACAGTCAGGGCAGAGTCAGCCACAGGCGGGGACAGAGTCAGTCACAGGCTGACAGTCACAGGCAGGGGCCGATTCAGTCACAGGCAGGACAGAGTCAGTCACAGGCAGGACAGAGTCAGTCACAGACAGGGGCAGAGTCAGTCACGGGCGGGACGGAGTGAGTCACAGGCAGGGACAGAGTCAGTCGCTGGCTGGGAGAGTCAGTCACAGGCAGGGACAGTCAGGCACAGGTGAGACAGTCACAGGCAAGGACAGTCAGTCACAGGCGGGGCAGCGTCAGTCACAGGCGGGGACAGACTCAGTCGCAGGCGTGGGCAGAGTCAGTCACAGGCAGGAGTGGAGTCAGTCACAAGCTGGGAGAGTCAGTCACAGGCGGGACAGTCAGTCACAGGCGAGGACAGAGTCACAGGCAGGATGGAGTCAGTTGCAGGTAGGGACAGACTCAGTCGCAGGCAGGGGCAGAGTCTGTCACAGGCAGGAAGAAGTCAGTTGCAGGTGGGACAGAGTCAGTTACAGGAAGGAATCAGTCAAAGGCGGGACAGAGTCAGTCACAGGCAGGGCCACAGCGAGTCGCAGGTGGGGGCAGAGTCAGTCGCAGGGGGGAGCAGAGTGAGTCACAGGCGGGAAGAAGTCAGTTGCAGGTGGGACACAGTCACAGGAAGGAATGAGTCACAGGCAGGGCAGAGTCAGTCACAGGTGGGGACAGAGTCAGCCGCAGGCAGGAGCAGTGAGCCACAGGCAGGAACTGAGTGAGTCGCAGGTGGGACAGAGTCACAGGCAGACAGAGTCGGTCACAGGCGGCACAGTCAGCCACAGGTGGGACAGAATCAGTCACAGGCGGGGGCCAAGTCAGTCACAGGCAAGGTTCTTGGTAATCACATGGGGAAACTATTCTGAACGGTAATCTCCTCCCAGCCGCCAGAACACATCAGAGTCAGGCTTTTAGATCAAAGCTCGGTGCCCATGGCGGCATCTGAGATGATGAGAGAGAGGAAGGGTGCCACCTCCCAGAGCGAAGGCTGTGCGACGCATCCAAGGCCCCTCAACACGGCCCCACCCCGACCATCCAGACACTGTGCAGGGGCAGCACGCAGAAGCCCGGGTCTGTCTGTGGTGGGAGGACAAGGGTGGCAAGGTGCAGGGTCAGTGTGTTAAAATGTGACCAAAGACGCGAACCCCAGGCCAAGCCGCACCGCGCACAGGGGGCAGGATACGGTGTCTTGATGGCTGAGAGGCCAGCCTGCAGGGTGAGGGTGAACACAGAGTTGTTTCCCAGCTGGTGTAGTCGGTAGTTGTCGTACCGGAACTGCTGGATCAGCATCCGCCACCGTGCAGGGTCCAGGAGGTCCTAGAAGATAGAGGGCAGAGGGTGCTGGGGTTGCTCCCAGGGAAGCTCCTGGGACAGCTTAAAAATGTGGGCCATGGTGGGGCAGGTGCCATCAGCCCACAGCCATCCCCCAATGACCCACACATTCTGCACTAAGGGTCAGCACAAAGCATAACTCCCTCAAGTGTTGACTAAAACACACAGTGGGATGAGTGCTGACTTAACGCTGATTTCAACGCGCTATAGGGCCAGTGCTGACTTAACTCTCTGATTGCAACATGATGTGGGACAAGTGCTGACTTAACTCTGATTTCAACACACCGCGGGATGAGTGCTGACTTAACTCTGATTTCAACATGCTGCGGGATGAGTGCTGACTTAACTCTGACTTCAACATGCTGTGGGATGAGTGCTGACTTAACTCTGACTTCAACATGCTGTGCGATGAGTGCTGACTTAACTCTCCGACTTCAACATGCTGCAGGATGAGTGCTGACTTAACTCTGATTTCAACACGCTGCAGGGCCAGTGCTGACTTAACTCTGCGATTTGAACACACCGTGGGGCCAGTGCTAACTCTGGTTTCAGCACACTGTAGGGCCAGTGCTGACTTAACTCTGTGATTTCAACAAGCTGTGGGGCCGGCGCTGACTTAACTCTGCTGCGCACTGTGACAAAAATGGACTCACAGAGTTGGAAGGACAGCTCAGTGCAGAGAGCACCTCAGAGCATTAGGTGTAAAAACTCTTACTTCAGAGAAATCATGTATAAAACGGAAAATAGCCCGTCCATGTTAGGTTAAAGCATCACAGAACAGAAAATTAAACCTCATTAATGTCTGTCCCTAAATAACCTCAGGTTTAGACTTGGAGAGACAGCATGTGTGAGCACGGGAGAGAAAAACCTTTACATCAACCCAGAAAGGCCGCTCAGCCTCTAGCTTGGGGGCAGACGGCCACACCTGGAGGGAGGGGAGGTGGTCATCAGGGGACGTCACCCGTCAGTCTCCATAAGCTTCTCAGTCTCAGTTTAGGGTAAATGCCACACTTAAATCCAACATTTTGAAAGGCTGCTTTTCATCTCATTTTTGTCGAAAACTCAAAGTCTACAACAGAGGAAGCCCACAGTCCAGAAGGTCCTCACTGAGAAGGAACAGCTCCTGGCACCCTCACTCCCCAGGAACGGCTGCCTCTGGTCCTCTGGCGGCTTCCGTCATTCTCTGAACAAAATGCTTCCTCCTGTTTCCTGCCTGACCCATGGCAACGGGGCCCATGTTCTTGCCATGAGACACGGTTTTGCCCCCTGAATCTGGCAACTGATGAGCCTTGGGGCTAGAACTGCCTGCCTCCCTCTTTACCGTACTGCAGGGCTGCGTCCGGCGAGAGGTGCACGCTCCACCTGGCCTAGGCCTCAAGTCTCAGCGCCCTGTATGTGTCAGCCTTTCTTGCATTTCTAACAAAATCCTCTCTAGAGCAAGCGAGAGAAACAAGGTGCCAACTCACAATCTGGGAAGCTTAGACTCCACCCCTGAAGGTCCTCTTGACCTAATGATGGTTTATTATGAGATGTCCCAAACGCCCGAGATCCAGGAGAATTCAGGCTGAGAAAGCTTCCGGCAGCTTTCAGAAGGCAGCAAGTCTAGGTCTGCCCAGGGTTTGCAGTCCCTACAGGGTGGTGGGTGGGGGCTGCTGGGAAACACCCCCGCCTCTGACAGAGACCGGCGCCAGCTCAAAGAGCAAACTGTCGACTCCAGGAGGTTCCATCCGCTTCCCCCTTTTCCAGGAACTGAAACTGTTCCCAGCGTGACGAGCACAGCGGTGGGCATGGGGGTGGGCACGGGGTGGGTGCAGGGGTGGGCACACAGGCAGGGGGGTGGGTACACGGGCACGGGGGTGGGTGCAGGGGTGGGCACACGGGCACAGGGGTGGGCATGGGGTGGGCACAGGGGTGAGTGCAGGAACACACAGTGGGCACGGGAGTGGGTGCAGGGGTGGGCACACAGTGGGCACAGAGGTGGGTGCAGGGGTGGGCACACGGTGGGGGCAGGGTGGGTGCAGGGGTGGGCACGGGTGCAAAACAGAGCCACTCACCCGGGAGCAGCTGGCTGCTGGGTTGGGGCCAGGTCTGAGCACAGGGTGCTGGTTAGTGATGGCAGAACCCCCACCCCTACCCCAGTGACCACGGAGACTTGGAGGCTCCAATATTTACAGGTAAAATACAAGGCGTCAGCAAGAGGACCACGGAAACCACAGAAGATGGTGCAGCCTAACATCTGACTCGGGCTGCAGAGAAAGGAGCACCAGGGAAACGGGCAAGGAAGCTGCGCCCTGGCTGAATACACCAGGCTTAAAAGCTTCCTGAACCTTTCTCATGCAACTTGTTTTTTTGGAGACAGGGTCCTGCTCTGTCACCCAGGCTGGAGTGCAGTGGCACAATCTCGGCTCACTGCAGCCTCAACCTTCTGGGCTCAAGTGATCCTCCCACCTCAGCCTCCTGGGTAGCTGGACTATAGGCAGGCGCTACCATGCCCGGCTAATTTACAAAAAATTTTTTTTGTAGAGATGGGGTCTCACTATGTTGCTCAGGCTGGTCTCAAACTCCTGGGCTCAAGCAATCCTCCCACCTCAGCCTCCCAAAGTGCTGGGATTCCAGGGGTGAGCCACCACACACAGCCCTGATTCAAAATTATTTTTTTTTTTTTTTTTTTGAGACGGAGTCTCTCTCTGTCGCCCAGGCTGGAGTGCAGTGGCCGGATCTCAGCTCACTGCAAGCTCCGCCTCCCGGGTTTATGCCATTCTCCTGCCTCAGCCTCCCAAGTAGCTGGGACTACAGGTGCCCGCCACCGCGCCCGGCTAGTTTTTTGTATTTTTTAGTAGAGACAGGGTTTCATCGTGTTAGCCAGGATGGTCTCGATCTCCTGACCTCATGATCCGCCCGTCTCGGCCTCCCAAAGTGCTGGGATTACAGGCTTGAGCCACCGCGCCCGGCTCAAAATTCTTATGAGCAAAATGGGAATCAAACAAGAAAAGCCTGTCTTGGCAGGCTGGACAGGCTGTGTGGCTGGGACAGGGCCCTCACGTCCCGTCCCATGTATGGAAGCAGTTACAGACCAGAGACACACCCTGGATCCCCACCCCATCACGACACCGACCCCGGGGACGCAGGCCCTACCTTGTACGGGGAGATGTGCGTGTCGGGCGGGAAGGCCAGCATGCCCATGGCCTGGCGCACCTCGTCCAGCTGGCTCCCTTCTGCTTGGCTGAAGTGCTTTCTCGCGTGTCTAAAAAACAACATTTTGGCACATTTAAGTTTGCATTTTTATTTTAATTCTTAGAGACAGGGTCTTACTCTGTCACCCAGGCTGGAGTGCAGTGGCACAGTCACAGCTCGCTGTAGCCTCGAACTCCCGGGCTCAGGTGATCCTCCCAAGAAGCTGAGACCGCAGATGTGCGGCACCACGCCCAGCTAATGTAAAAAACGTCTTATTAGAGACAGTCTTGCTGTGTTGCCCAGGCTGGTCTCCAACTCCTGGGCTCAAGCCATCTTCCTGCCCCAGCCTCCCAAAGTGCTGGGATTATAGGCATGACCCACTGTACCCGGCCTGCATTCGTAAGTTGAAAAATCTGAGCTAACAGCGTTTATGTCAGAGTCTAGGTACAAAGTAATCGCCTCACTCCAAGCTGACCTGCTGGGTGGGGCTGGGATGGCAGGAGGTGCAGCTCACCTGAGGCTGGAGAAGCAGCTACCAGACACTCCTTCCTCCAGGGACAGGGCACCCAAGCCACACACACAACCCACAGAAAACACCAGAACTGCAAATGGCACCTGCCCCTGAGGCCTCTCCAAAGCGATTCTGGTTTACAAGGAACCCAAACCTTAAGGACTCCCACTGCCCCTGGATGCTTGCCTCCGTGGCCCCCGTGCCCCCAGTGGACCAAGAACGTGTGGTCTTCTCGACTGCAGTCCTTGCTGTTCGGCAGTGATGCCCAGCACAAGCTTCCAAAGAACAGCCTCCCTCAGCCCACAGGCTGGACTCCCTGCAGATCTGGCCCAGCCCTCTCAGCCCTGAGCCTGCCACACACCACATGCAGCCACGATCTTTCCTGAGCCAACTCTGCGGGATGCACACAGGCCCGCTCCAGGCCAGAACCCCATTCCAGTCTGCGGCTGGACAACCAAGAAACCAAAGCAGAACACAACAGGTCCCTTTTGAGCTGATCAGAGGGCACCTGCTCACCCCAAGGGCCCCCATTCTCATGCCCCCACCCCACACACACACAGGATCACCATCCCTCTGGCTGTCCTGAGGACCTGCACCCCCATGTCCCGACCCTCACATGGGTGCACCCCACGTCCTCAGCCCTCAGGGCCCCTCCCCCAAAGCGACCCCAATGCACAGAACCAGGGGCCTCAAGTCCCACGTGTGAGTCAGCCCTGTGCTGTCCAGAACAAGGCATGTACCCAGGAACACGGGGCTGAGGAGGTGCCGGGTGCTCACGGTGGCCTCAGAGAAGAGGCAGTGACTGGCAGAGACTGGAGTTAGTGCAGGAGGTGCCCCCGCAGCCCCTTGATGGATGGCACGGTGACCATGTGGTGGAGGCACCACCAGGGGAGCCTGGGGCAGCAGGGAGTGTGGGGTGCCCAGGCTTGGGACCCAGCCTGGGGAGTCCACACGGCTGACCCCGCAGGACATATGCAGGGACTGGGAGTCAGGGGTGAGTCCACACGGCCGACCCCGCAGGGTGTGTGTAGAGGGGCTGGGGACGGCCATCCGAGATTCCAGTGCCCGTGCATCCCCCTCGTGGAGTATGTCGGGGGGCGTGTCTGAGTCCAGGAGGAGCCCCGCCCAACCCCCTCATTCCATCTCTGGAGACAAGTCACCCTCCGTCCTACGCCAAGACGTGCCCAGAACACAGCCCACCAGGGCTGTTTCATTCAACGGGCATCTCACCTCCTCCCAGAGCTGCTGAAGAGGGAATTTAATCTCTGTGGTTGACATCTATGAGATCTCATTTGCGTGACCTGGTTTACGCGTCTTATCTCACTATCAATCAAACCCCAGACGGACATCGTCCGCCTGACAAGCTGCCTCGCCTCGCACCCCAGGTCCCTGATCCGCAAATCCTGACCCCAAGACAGAAACAGAAAACCTAACAGTGGCGGCTGGCTCTTCTGGGATCGTGTGATGTCAGCATTTGGCCCCAACACACAGAGAACCGCAGCCCAGATATGGGGTCCTCAGAGCAGATCTGGGGAGAACAGCATGGTGTGTATCCACAGGAAACAGGGGAAACAAAACTGTGACTTTTAACAGACTAAATGCAGCCAACATAAGAAACACCAAGACATCAATTTTTCTTTGAAAATATAAACACACGGGCCAGGCACGGTGGCTCACGCCTGTAATCCCAGCACTTAGGGAGGCCAAGGTGGGCAGATCGCGATGTCAGGAGTTCGAAATCAGCCTGGTCAACACGGTGAAACCCTGTCTCTACTAAAAATACAAAAATTAGCCGGGTGTGGTGGCCTGTGCCTGTAATCCCAGCTACTCGGGAGGGGGAGGCAGGAGACTCACTTGAACCCGGGAGGTGAAGGTTGCGATGAGCTGGGATTGTGCCAGGCAACAGAGCAAAACTCCATCTCAAAAAAAAAAAAAAAAAAACACACACACACAGAAAAAACACCCAGAAGACAAAATTCCTAAACTGTGCCTGGCCAGGCTGAGGCGTGGGTGTGCGACAGACGGCACGGAGCCGCTGACACAAAGCCCCTGAAGTGCAGGCCAGGTCCCAGCCGCCTGGGGTCAGGGATTCACTTACTCATTTACTAAAAATTAAAAACGTTAAAAATTAATCACTAGCAGCTGTACTTTCGCATTTGGCAAACCCACAAATGCCCCAGGCAGGGCGAAGCTGCAGCCACCCCAGCCAATGAGGCCCCCTGCCCGGCCCAGCACGCTGGCTCCACAGACAAAACCCACCTCGCCTGCCCCAGTGGACCCAGAGGCTGGGCTGCTGGCCTCAAGCCCTGTAGATGGTGCCCCACGCCCCAGCTCCGTGTGGACCATGGGTTCAGTGGTGGACGGGAAGCTCCTGCGGGCTGGGACCCTGGCAGCAGGTGAAAGAGCCCCGCCTGGAACCCTCAGCAGACGCGTGGCCAGGCTTCTCCGCCTTCCCTCTTGTCCAGCCTCAGTGACACATACCACCCTCTGCACTCCCAGCCAGACACCTGCACTCCCTCACCCCACAAAGGTCCTGCCGACGCCCCACCTGCCACCCCAGCCCAGCTCCCGTGTGCCTTGTGGGTGCCTCCAGGGCCACACTGAGCTGAGGCCAGACTTCCCAGACCAGGCCCTGGCACCTGGAGACCCACTCCCAAGACGGCCCCAGCAGAGGACGTAGCTCACACCGCGCCTGCCCCCGAGCACTGGGGTGTTGTGTGCCACACCTGCCCCACTGGGTGCGGAGGCTTCAGGGCAGCACACGTCTGCGTGGGGGAGGAAGGACACGCACTTCCTGGGACCTGCCTGTTCCTCTGCAGCAGACGAGGCCGCAGAGGGCACAGCGCTGAGCTCGGCTCCAGACATTATGAGGCGCACGCCCTGCGAGTCTCCAGGGCAGATTCTACCCAGAGTGGGGGGAACACAGGCAAACAAACCCTACCCAGAGTGGGGAGAACACCGGCAAATAGACCTTCTACGCGGAGCAGGGGTAACACAGGCAAACAGACCCTTCGCGGAGCCAGCTGCCACCCAGATGAAGACACCTGTGACAGGAGGGGGTGCAGGGAGGGACTCCAGGATGGACATGTTTTGTTCTCAGACTCCTGGGCTGACAGTGGCCGGGGCCCTCAAGGAGAGGGAGGCTGACTCGGGATGGAAGCACGCTGCGGCCGGACAGAGGCCAGCGACACAGGCACCGAAGCTGCACGGAGGAGGCCAGAGCAGAGCAGGAGCTCCTCCTCCTGACAGGACGCCCCTGGCCCTGTCCCCGGAACGCTCACACGCCGCTCTCCATTGGGCTGGGTCCTGAGACCCCCGCTTTAGCCCTCTCAGGCACAGAAGGGCAGTGAGCTCCCCTGCCACAGGGCCTGGCTCACTTGTGCATGAAGACGAGGCCTGATCTGCCACCATGCATCCAGGTTGGCATCAGGAGCCAGAGCAGGACCCCGGGCCTCTCCAGGGCCCACACAGGGGCAGGGACTCGCCGCAGTTCTGCCGTGCGTCGTGGGGACCACCCTCAGCACCTCATCACGAGACGCCCACTTCTCCAAATCAGCCCTCTGTGGAACACTTGGCCACCCAGCCCACTACAGGTGGATATGGAGTCGCGGCCGGGTTTCTGTGGGCATGGACAGGCGGCCCCTCCTGGCCAACACACACCTGCTGGGCACTCGCCCAGGAGCTTTGGGCGAGTAACTCAAGCGTCTCAAGCGTCACCGCGAGGCTTGGCTGCTCAGGAACCTCCACAGAAGTCAGTGAGATGACCCAGCACTCAAGGAGCAGCCCTGCCCTAAGACGGGGTGAGCACAACTGGCCGACACCGCCCAGGCCAGGCACCCACTGCTGCCTGACGATGCCCGCTCTGGAGAGCCAGTGGGAAGCCAGCGGACAGCCTCTCGCTTTGCAGACGCCGTGCACCCTAACTGGGCTGAGCCACAGTGACAGCCAGCATCCCCTCCTCAGGCCTGACTGCCAGGGCACCGCTGGCCTCAGCCCACTGCACAGCACCCTTGCATTGGAGACAGGCCAGGGAACCCAGAAGTGCCCTTGCCACACGCTGTCAACAGTCCCCAATGACCCTGAGGGACATTCCCAAGCTCAGGGCACTTGGAGCTACCTGAGGACCACACGTCAGAGACACGCCCAAACTACGGAGGCTGGCAGCACCTTCCTGCATGGAAGGGGGCTACCGGGAGTCGCGTGTTTTATGCGCATGGTCGGGACGTCAAAGCTGGTTCCCCTGGCAGCTATGGGGGTCTGGGTGCCCACCTGGGGCCACACTTTGGTGGGGGCCCTGTCAGGCTCCAGACCTCACTCCCCAAGTCCCACTCAGGAACAGTGGAAGAAGCAGCCACCTGAGCAAGGCAGGGGTCAGACTCAAGACCCAGGGGACGTCCCAGGACCCAGACCATGACGGGGAGGGCTGGCAGGGGCCGCAGCCGAACATCCTGCCCTCCCTCGATTTGCCGCACGACCGCGATGCCTACCTCACGGCGTCCAGTCTCTTATTCTGCCGGATGAGTTCAATGAACTCCTGGATTCTGAGGCTGAACTCCAGGCAGCTCTGAAGGCAAAGACAAGACGAGGCTTAGACAGCACATCCCACAGAGCCCGGGTGCCCGGGTGCCGCACCCACACGTCCACCAGCAGACCCCACAACCAAAGCTCTGAAACCCTCTCTCACAGGCACCGGGAAGGCAGGGCTGAGGCTGAAGCTGCCACTTCAACCTGCAGCTGACTTTCCAGGGAGCACGGGTTCTGAACGTGAGTCCCGCCCCTGCCCCTGCTCCTGCAGCTGCGGTGGGTGTGCAGCCACCCAGCATTTCAACTCGAAGGCTGGGGCACTCAGGGTGCTCCCGGGAGCGCAGGCCTGGGAGACGCTGGGAGGGCAGAGCAGCAGGTGCGGCCACAGGACCAAAGGCACCAACCCTTCTGCAAGGACAAAGCAGTTCCTGGGTCCTGCCCTGATGCCACTGCTTCCTCCTTTACACCCCCACCGGGCCTCTGGGCCCATCTGTCCCGAGTGTAGACTGGGGCTGTTCTGGGAGAACGTGAGCAAGTCCTGTCCTGAGGCACTGATGCCCAGGGCGGGGAGGAGACAGTGACCACACATGGGGGTGCTGGGTGGTGCCTCACAGGAGCAAGAGGCAGAGAAGCAAGCTTGGAGCAGGCAGGACCCAGGGTGGCAGGGCAGGGAGCACCTGTGCCGAGGTTATGGACGGGGGACCGCACAGACACCGGGTGAGAACACGGCTGGCAGAAGCCAGGGCCAGCGCCGAGGCCCCAGGCAGGTGGCACAGGGAACGGAGGCCTGGCCCAGGGGACACTGAGGTCCTGGGTGGCTGCGAGGCCAAGGGGCGGCTCCCGTGAAGGGAGCGTGCTTCCAGGATGTGTGGAAGACGGAGAGAGGCCGGGTCGGGGCTGCTGGCTGACAGCAGCATGCCTGAGGCGGGGGCTGGGGGTGAAGCTCCCGCAGGACCAAGTCCCACACGTGTCTGCCTACGAGTCTCTCACGTGCAGCTAAGGGAAACCCACGGAAGCCCAACCCTCACTCTGAAATCTCAGCAACCTCAGTCCAATGTGGGCCGAGACTTGTGGCTGGGGTGGGAGCAGCAGCAACATTGACCAAAGTCATCCAAGACGAGACGCGGATTCTACAGAAGGGCCATGTCCGTCTAAACCGTAAGATCTTCCGTGTGGTTTCAGGACATTCTTGGGGCTTCACCCCGCAAACAGGATATAGGTGGGGGCACCACGGAGCAAGTCTTGGGCTGAGGCCACATTTGTCACTCTGAGTTCACGTGGTCTGGATCTCAGAATGGCATGAACAGAAACTCTACGTGGCAAATGAACCCACCCCGGATCACTGTATTTAAGTCGAAGCTCATCACTTCCATTTCCCCGAGCTTTTCCCACTGAGCTTTCTGAGGGGCCACCTGTGCTCCAGCCCACCCTGCCTGCCAGCCTTGCTGCTCCAACACACAGAGCACCCACAGCAGTGGCTCCGCGTGGGTGTGGGGAGGGGCTGCCCAGACCCCCGGGGGGCCAGCCAAGGCGTCGAGAGCCACCTGCCTTCCAGGGTGGGGCTCAGAGGGGCTCAGGTCCCTGCCCTGCTGCCCCTGCCCTGTGCCCTCGGCCCCTCACCGCCCTGTGTCCCTAGACAGACAGGTCAACAGGTTGTACGCAGAACTCACAGGTTTGCTCCAAACTGGGGCAGGAGGACTGTCTCTGACCCCAGCAGTGGCACAGGCTCTGGGTGGCGAGTGCCAGGCTTGGTATAAACCAGCCCAGAGGCACAAGGTCACTGCAGGGTCCCCAGTCCCCACCCCACTAATCAGTAGACAGACTTTGGTCAGCACTCTACTCCCTTCAGAGCCAGCCCGGCCGGAGAGCAAGGGGAGGGCCAGCGGGAAAAGACAGAGGCTCCCCACCAGGGCCCCACCTGCCTCCCAGGGGCCGCCTGATGGCTGCCGTGTCTAGAGCAGGTGAGTGCTGGGGCTCTGTCTAAAGGCAGGAAGCAGCTGCCGAGGGGGTGCTCTAGAAGAGCAGGACTCTGCGCCCACTCTAGGTTACCGCTTCACACAGTGGACACCTCAAACCTGCTTTTCAATGACACCTTCTGCTCTAGTAGGTTACTTTCAATTGGTCCACTAACACGTAAGTGTGTCTATGTCATGAAACTTAGCTATTCAGACCCAAATCTAAAACACCGAGTCTACACTGTCCCATACGGCATGGAGCACCAAGGCTGTGCCCACCCTGAGACAGGCGCCCACACTGATGGCTCTGTGTGGCTTTCGCACAGACGTGCGGCACACAAATCACTGCTTCACGGGCTTCAGGGCCACTCGCCCACCCAGGCCTGTGAAACCCATTTCCCAGCCAGGTCAAACTTGGGCCTCAAGTTTCTTTTCCCATCGAGGCTCTCATGGCTGGTCCGAGGGACCCATGAGGGCACCGTCTGGCTCCTCCCTGTCTCCCCACATGCTCCCTGGCGTGCGTGCACATGTGAGCAGACCGCACAGACAGCCATGTACCCCACCTGGCTCAGTTGCATCTCATACCGGGCATGTTCTCGCGTCATTTGGAGTCTTCAGGGCTCATTTCTGGACAGCATCCAAACATGGATTCAGGCCCCATCCAGTCTCAATTTCATCCAACACCAGGCACGCTCATCCAATCTCAACTCATCCAACACCAGGCACGCTCATCCGCCAGGCATCCAATCTCAATTTCACCCAACACCAGACACACTCATCTGCCAGGCATCCAATCTCAACTCATCCAACACCAGTCTCAACTTTATCCAACACCAGGCATACTCATCCCCTAGGCACGCATTCAGGGCCCCAAGTCCTGGCCCTGCCTGTCCCCATAGCAGCTTCAGACAGGTCGTGTGCCTGCAGCAAGCCCCCAATACCCTCCAGCAACACTGTCTGGTAGGTAACTAGGGCTTGCAGAAAATATTCTGGCAGCACCAAGAACCTATCTTCCCTCTGACGTCCACGTGAAACGGCCCCGGCAGAGTTCCCACCGTGAGGCGTGTGCCAGCTCTCTGGGAGGGAATGTGGGGCTGGCACCGTGTGCTGGGGCCGTGGGTTACGTACCAATTCTGGCTTTCCTTTCAGGGTTTCCACACCAACATCCTCACTCTCTTAAGGGGAGCCATGGCCGCTCCGCTTTTTCACCCCGTCTTTGCTTCATGCTTGTTTTGGTGGCTCTGAGTGGCAGTGTGTCACTCCTGGCTGGTAACTGTGTGCACCCTGCCAAACTCAGCCAGGGTGGGGTTAAAGCAGCGCTCAGTTTAGAAAACAGAAGAGTTTTGCCAATGGAGGCAGAGGTGTTAATATAAAATATTTCTGCAAGCCCCTAGGGTGACAATGCCTTTTAATAAGCAGGTTTAAATTCTGTCGTTTAACAGTCCATTTTTTAAGCCTCTTTTGGTCTCTAGAAAAGTGGGTACTTGGCTGGGCACAGTGGCTCACGCCTGTAATCCCAGCACTTTGGGAGGTTGAGGCAGGCGGATCACAAGGTCAGGAGATTGAGACCATCCTGGCCAACGTGGGGAAATCCCATGTCTACTACAAATACAAGAATTGGCTGGGCAAGGTGGCGCGTGCCTGTAATCCCAGCTACTCAGGAGGCCGAGGCAAGACAATCGCTTAAAGACGGAGGCAGACATTGCAGTGAGCCAAGATCGCGCCACTGCACTCCAGCCTGGCGACAAAGCAAGATTCCGTCTCAAAAAAAAAGAAAAAAAGAAAAGTGGGTATTCATTAACAGTATCACAGCCCAGAGCGCTGCAGCCTCGCAGATGGAGAATAGCTTTCCAACCAGCTTTTCCGTGTCTATAACTGACTGCAGGGAGCCCACGGAGCAGCCCCCATGGAGCAGGACTGATGTGTCTCCAGGTTCCAAGTCCAGCAGCCCCAAACATGCTATGTGCACGTGGTCAGCCTCCCGTAACTGATCCCTCTGAGCCTCATGCCAGGTGTATGCAAACTGCAATGCCAAATGAGGTGCACTTTTCTGGATTTTAGCCTAAAAGTGTAACACAACCACCAAAAAAACTCCCAAACCCAACCCCCACCTTACAAACCAAAACCAAACTACTGTGAACCACCAGGCGAGGGGGTGCTGGCTGCAGGGCGGGTGGCGCGGCCTCGGCCCCGACCCACCCCACCCCAACCTGGGAGTCTGTGCACCTTCATCTTCCGCAGCCGGGACTTGTTGTCATGGCACCAGGCCAGGCAGGTGGCCGTCTCACGCCTCTCCAGGGACTCTTCCACCTCTTTGGCCGTCAGGAACATCTCAATATTCACTAGGTCCTTAGAAGAAGGAAGCAGCTCCTGGTCAGAATGTGCTGGCTCAAGGGCCCCACGCCACCCTCCCGCACCCCAGCCTCCACAAGGCCGGGCCCAGCACCAGCCCCCACTCAAGATGCATCTCCAGTCCACACCGTGAGTCAGCACTCACGGACTACTCGGGGCTGCTCTGAGATCTGAGAAACAGAATAGCCCCCAAGGACCAAAAGGTCAGACGCTCACGTGGACAGCAGCCACGGCCAGGCAAGGGAGCCAGGCTGGCCTCGCCTGTCCCATGGAGAGGAGCTGCAGAGACACACACACAGGCGGGGCCAGGCCACGTACCAGGTGGGGCCAGGACACGTGCCAGGCGGCCTCATCTCCACTCCCCACAGCCCCCCAGCACATCTATAGCCCCTCCCTGGGTAGCCCCCTCATTTCAAAATCAACAGTAAGTGAATAACAACATGCTAAATAATACATAAACACATTATGGCTAGTATCACGATAGTTACAACCAATGATTTACACATTAAAAAAAAAGAAACCCAAAGTAACCCAGGCTTAGCATCGAGGCTCTGCGAGTGGCCAGGCAAAGGGGGTGGGTACTCAGTGCCCAGCAGTGGAACCCATGGTCACCGGCTGAGGCAGGACAGCAGCCAGCCCGGGACTCCACCAGGCACCGCAAGGCTGGGGGTGAGCACTCACGTGGTCCTCAGCAGCAACGACTCCTGACTTTCCCCAGTGGGACCAAAGGCAGCACCTCCGCCTGCACACGGCCCAAGACCCAACGGCCTAGGGTGAGGCCACAGATCACCCCCTGGGTCCCACAGCCCCATGTCTGGACACCGGCCTCACAGTGGGTCCCACAGCCCCATGTCTGGACACCAGCCTCACAGACGCGCGGTTTTCTTGGATGATTTCCTGTTTCTGAAACCCCTCACAGCGTTGTTTTCTTGCATCTTTTCTTTGATGATTTCTCCTTTCTGAAACCCCTCCATCATGTTTTCTTGCATGTTTGCTTTGATGATTTCTCTTTGCTGAAGCCCCTTCATGCAGGCGAATGTTGGGTCTCCCACAAAGTCTTGCTTTGTTTTGCAACTTAAAAAAATTTTTTTTTTTTGGTGACGGGGTCTCGCTCTCTCGTCCAGACTGGATGGAATGCCATAGTGAGATCATGGATCACTGTTGCCTCAAGTTCCTGGGCTCAAGTGATCATGCCACCTCAGCCTCCTGAGTAGCTGCGACTGTAGGCACACACTATCACGCCCAGTTAATTTTTTATTTTTATAGAAATAGGGTCTTGCCACATTGCCCAGGCTGGTCTTGAACTCCTGGGCTCAAGTGATCCTGCCACCCTGGTCTCCCAACGGCCTTGTTTTGTAGTTTTGCTCTAAATTTCAGGAGGTGGCTCCTGGTCTGTCTCCTGCCTCATGTCCCATCCGCACAGCCTCAGGATCTGAACCCAGCTGGATCTCTCTCACTGAGGGTTTCTCCAATGTCCAGGTCTGGTTGTGAGTCACAGGAAAGATGTGAGGCCAGCTGGCAGCAGGCTTGTATATCAACTGAAACTGGAAACCGTCTAAGTGAACTGGTTTTCTGTCTCACACAAAATGCTCACGCTGACTTTTGTTTTGAAACAGGGTGTTGTCCTGTTGCCCAGGCTGGAGTGCAGTGGTGAGATCTTGGCTCACTGCAGCCTCCACCTCCTGGGCTCAAGTGATCCTCGCACTGCAGCCTCCAGAGTAGCTGGGATCCCAGGTGCCCGCCACCACTCCCAGCTGATTTGAAAAAAATTTTGTAGAGAAGGGTTCTCACTTTGTTGCCCAGGCTGGTCTCAAACTCCTGGGCTCAAGGCAGCCTGGTGCTCTCTTGGGCGGCCTTCCCTCGGTGGCAGCCTTCCTGTCCTGTTCCTGGGCGGCCTTCCCTGGGTGGCAGTTTCCTGTCCTGTCTCATCTGGGACCTTCCTCCAATCCAGAGCATGAGGGTATTTTCCTAAGTTTGTTATGTCTCCAATTTTGGTGCACAGGAATTTTGGTGCACAGGTATGAA
This sequence comes from Colobus angolensis palliatus, assembly GCF_000951035.1. Lineage (NCBI taxonomy): Eukaryota > Metazoa > Chordata > Mammalia > Primates > Cercopithecidae > Colobus > Colobus angolensis. Next base: position 1,719,801 of record NW_012114677.1, read on the forward strand.
ACCAGGGGTCCCGTGTGGGAATTCCATGGCACCCCCTACAGAAAGTCCAGGTCTGACCATTGTAGCAGGAGTTTACATTTCCACAGCCTAGCAGTTCCCCCTCGGCCACAGCAGCACCTTCCCCAGGGCCTCCTAGTGCTGTGGTTGCCTGTGGTCAAAAGCGATTCCTCAGCTCAACGCCCTTCGGAGCATCTCAGTAGGAATAACTCCTTCCCCGCAACCCGGTCCTCGTGGGCTCCACACATGCCCGCCTTCTTCCATACAGCAGCTCCAGGCCCTCTTTGGGACAGACACACTCAGGGAGCCCCAACACCTGGAGTCTAGCCTGTCTCATCCTGCTGAGATCTACTCCAGCTGGCCTTAGAATCATCAGCCCTCCCACATCCACCCTGCTCTACGCACCTCTGTGGAACACGCAGCCCGTGCCCACCACAGGACCCCTGCTTTCACCTCACGCCTCTCTCCCCCAGCACAGCACAAGTTCCCTGGAGCCAGGGGCACCCACAGCTTATGCTTCAGCAGGCACCACCAGATGTGCTTGGCCACACCCCGTACGTTCCAAGGACACTGTGCTGGACGTTTAGGAGAGGAGAGCCAGGTTACCTGTGAACACACTGAGGGGCCGCCCCAGGCAGCCAGGACATGTGGGCAGCACGGAGTGAGGGCCTGTGCATTGGGGGAAGCCAGGCACACGGGGCCAGGGAGGCAGGTGGGTGGGACAGGCATGTGGGACAGGGGCACCGGAGCTGACATGTGCTGGCCCCACTGTCAGTCACGTGAGCCTTGGCAGGTGCAGGTGAGAATGCCCTTCCCTGGCACCCAGGTGGAGGAAACATGGCACCAGATGGGGGCCACAGGAGCCCAGTAGGCAGCGCGGCAGAGGCAACACAGACGACCTCGTCCAGCGACAAGAATGCTGGGTGCACACTGGAGCAGCTGCAGGTCATGATCTGGAGACCTCAGCCACTTGACAAGACTGCAGGGCAGCCAGGGGCACCAGCCCTGGCCACCGCAGAGGACCAGTGCACTTTGCCATCTGGCAGATCCACTCACGGCACAGCTGTGACACGTCACATTCACGTTTGTGAACCGAGACGCCACACCCCAGGGGTGCCGAGAGCGACAGCATTGTGCAGGTCTGGGCAGGTGAGTGCCTCCAGGACACGAGGACTCACTCGCTCACCCTGCCCACTGGGCAGCTGCTCGCCACTCCCCTCCGGGAGGACAGGATGGACACTGCACACACACGAGCAGGGAGGCCATGCAGCAGTGGGGAGAAGGCACAGATGGGAGGGTGCCGCTCCACCCAGGGCAGCATCTGAGAGAAGCTGAACCAGGCTCGGGACAAATGCCGAGGACAGGAGCCAGTGAAGGGGGGCCAGGTGGGTCTCTGGGTGAGTCCAGAATGTGGGGCCTGTGGGTGAGTCCAGAGCGTGGGGCCAGGTGGGTCTGCAGGTGATTCTGGAGTGTGGGGGCCGGGGTGGACCTGCAGGCGAGTCCAGAGTGTGGGGCCGGGTGGGCCTGCAGGCAAGTCCAGAGTGTGGGGCCGGACAGGTCTGCAGCTGAGTCCAGAGTGTGGGGGCCGGGATGGACGTGCAGGTGAGTCTGGAGTGTGGGGGCCGGGGTGGACCTGTAGGTGAGTCTGGAGTGTGGGGGCCGGGGTGGACGTGCAGGTGAGTCTGGAGTGTGGGGGCCGGGGTGGACCTGCAGGTGAGTCTGGAGTGTGAGGCCTGCGGATGAGTCTGGAGTGTGGGGCCGGTGGGCCTGGGGGTGAGTCTGGAGTGCTGCAGGGCAGGGGAGCTGGGCAGGAGTGGGATGGGAGTGTGGGGGAGGCTGTGAGCCGGCAGGGCCTGCAGATGGCCACATGGGGGCGTGAGTGTGGCCCCACGGGTACCTGAGGCCTTGGACTGCAAAATGTGAGGTCGCCTCCAAGGCTGGGAAGGGAGCCTTGGGTGGGGTTGAATGTGGCCAGGGCTGAGGTCCATCATGCCCCAGGTGGGAGCCACACACATGTGGGTGGGATTTGAGCCGTGGAAAGAGAAGACCCCTAGTTAGGCAGAAGCAGGGAGGTGGGCTGAGGAGCCGTGGCAGGGAGTGGCATGGGAGGGAGCCCTGTGGGGCCAGGTGCATGGTCGGGCACGGGGAGGCTGGGCTCGGGGCAAGCCATGGGGCACGCTCCTCTCGCACAAATGCTGCCTGAGAGGTTCTCAAGCGTTGTCATCTTAGTCAAATGGAACACGGATGCCACCTTAACCTGAGTCAGGTGAGGCCGTGCACCCACAGCGGGATCTGGACAGGGGCAACGGCGACGGGCCCAAGTGCTGGTCTAGGAGACTCCAACTGCTATGGGCCCTCACGGCGGTGGACAAATGCCCAATGGCGGAGGGGCTGCCCCAGTTAACCTGGCCCAAAGGTGCAGAAGACTCTATCAAGGCAGCCGAGGGCAGAGGGCAGCACCGTCCGGTGTCTGCTCAGCTGTACCTGTGGAGGGCAAGGGTGCCACATGTTTCTACAGCCAAACAGGGTGCCGCAGAAAACATGGAAAATGCACTCCGCCTGAGATAAAGGCAAAGCCCTCACAAGGCAGCAACGGAGCATGTGCCAGTGCGAAACCCAGGGTGCAGGTATCAGGCGGGAAAATCCTAAGCAGGATGTGTGGAGATGCCACAGGGAAATGAGAAGAACCTGGAGAGCCACTTAGACACTGACTTTCTGCCTTCAGAAGGCGAAGCCCCCGCTGCGTTTCCACAAAGGGTCAGGGCCTCTCAGCTAGGGAGGAGGCCCCCACCACAGCGCAGACACACACGGGGCCGGGGAGAAACACGCACACAGGGGAGGGGGACACGCACACGGGGGGAGGGGGACACGCACCCACGGGGGTGGGGACATGCACATGGGGGTAAGGGGGACACACACGGGGGAGGGGAACACACGCACACGGGCACCCACCTCGATGCCGCTCTGCCGCGCCAGCTTGACGGCCGTGTTGTAGTAGCCGCAGCGCAGCAGGTGCTCCACCATCATGCGGTCCATGCGCTTCCTCTTCCACACGCTGGCCGCCGCGGGCTGGTCACTGCTGTGCTCTTTGAGGTGCTCGATCCGGCGCTTGCACAGCTTGGCGCTCTCGTCCTCGGCCTGGATGGACTCCACCGCCTGAGCCACACACAACAGAGACCCGGTCAGGACAGGGACGCCCTGCAGCCCTGCGCCACGGGAGGCCAGGCTGCCCCAACCCACAACACTCACAAGGAGAAAAGCGGGGATCGCGGGACAGGGAAAAACCACGCTCTACCGAGTCCGCCAGGCAGCTGTGCCTGGCCCAAGAGCCGCAGACGGAGGCAGTGAAAAATCCACCACCTGGATCTGCAGCTTCTCTCTGTTAGTTCTGGCTTTATATTAACGTACCCTGAAGCCATGTTGCCAGATGCATGCAACTTTAAATTTGCTATGCCTTTCTGGTTAAACTGTTTATCGTTACAAGGTGACTTTAACAAATCTTTCCCAATGCTTTTTTTCTTAAAGTCAATTTTGTTAAAAATGAATAGAGCTAGATAGAAACGTTCCAGGCCTGCGCTGCCCAACACAGCAGCCACCAGCCCACGTGGCTGCCACACACTGAAGGGCAGTGGTGCAACCGAGGAACTGAATTCTTCATTACAGTTTAACAGCACGCACGGCAACAGACTACTGGACAGATCCAGGACTCGGGCTGGCTTCTTTCAGCACATTCTACGAATCTTGGCTTCCAACTGCTGTGCAGAAATCAGCTGTCCTGCTGTCTGTTGCCCCTTTGGAAGTGATCTTTTGCCTAAGCTTAGTTGATTTTCAAATATCTCTCTGTCTGTTTTCTTCGATTCCACCACGCCGGTTTATTTTCACTTACCCTGTGTAGGATTCTGACCTGGCGGTACTCATCAGTTCTGAAGCCTTGCTCACTCTCCCGGCGCCACCTCTGTCCCCGCCCACTCGTGGCTCTGGTGAAACACACTGCAGGTTTCTGCTCTATTCTGTGCTTTCCAGCCACTCTGATTTTTCCATCTCTGTGTTCCATTCTAGATCATTACTTCAGACCCAACCTCCAGTTCACTAATTCCGTCTTTAGCTTTGTTTGTTTGTTTGTTTGTTTTTGAGACGGAGTCTCGCTCTGT
>NW_012114677.1:1724718-1734250 GCF_000951035.1 Colobus angolensis palliatus
CTCTGCTGCCCAGGCTGGAGTACAGTGACACAATCTCTGCTCGCTGCAGCCTCGACCTCCTGGGCTCAAGCAATTCTCCTGCCTCAGCCTCCCAAGTAGCTGAGACTACAAGTGTGTGCCACCACGCCTGGCTAATATTTTTTGTACAGATGGGGTTTCACCATGTTGCCCGGACTGGTCTCAAACTCCTGGGCTCAAGCAATCTACCTGCCTCGCCCTTCCAAAGTGAGCCACGGTGTCCAGCCTTAAATCACTTTTTATACTTTCTGTTCCCTGCAGAGATTTTCAAACTCTTTTGAGATAGGGTCTCACTATCGCCCAGCTAGAGAGTGCAGTGGCACGATCATGGCTCACTGCAGCCTTGACCTCTTATGCTCAAGCAATCCTTCTGCCTCAGCCTCCTGAGTAACTGCTGGGGCTACAGGAGGTCACCAGTACCCCTGGCTATGTTTTTTATGTTTTGTGGAGATGGGGTCTCCCTATGTTGCCCAGGCTGGTCTCAAACTCCTGGACTCAAGTGATTCTGCTGCCTCAGCTTTCCACAGTGCTTTCCAGGCGTGAGCCACCACGCCCAGCCTCTTTCTGTTCTTTAAGCACAGTAAGGTGTGGCACCTGGCAGCCCCCACACCTGCAGTCCATGCAGCCCTCTGTCTACTGTCTGCTGGGTCTCCAGTCCACCGTGGTGTCTTGAGACGGGTTATCACTGGCGCCCAGGCTGTCTCTGTGCTGCATGTTGTACTTGAAAACTCAGAATCTAAGAATCATCGTATGCCCATATTGAAGGTATTCTCCCCATGAAAGAATCTGAATTGACTCTACCCGGAGCTGGAAGGCACCACCAGACTCCAGCCAGGACCACCTCACTGGAGTGAAGGCTAAGGGTCTCCAATCACCCCAGTCCTCTGAACCTAGGCTGCAACACTGTGTCAATGCCAGTCCACTGCTGGTACACCCCACCCTGAGCTGTAATACTGTGGGGTCCCAGCTTCTCTCCACTGGGCCCCACTTTCCATGGCCTGAGTCATCGGTCCTTACCTCCATCTGGCCTGGCCAACACTCTGGGGGCAACAGCAGTCTCTTGTCGCTCATCTCTGACTCCCTGCCGCCGGTTCTGGCCTGGTGATTCCTTTCTGTTTCATATTCTAGTGCGATGTTTCAAGATATCTTATCCCACTTTCTGGGTGTCTTCAGTGGGCCAGATTAGTCCCAATGCCGCTGTCCACCAATCCCAGTGACAAGGAACTCCACACTCTCCTTGGAAGTGAAATTCCGTCTAAAAATAATCAATCAGGCCGAGTGCAGTGGCTCACGCCTGTAATCCCAGCTTTGGGAGGCCAAGGTAGGTGAATCACCTGAGACCAGGAGTTCGAGACCAGCCTGGCTAACATGTTGAAACCCCCATCTCTACTAAAAATACAAAAATTAGCCAGGCGTGGTGGCACGCACCTGTAATCCCAGCTACCCGTGAGGCTGAGGCAGGAGAATTGCGTGAACCCAGGACGTGGAGGCTGCAGTGAGCCGAGATCGTACCACTGAACTCCAGCCTGAGTGACAGAGCAAGACTCTCTCTCAAAAAAAAAAAAAAGCAAAAATCAATCAACCTGGTGTACATCCTGGCCTCCCTGTGGCCTGGGCTCTGGACACTTCTGGAACGAGACAATACGGTCCCTACAGGAACAGGAAGCTGGCCTGCTCAGCGGACAGTGGCCCCAGAAGGCAAGCAGCAGGGAAGAGGGCCCCCAACCACACCTCCCGCGTTCCCACCATAGCAGCTTGCCTGTCTTAGGCCTCATTTTCAAGACAAAAGGGGTGTCCGTGCCCCCGGCCAAAGAGGGACCGCCGGGCGGGACCAACCTTCCTCTTGAGGACGCTGAGCTTCTCCACCACGCCGTCCAGCAGGCTGACCACGGAGTCCACGGCGGGGCAGCCGCTCAGTGTCTTCTCCAGCTCGGCCACCACCATGGTGACGTGGCTGGTCTCCCGGTCAATGTTCTTCTGAGCGGCGCGAAAGCGTTTGTTCAGCGTCTCGTAGGGCACCTAGAGAGGAAGGAGGATGGTGAGGAACCGCTCCCCTGGTGTGAGCCCCACCAGCCCCGCACCCAGGACACACCACGTCTCCTCATGGCACTTGTAGAGGCAGAAGTCTCAGGAGGTTCGTGGTCTCAAAGGATCTACTCTAAACCTCAACCAAGACCCACAAAAGCCCTGGTGAGCGGAGAGCCACTCCACATCCCTGGATGAGAAGCAACCCGTTTTTGCCAAAAACATTGTAAGTGTATGTAGGCAAAATAATCCCAAAGCTCATCCAGAATAATGAACAGTCCAAGAAATTTCCAAACAGGAGAGGAGTGACCAGGGCGTGAGGCCATCACACAGGATTGGCCGGTGATCAGCTAGGCTGGTGCAGCTGCAGGCGCCACCATACGAGGCCGGGCCGGGCAGGGACAAGGGTGCACGGGGTGTGGGCTCCACACGGGTTGGGGTTGGGCACAGCAAGCCTCAAACACGCAGGTGAAGCCACAGCGCACAACTCACACCCTCCTGCAGGAGAGCATTTGCCTCCCCACTCACAAAAATCATCCACTCCCTGTGCATAAAAATCATCCACTCCCTGTGGAAAACAGTGTAACAAGGAGAATCTTCACATCATCGTCACACCCTCCTGCAGGAGAGCATTTGCCTTCCCACTCACAAAAATCATCCATTCCCTATAGAAAATAGTGTATCAAGGAGAATCTTCACGTCATCGTCACACCCTCCTGCACAAGAGCATTTGCCGTCCCGCTCATAAAAATCATCCACTCCCTGTGGAAAATAGTGTATCAAGGAGAATCTTCACGTCATCATCACACCCTCCTGCAGGAGAGCATTTGCCTTCCCACTCACAAAAATCATCCACTCCTTGTGGAAAATAGTGTATCAAGGAGAATCTTCACGTCATCGTTAGTTTTCTGTCCCTCTGGAGAGAAGCGCTGCTGAGTTCTCTGCCCGTTCCCTGTGCTCTACGGTTTGAAAGCAGCATGAATGACAGAATCACGCCCCAGCGCTCCCCAGCTGCCGTGGCCGGGCTCTGGCAGGAAACACTGCCCGTGGTCCTAGCTGCGCTGGCAGCCAGCAGCTCACCGCACAGCGCGTCAGCAACACGGCCATGCTGCTGCCCGGGAGCACTGGGCCCAACTCTGCCGTCGCAGCTGTGCTGGAACAAGCGCTCCACCTCTGCCGCATCTCCAGCCGTGCCCAACCACGGGGGACAGACTCTCGGGCACTGCCTGCTCCCCCGGCCCCGGGCGGGCCTCGACCTCGTGTCAGCCACTGTGCTTAGCCGTGAGGTCACGTGAGGAAGGCAGGGCTGCAGTGAGGGAGACCTGGACGCAGCTCAGCACTTGGGCTTCCCAGGACTGGGACAGCCAGGGCAACAGAGACTGGACTGGCCTCAGCCAAGGAAGGAGTCACACAGCAGGGTTCTTCCCCAGACTTTCCCCCAAAAGCAGGGGCAGGAGGCGGGTGGCAAGGCCAGCTCTGAGCCATTCCCCCCGGCTGCCACTCCCCACTCAGCCTGGCCCCAGCTGCCCTCCACTCAGACATCCCCCAGGGCCGACGTGGACCCACCACAGGTGACAGTGTGCACACACTCTCGTTCACACCAGACAGACACACAGGAGGGCATGCAAATGGCAGCCAGCATCACCGTCTGCTACCGAGCAGGACTCACACTTACTGGTGAGCAAATGAGTCTTAGGATGTTGAGAAGGAAGGCAGGGAAGCTGTCAAGGTACAACACGTTTAACCAACTCACAAAGCAGTGACAACAGGAGACGGACTCGAAGCCAGGCACCGTGTGTGGCATCCGGAACCAAGCTTGCTGGTGCCACGCGGCCTGGGGTCCCATCACCCACACTGCCCGCCTTCAAGATTTCTCCCAAGGATTCAGCACCGCTTAGGAAAGATGGGAGACATTTTTTCTCTGCTCTACATCCAGTGATGGGAAGTCACAGCAGACAGCACTTCAGCTCTCCATAAATACCTGACCAGTGCAAGCAAGTTCAACCAGACCCACTGGGGAAGGCCCCAAAGGCCCCCGAGGCCCTGACACCACAGCTGGACACCGGCCTGACTCTCCCACTGGAGACCGTATCTGAGCGTGTCCTGCCACGAGGCGGAATTTCTAAAGGACGCGAAGCACACTCAGTCTTCGCTCTACCATGCCGGGGTCTCACAGGAGCAGGACAGAAAGGCTTTGCCATTAGACGGATAGACAAAGAGGCACAACACCCTCGCTCGCACGGAGGAACCCACACAGCATCCACACACCAGCACATTCCAGAATGCCACCAGGAAAGGAAAGGCCTCTCTGGACGTCCCTCAGCTGCACTGAAGTTCCACGCGGGAACGGGGCCTTTCCGGACTGTCCAATCCCTGGCGGGCCATCCCCCTCACCGCGGTGCTTACGCTGCTCAGGCACAGGGCAGAGCTCCGGGCAGCTGATGTGCTGCGGGCAGGAACTCCCAGCGCAAGGCAAAGAGGCCCTGCCCAGAACTCGCCAGGCTTACGCAGGACGCGAGCATGAAGGAAGCCCAGGAGGGGCTCACCGGGGCCACGGTGTCTTCCGAACTGGAAAGACCCCACCTCCCTGCCAGCGGCTCCCAGGGTCCACGTCCAGCCGCTTACTCCTCAGGCCTCCCACGCCTCTGCGCACGCTCCTCCCACCTCCCTGCCTCCGCTCCTCCTCCTGCTCCTCCTCCAGCGCCGGCCTGGGGCTATCCAATCTGCGTTCAGGGGATGAGCGCCGCAGACCCCTTACCCCAGCGGGGCAGCTGCTGACCACGCCCCCCAGAGACGCCAAGCCAGCCCCGGAAAGCAGCGCCTCCTCTTCCGGGGGACCCAGCACGTGACTCCCGGCCCTAAAAGCTCCCCTACACTGGCCTGGGCTGGCTGGTTAGCAACACCCCCTTCACAGGCTCCTTAAAGGGCATTTGGTGACCGAGTGGGTGGAATTTCAGAAATGCTGAAGACTCTAACTCGAGCCAAATTATCACTCAAGAATGAGGACAAACTGAAGTTACTTTCAGATATGCAAGGGCTGAAAGCTGAACACACACAAACCTTTCTGGGAGAAAAACTACTCAGAAATATTGCTTAGTGACCAAACACAACAAATCCATGGAGAAAGACAACGTAAGACACAAGAAACAGCACTGCAGAGAGGGGCCAGCAGAAAATACAGCTCGCCCAAATGAGGACGGGCAACCTAACAGACTGTATCACAAGAAGAACTGTGAAAAGGGGCAAAGCATTAAAAATAGATTCCTAATAGCACAGGCAACAGAAAGAGACAAATGGGACTACATCAAACTTAAAAACTGCAGAGCAGGAAAAACCAATAGAGTAAAAAATGGGAAAAAATAGCTGCAATCCAGGATCTGCATATGAAGCTACTATCCAGAATGCACTTTAAAAACTCCCACACCTCCACAACCAAAGCAAATCTTCAATTTTAAACGGGTGAAGGACTTAAGACACTTCTACAGAGAAGATAAACCAATGGCCAAGCGGTACATGACAAGGTGCTCCACATGACCAACCACTTGGCAGACGCAAGTGCAAACGTGAGGCATCACCTCGTGCCTGCTAGGTGGCGATCGCTAAACACCGAAAGCTACGTCACAGCAGGAAGCGGAGCAGCGGGACCTGCGTGCAGGGCCAGGGAATGTGCCCGGCGCAGCGTGGAGAGCAGCGAGGCAATTCCTCAGAACGTTAGGCACTAGGCTGCTGAGTCCCCAGCAGGCCGCGAGAACTGAAGGCAGGGTCCCAGGAGGTACCTGCACAGCTGTGTTCATGGCAGCCACGAGGCAGAAGCAACCCAAATGTCCATCACCAGGGGAATGAAGGAAGAAAACATGGCAGTCACACGCCACGTAACAACATTTTGGTCAACAACAGACTGTACAGGTGATGGTGGTTGCATTAAGATTAGGACACTGCATTCTCACTGCACCTTTTCTATGTTTCAATATGTACGATGCAAACCACCACCGTGGAACAGCCGCCTGGAGTATTCAGCACAGTGACATGCTGTACAGGTTTGCAGCCCAGGAGCCACAGGCTGTACCACGGTGCGAGCAGGCAGCAGCCACACCGTCTGGGCTCCTGTGAGTTAGTTCGTTCGGCGATGTTCGCACAGTGAAGTCGCCTAACGATGCATTTCTCGGAGCTTTTCCATGTAAGTGACACGTAACTGTATCTGCACGGTTCATTTCAGGCATCAACTTGATTGGATTAGGGATGCCTAGAGAACCCGTGAGGCATTACTTCTGGGTGTGCCGGTGGGGGTGTTTCAGAGGAGACTGGGGGATGAGTGGGAAGATGCCCTCCAGGTGAGTGGCACCACCCAGCCCGCTGGGGCCCAGACAGAACGAGAAAGGAAGAGGATAAGCAATTTCCTCTCCCTCCTGGAGCTGGGACCCTGCCCTTTGGCATCAGAACTCCAGGGTCCCTGGCCTTTGGACATTGGTACTTGCACCAGCATCCCCCAGGGTTCTCAGGCCTTTGGCTCTGGACTGAGCCATGCACCAGCTTCCCAGGGTCTCCGGGGTGCAGGTCTGCTGGAGAACTCAGGCTCTGTAATCACATGAGCCGATTCCCCAACAAATCCCCTCATCTACCAATATACAGTATGAATTCTGTCTCCCTGGGGAAAACTAACACAACACACAGTGGAACAGTATTCAGCCTTTTAAAAGAAGGCAATCCTCTCACACGCTGTAACATGGATGAATCTTGAGGACATTCTGCTAAGTGAAAAAAGTCAACCATGAAAAGACAAATCTGCATGACTCTGCTTGTGTGAGGTATCTCACACAGTCCGACTCTTAGACACAGAAAGCAGAATGGTGGATGCCAGGGGCTGGGGTGGGGAGGAGGCAGTTTTGTTCAATGGCTATGGAGTTTCCAGTTTGCAAGATGAGAGGGTCCTAGTGATACAGATGGTATGACTGTACTGTGTGCTTATGGTACAGTGTCTACGCTATAAATGGATAAAGTGGTTGCTGTATAAAATGGTTGATGGCAAATTTTATATATATGTAACATTAATAATATCTTAAATTTTAAAATGTTAAAAAAATTCTAATGAATTTTGATAAATGGCACCTGATTGCAAGACTTCTTATAAAGCTAGAGTGATCAAGCCAGTACAGCACTGGTCTAGGAACGGATACAGGGGTCAATGCAGGTGGGGAACTCAGAAGAGGACCCACAGGCAGGGTCCATTTACATCCAGCCAAGGGGCCAAGGCTACTGAGGGGAAGGACAGTCTCTGCAACAGCCAGGACAAGGAAGGGATGGCCCTCAACCCCAACCTCACATCCCCACAACAAGTGCGTCCATATAGATCACGGACCTAAACATAAAAGCTCAAACTGTGAAACTCCTTAGAGGGAAACATGGGAGAAAATCTTCGCATCCTTGAGACAAGCAACGGTTTCTTAGAAGGATACAAAACGCACCAACTGTAAAAGAAAAATCCATCCTCTGAACCTTATCAAAACTAAAACTTCTCCTCTTCAGAAAACAATGTAGAAAATAAGAACATGAGCCATAGACTGGGAGAAGGCCTTCATAGCACACCTGACAAAGGGCTTCCATCTGAAATACAGCCAACTCCTGCAGCCTCAGTATCAGGACAAGCAAGCTCCCCCAACCCTTTTTTTTTTTTTTTTTTGAGACAGAGTCTCACTCCATCACCCAGGCTGGAGTGCAATGACGCAATCTCGGCTCACTGCAACCTCTGCCTCCCGGGTTCAAGCGATTGTCCTGCCTCAGCCTCCCGAGTAGCTAGGACTACAGGCGCCCGCCACCTCACCCAGTTAGCAATCCCATTTTTTTAATGGGGAAAAGGTTTGAACAGGAACGTCACAAAAAAGTTCTACGAAGGGCAGGTAATCTCTAGGAAGACATGCAACACCATGAGTCGTCGGGGCAATGCCAGTTAGGCCCCAGCGGAAGGCATGATGATGAATGTTACGGGTCCATGTGACGCTGCCAGGTTCCCCAACAAACATTTGGCCAAGTATTATTCTGGGTGTGTCTGTGAGAGCATTCTGGGATGGGGTTAATATGTGAATGGATAGACTGAGGAAAGCCCACAGCCTTCCCGCTGGGGAGGGGCCTGCCCCATCTGCTGAGGACCTGAAGGGAAGGGCCAGGCTGGGTAAGCAGGAACTCCTCCTGTGGGCGGGGCATGGTCTTTTCTGGCCTTTGCACTTGGACTAAACCCTGGCTCTTCCTGAATCTCCCGCCCGCCTGACAGCTTCCGGGTTAAAACTGTTACTGTCGGCACTCTTGGTCCTCAGGCCATGAGACTCAGACTGGAACTACACTTCAGCTCTCCTGGGTCTCCAGCTTGGGACTCAGCCTCGATAACTGCACCAGCCAATTCTTTGTGATACATCGCCTTACGTGCACGCATGTGCACACACACGTACCCACACACACACACGCACCCACACGCACGCACATGCACCCACACACACACCCACACGCACGCGCACACACCCACATGCGCACACACACCCACGCACACACGCGCACAGGCGCCACTGGCTGTTTCTCTGGAGAACCCTGGCACCCAGAAGAACAGTTCCAAGTCAAGAGACCGCCGCCACATGCTGTGGAGCCAGGATACCTGGACTCTTGCTGGCTGCCGTTGTAATGATCCTTCTGGAAAAAGCACTTAGTTCTTTAAAAGGTAAAGACACCTACCAGATGACTCAGCCATTCCACTCCCAAGAAAAATGGACATAGAAGATCCACATACAGGTGCAGGAATGCCTGTTCACCACAGTTCCAAATGTCCATTGACCAAGACGGGTAAACAAACCGTGGTGTGCCCACACAGAAGAGTCCTCCAGCAATCAGAGGGAGGGCCGTGCCGCCTGGAAGCAGCTGGGCACAGCAGCACACGTGGGCTCACTCACAAGGCACCCTAACCAGGGCCGGGCTCACCTACTGCAGCGGCTCTCCACAGGGACAAGGTGCTCCCCAGAGGACATCTAGACCTTTTTGATTTGCCACAATTGGAGCATGGCTGTGAACTGGACAGACCACAAGAGGAAATTAACTGGAACAAAGAAAACCTTATCGATCCACCGAAAGAAATGAAAAACCAAAGACAAAAGTATAGGAAACAGAAAGCAAAATCAGACGGTGAAGAGAAGTCCACAGTATTAGTAATCATCGTAAATCTGGACGGCTACGGAAAGACAGAAATATCAGTACAAGCTTTTTGTTTTTAAAACATCTCTCAGAAGCCGAAGCAGATTAAAAAAAGGATAAAGCCACAAAGCAGTACCATTCAATAGAGTACAACGTGAGCCACATTTGTCTAGTTTCATATTTTCTAGTAGCCATAGTACAAAGAAACACATGAAATGTATTTTAATATATTTTATTTAACCCACTTCATCCCAAGTACGTTCATTTAAACAATATAAATAATTATCAGGGGCCAGGGGCCAGGCGCGGTGGCTCACGC
>NW_012114677.1:1735074-1740302 GCF_000951035.1 Colobus angolensis palliatus
CCGTTGGAGCCCCCTGCCCTGCCAGCATGGTGCAAGCATGCTCTTCAGTTGTCTATTAAGCTGAATCATACAAAAAATCCCAATGTCATTTTTAATTTTACCAATTTTTACTGACAGAATTCACAGGCCATACAATTCACCCTTTTAATATGTACAATTTAGTAGTTTTTAGAATAAGCACAAGGTTGTACAAATCACTCTTTACTTCCAGAAGATTCATCACTCCAAAAAAGGAACCCACTGTAGTCCCCTCAGACCCAGGCAATCAACCACCAAGCGATTCCATATAAATGGAATCTCACGGGATGTGGACTTTCGTATCTGGCTTTTCTCACTTAGCATGTTTACCAGGTTCACCTGTGACGTGGCATGCAGCGACACCATTCCTCTTCATGGCGGTCTTCCAGGGTATTCATATACCTATTTGTTTAGGAATTCACAAGTGATGGACCTTTGGCTGCTATGGAGAAGGAGATGGCATTCTTTGTTTTTGTTTTTTTTTTTGAGACGGAGTCTCACTGTCGCCCAGGCTGGAGTGCAGTAGCGTGATCTCAGCTCACTACAACCTCCGCCTCCCAGGTTTAAGCGATCCTCCTGCCTCAGCCTCCCGAGTAGCTGGGACTACAGGTACACGCCACCACGCCCGGCCAATATTTTTATTTTTTTTGTATTTTTAGTAGAGATGGTGTTTCACCATGTTGACCAGGATGGTCTCAATCTCCTGACCTCACGATCCACCTGCCCCGGCCTCCCAAAGTGCTGGAATTACAGGCATGAGCCACCACACCCGGCCCAAGGATGACATTCTTAAGAGTTTCTACTGCTCTTGGGGATAAGCTGAGGAGAGGAACTGCCAGGTCCTACGGTAACTCCATGTGTCACCTGAAGAACGGCCAGGTTGTTTTCCGAGGTGGCTACGTTTGAGGATTTCAATTCCCCACATTCACACCCAACAACTCGCCATTGATTTTCCTACAGCCCTTCTGGTGGGGTATGAAGCAACACCTCACTGTGGTTTTAGTTTGTATTTCCCCAAGGATTAATGATATGCTTAGAGGTCATTTGTATATCTTTGCAGAAATTTGCTAAAATTGTGTGCTCATTTAAAAAATGTTTTCTTGGCCGGGCGCAGTGGCTCACGCCTGTGATCCCAGAACTTTGGGAGGCCGGGGTGGGGGATCATGAGGTCAGGAGATCAAGACCATCCTGGCTAACATGGTGAAACCCCGTCTCTACTAAAAATACAAAAAAATTAGCCAGGCATGGTGGCGGGTGCCTGTAGTCCCAGCTACTCGGGAGGCTGAGGCAGGAGAATGGGGTGAACCCGGGAGGCGGAGCTTGCAGTGGAGCCGAGATAGTGCCACTGCACTCCAGCTTGGGTGACAGAGCGAGACTCGCCTCAAAAAGAAAAAAAAAGGTTTCTTTTGCCTTTGTATTAATGAACTAGAAGAGTTCCTAACCTATTCTGAATACTAAACACTTAACAGATACATGACTGGCAAAGATTTTCTCCCTGTTCTGAGCAGCTGTCTTAGTTAGCTCGGGCTGCTGTAACAAATACCACAGACTGGGTGACTGAAACAGCAAACACTGATTTCTCACAGTTGTGAGGGCTGCATGTCTGACCTCAAGGTGCCAGCACGGTGGGGTTCCTGGTGAGGACCCTCTTCCTGGTGATGTCCTCACGTGGTCCTTCCCAGGTATGTGCATGCTGAGAGCGCCCTGTTCTGTCTTCCTGTGAGGACACTAATCTCAGCACTGGGTCTCTATCCTCGTGACCACCTTCAAACCCAATTACCTCCCAAAGGCCATACCTCCAAATACCACCCCATGGCAGGTTAGGGTCTAAGCACATGGAGCTGGAGGGACTCAGACACTCAGCACACAGCGGTAGTCTGCAAAACTTCCTCAACAATGTCCTTTGAAATACAACCTTCCCATTTTAGTCGTCCAGTTTACCTATTTTGTGCGTGTGCATGTGTGTGTGTGTTTTAGGCATTGTAGCTAATAAACCACTGCCTAATTCCATGTCAGGAAAAGTTACATCTTTAAGAGCTTTATAATTTTAGGTCTTACATGTAAGTCTGACCCATTTTAATTTTTTTATACGGTGTGTGCGGCTGAAGCCCAACTTCGTTTTTTGCTTGTGGAGATCTAGTTATCTCAGCATCACCTGTTGAAAACACTATTCTTTCCGATCTTGGCAGCCTCGCTAAAAATCAATTCCCACGAATGCATGGGTTCACATCTGGACTCTGATTCCACCCCACTGACGTGCATCAACCCTTTTGTGATTCCACCCCACTGATCTACATCGACCCTCTGCCAGCACCATGCAGTCTTCATCACCACGGCTCCGTGGAAAGCACTGAAGTCAGGAAACGCAGGCCTCACAACTGCTTTCTCAAAGATGGCTCCTCGCATTTCCACATGAATTTTCAAAACAGCTGTCAATGTCCACAAAAAGGCCAGCTGAGATTTTGACACAAAAATCTATTGAATCTGTAGGTGAACTGGGGGAGTATTGCTGTCTTAATAACAGTAAGTCCTATTTCTAAGTATCTTATTATTTTGGTGCTGTTGTAAATAACATTTTAATTTCCTTTTTCATCATTTCCAAGGTAAAGAAATATAACTTATTTTTACTTATCTTGTATTGTGCAACCTTGACGAACTAGTTTATTAGTACTACCAGTTCCCAAGCGTATTCCTTAGGAATTCCATATAGAAGATCATGTCATCTGCAATTACAACTTTACATTTTCTTTTCCAGTATGAATGTCTTTTATTTATTTTCCTTGCCTAACTGTCCTAGTTAGAGCCCCCAGGATGATGCCAAATGTAAATAGGAACTGACATCTTTCATCTTGTTGCTGTTCTTAGGAGGAAAGTGTTACTGTATGGCATGAAGCAAGATGTTAGCTGTGGGTTTTCCACGATGCCCTTTATCAGATTGAGGAAGTTCCTTTCTATTCCCGGTTTTTTCAGCATAGGAGTGTTTGTATGATGAAAAGGTGTTGGATTTTGTAAAGTGCTTTTGTTGCATCTATTGAGATGATTAGGTGGTTGTTGTCCTTCATTCTATTAATATAATACATGACATTGATTTTCATGCATTGAACCAACCTTGCATTTCTGGGGGAAATCCTACTTAGTCCTGACGCATAATCCTTTCTATATGTTACCAGATTCAGTTTGCTAAGATTTTGTTGAAGATTATGGCATCTATTTTCTTTCAACTGGAACAATGGTCTGTGGCTCTGTGATGTATTTGTCTGGTTCAAGGTTATATAAAGGTTATACTGGCCTCACAGAAGGAGTTGGGACGTACTCCCTCCTTAACTGTTTTTAGGAAGAGTTGGTGTAAATTCTTCTTTAATGTTTAACAGAATTCATCAGTGAAACCATCTGGTCTTGGGCTTTTCTTTGTGAGGTTTTTTGTAGTAACCACCTGTTACAGGTCTATTAAGTCATCATTTTTAACTTACAAAAATAGCAACTATATATGGTTCAACCTAATACATTTTTCCTTCTACACATTTTGTCTGTGTCCCTTGTGCAATGCTTATTTGTTTTTATTTACTTATTCGCTTACTTATTCCTTCATTCACACAGGGTCTCACTCTGCTGTTCGGGCTGGAGCCCAGTGACATAATCATAGCTCACTGCAGCCTTGAGCTCCTGGCTCAAGTGATCCTCCTGCCTCAGCCTCCCAAAGTGCTGGGATTACAGCCATAAGCCACTGTGCCTGGCTTGGTATTTGCTTTTAAATTCTGGTTCTATCTTATCTGGTTATACCAAATAATTAAACTTTTATTTATCACGTCTCCCCAATTTTTCCTAAGGAATTTGTTGCATTACAGCTTTTTACAATCACAGGATTTCTCAACTTAGCGAATGTTAAATTACATTTTCTCCAGTACATCTTCCCCTTCGGCGACTCACAGAAGTAATCCTCCCTGATTTCATCACTGAAACAGAATGTAGCAAGTAGCGTGAGTGGAGACATGCGTGAAACGTCTGCACCTGCTTGCCCGCTGCCCCCACACTGTGCCATCAGCTTCAGGATGTGCTTCCTCAAACCTTCTCCAGCTTTTGCCGTGCTTCTCTGACAGAATTTGCTGACAAAAAGAAATGCATTTTAGTGTGTCATCATCATGTTTTCACCAACACAGGAAGGAAGAATTTCCCCAATGGCACGAGGCTCTTTGTCTTTTGCAATTAACCATAAGAGGTTTCTAAACAGTGATCACAAAGCTCATCACAGGGCCGGAAGTGCTGGATTAAGCCCTGAGTGGCAGTTTGCATCCCCCTCCGTCCTGGAGGGCCCAGTCTCGTGTTCTGGTGCAGGGCATGGAATCACGGTGGCTTCCTGCCATCCTGAGCTAATCTCCCCAAGCACAGCATATACCCTGAGGGAGGCTCACAAAGGACAAAAATGCTTCGAATCCCCCAAGAGGCTTCTTGAAAAAAACGACCCTTCCAGTCAACTTCTGAGGGGATGTGACCAGACTGACGTTGCGCCCTACAAAGTTCACGGCGGGAAGAGCACTGTTGGCCCTGAGCTCCGCACTCCCAGTTAGGCTCAGCCTTAGCCAGCCGCTTCCTTGCAGGAACCTTTTTAAGCCACTGATACATCTTGGAAAGGGTATGCGACCTGTGACAGCGGCACATACACACACAACGTAGCACCAGACTCGGAAGTCAGCAGCGTGGAAGAGCCGGGGCTGTGCCCCACGCAGTCCAGTGCCCTCATCCCCGGGTCACTCCCTGACCAAATGACACACAGACCACAAGCGGGCAGGAATGTCAGTTCATATACACGACATTAGCAGAGCTTCCTTCCTCACCTTTCCATAAAATATTTCAAAGGAAGTCAGTTGTTCTGCCACAAAGTCACAACTTTGGCAGTTACACACCTGGCTGTTGTGTCTGGCAGGGCCCAGCCCTTCTTGGTGTCCCTTTCATTATAAATAAGAAATGTTTTATCAAACACAAAAAGAGCAACATGGTATCATTACGGTTTCATACGGAAACACGGCATCCTCTGCTAGTGCCAATCTTCCTTCGGGCCTTCACTGAAACAGCACCGTGGCAGCCAGGCTGCCTGCTAAGGACACTGCTGGATCGCCTGTTTCTGCTGCTTCGGGCTATGGTGAATGGGATGTGTTCTAACCGGCTGGCGGTGGTACAGAGAACAGCGGCCGGGTTTCGTGCGGCTGGCGGGG
>NW_012114677.1:1740940-1744807 GCF_000951035.1 Colobus angolensis palliatus
CTGAAGGAGGTGAGGACATGGGCCCCACATCGGCAAAGGCTGAAGGAGGTGAGGACATGGGCCCACGGACATCGGCAAAGACTGAAGGTGAGGACATGGGCCCACAGACGTCTGTGGGAGGAGCGCTCCAGACAGAGGAGGGTGGCACTAAAACCCTGGGCTCAGCATGCTGGCCTGGTTGAGCGGCGGCAGAAAGGCCACTGGCCCAGCACCCTACAGGGCAAAGGGCCTGGGAGCCACTCTTAACAACCCTGGCCTTCATCCCCAAGACAGGAAACTCCTAGAACAAAAGGATGACAGGATCTGGCGCTGGGGCAGCTGGGGTGGGCATGGGCAGAGCAGGACCAGCCAGAAGGCTATTCAGTATTCCGGAAAGAGATGCAACTTGAGCCGCAGGGGCAGAGAAGGGAAGAGCAGCAGCAGCTGGGCCTGGGCATGTCCTGACGCCAGGGTGGAGGAGCAGACGGGCTGGGCATGAGCTGCAACAACAGAGGCGTCAAGGCCAACCTGAAGGTTCTGGCCCGACCAAGGGAAGGGAGACTGGTAGAATGGTTTGGGCAACAGGTGTTAAGATGAAAAGCTCAGATCTAAATATGCCAAGGAGCTGGGCGTGGTGGCTCACACCTGTTATTCCAACACTTTGGGAGGCCCAGGAGGGAGGACTGCTTGAGACCAGGAGATGGAGACCAGCTTAGATAACAGAATGAGAACCTATCTCTACAAATAAAAAAATTAGCCAGGCATGGAGGTAGGCGTCTGTGGTGCCAGTTACCCAGGAGGCTGAGGCAGGAAGATCGTCTGAGCCTAGGAAGTCGAGGCTGCAGTGAGCTGTGATGATGTCACTGCACTCCAGTCTGGGTGCCAGAGTGAGACCCCATCTCTAAAAATAATAATAATTTTAATGCCAAGGTGCCTTGCCAAGTGGGTATGTTTTACGGGCTACTGGACACAGGGCTCTGGGGTTGCGAAGATACCTGCCTGGGAGTCATCAGTATACGCAGTGGGTCCTAAGAGTCCACTAGATCCTGTGAGAACACCAAGGCAGCGGCACTCACAGCAACTCCCAGGGCCAAGGACTGAGCCCGGGGAAACGCGAGGATGGTGCTCTGGGAGCCCAAGGGGGTGAACTGTCTTCTAGCCCCACGAGAGGTCGAGATGGGCAGCAAGAATCCAGCATGGGTCTCAGCAGTGTCTTGAGGTTACCTGGTGCCCTGGCTATAGCATTGTGATGGGGGCAAAACCAGATGAGAAGCAATTCCAGAGACCCCAAGGCAGGGCCGGCTCAGAGAGAGGGGACCCGTGGGTCCCGCCGACAGTTAACCAGAAGACGGTGCGTGTACCTCTTCAGGGTTAACCAGAAGACAGTGTGTGCCTCTTCAGGTCACAGGGACGGGGCAGGGGGTCTGGTGCATGAACAAAGGCTGGCCTTGGGTGGAGCACAGATGACGTATCCCCAGTAATGGGAAGGAGACAGTGAGCGCAAGTGGGCAGGGAACAGACAGGGCCAAGCCACAAGCACAGCACAAGGATGGGGGCAGGCGCGGGGGCGCTCATGGAGAACAGGTGGCATATGGAACAGTACCTGGTGTACAGGGTGCTAAAATGCCTCTAGAAGCATGGCCATGCTGCCAGGCAGTACTCCGCACCCACTCCAGGCCAGCAACCAGGTTCCTCAGCAGTTAGGTGCCGCTTCTGTGGCCAGCGCAGGGGCCTTTCACAGGGGGGTTTCCATGCTGGAATGTTCTAGAACAATGGGAAGGAGAGAAGGGCAGGGGCGGGGGCTACATTGCAAGGGGTGGAGGGGAGGCGGAAAGGAAATGCAAGAGGCTGAACACACCCAGATGAGGGCACACAGGCTGTGAGACCAAGGCATACTCTGGAATGCAGCAAGTGGACAGAAAGTGAGAGGCAAAGTTTAGGAATTTCCCAGACAGACGGGGTAGAAATTGGTTGGGCCAACAGCCATTGACTGTGACTCCTGTGCCAGGCACTCATGAGTGTGAAATGAACGACGACAAAAGCTGTCCCCTGCCCTCACAGAGCAGACGCTCTAAAGGAGACGCCCAACCAAAGCACAGAGAGACGCAGGCGACCACGTCAGACTGTGACGAGTGCTGCAAAGGAAACCAGGCAGGCAAAGGACAAAGGGCAAAAGGAACCACATCCCAATTTTATTTAGGGCAGCAATGAGCCCACACTCAGGCACGCACTCTCCATACACACCACACACACATACGCAAACACACACACGCACGCGCGCACACACACACACGCACGTGCACACACGCACACACACATATATGCACACACATACACGCACACACGCACACATACACACATATACGCACACACGCACACATACACACACACACACACACACACACACACACACACATGCACACACGTGCGCACACGCACACACACACACGCACACATACACACGTATGTATTTTTTCAGGCTCCTTCTAAGCTAGAAATGGCCAGCCCCACGCTCTGGGTAATGAGCTGAAGGTAAACACTCTGCCAAGGGCCCATGCAGGGAGCTGGCCACGCAGGGCGGCACTGTTCCCCCTTACCCTCCTCCCGATTGCGAAGGCCGCAGCCCCAGCAGCCATCGTGGACTCAAGGATAAACGTGAGAAACAGAAATGGAGAAAACCTCCAAGTTCTGGGCTGTCACTGAACAAGTGCCAGGTGGACATCACTGTCAACTGACTTTGGAAGGCTGGCTTAGTAAGGCGGGTCTGGGGCTTGTCTGGGGCTCCAAGGCCAAGATGCAGCATTTCGTTTTGCGGCTGGAATCGTATCTTTGAACTGCCTCCCAGACATGCGAAGAGAGCTCCGGGAGGTGACTACCCGAGATGGCCTCAGGGAGAGGCCTGGGGAGGGCAGCAGTGTGAGGACAGGAGCATGGAGACCGTCTGTGAAGCCACACGACCTCTGGAGGGCTGGCTGGTGACATAAAAGAACAAAAAGCCCCCAAGACTAGAGAAGACAGCGCAGGCATGTGAGGACATGCAGCGAGGGGTGGGGAGAGCCCAGAGGCTGGTGTCACAGGACACAAGTGAAGGGAGTGTCTCAAGGCAGTGGGGTTCGCTGCGGACTGACCACTTTCAGGAGCATCATCCTGTCCTCAAGAGGAGCATTTGAGTGGAATGTTGGGGGGCAAAAACCTGACTGAGGTAAAACAGGAAGAGAGACATAAGGAAGGGGCAGAGAAAGGGAGTCATAACTGGAGGAGGACATGGGGCAAGGAAGGGGTTTGGTTCACGAGAAGAAGACTCAAGAGCCATCTGCACACCAGGGAGCCGCACAGCCAATGGGAAAACCGACCAACAGGAGAGGGAGAGTCAAGTGCAGGAGCAGCCGCGAGGCAAGGGCACAGCGCAGATGGAGGGGGGCACAGGCCTGGGTGAGGAACGGCACAGGCATGGGTGACGGGGGTACAGGTAAGGAACGGCGCAGGTGGGAGGGCAAAGGCACGGGTGAGGGTGGCACAGATGCGGGTGGGGGGCACACGCGCGGGTGAGGGGGCACAGATGAGGGTGGTGCAGACGCAGGTGAGGGAGGAGTGGGTGAGGGGGGCACAGGTGAGAGCAGCACAGGTGAGGGCAGTGTAGACGTGGGTGAGGGGGCACAGGTGAGGGGCACAGGTGCTGGTGGGGGGGGCACAGACACGAGTGAGGGGAGCGCAGGTGAGGGTGGCACAGGCGCTGGTGAGGGGATGCAGGTTAAGGCAGTGCAGGTGAGGGTGGCGCAGATGCAGGTCGGGGGGCAAGGGTGCAGGTGAGGGCAGCGCAGGTGAGGGTGGTGCAGACACAAGTGATGGGGCAAAGGCGCGGGTGAGGCGGGCACAGGAGCGGATGAG
>NW_012114677.1:1745184-1747459 GCF_000951035.1 Colobus angolensis palliatus
GGGCTCATCCACCATGGGTGTGAAAGCAGGTGCAGGTCAGGCAGGGTCTGCGTGATAGGCATCAGTGAGCATGAAGCAGGAGGCAAAGTCTGAGGGTCGGGTATGAAAGTTTGGCCTGGGAGGAGAGGAAGGAGACTGCTCTGGGCCCCTCCCTCAAGCCAGGCAGCACTCAGGGTCCCGGACCCAGGTCCACAGCCATCAGCACAGCAGGCACTTCCTTCTGCTCAGCCACATTCAGCTCCACAGTCACTACACGTGGTATTAACACACTGAATAATTCTTTCGTTCAGGTTTTCAAAATAATGGCCCCCAACTATAACGATTCTGAAATAACAGACCTAAAAATCATCAGCAGTTACCCTGGCAGGAAGTGTGCTTTGCGATGCCTAGGTCAGCACCCAGACATCCCCACTCCACCTGAAGCCCCCAGAGGGTGGGGCTCGCCGCACAGCCTCCCTGCAGACGGGGCAGTCACATGCTACAGGCGCCAGCCGGCCTTCTCTTCATTCTAGTGCCAATTCTTGGGCTTGCTTCTCATTCTGCCGACCCCTGTACCCACAGACCGAGTCACTGCCCAGCACTCACTCTCGCTGTGAGACCCTCTCTGCACGGTTCTGGGACACCCCCAGCCACAACACCCCAATGGTGCTGTGTGCTTACCGGGGTGAGAGTCAGCCAGGACTTCAACACGGTCCACAGAGCCTCACCCCAAAACTTAGCTCTGCCAACCAGCTCACAATATCGTATTCACCGGAGGAGGCTCACCCTCGCACCCCTGCCCCCACCTCCTGCCACTGTCCAACATTCACCTCAACCTCATCAGTGTCTTGAAAGGATCTGAAATGTCTGTGTGTACTTGTGTTGACGCCTCCCTCCCACCGCAGTGTAGACAGGAAACTTACTTGTCTCCCCGTCATGGTAGCCCAGGGCCTGACCGTGCAGGGTCTGACCATACCGGGCCTGACCGTCCCTGGCCGAGGGAGGCTCTCAGATCGCTGCTGCTGCGGAGGGCATGCGAGAAGCTAGTGCACCGGCAGCCCTGCTCTGCAGCCTGGCGGCGGTGCCCTGCTCAGGTCCCAGGGTGGCTCCAGGCCTCACATCGGTGCTGCCTCCAGCCTAGCCCGGCCGTTACGGTGAATCAGGCATTAAAAAGCCCTTTCTGGACTTGAGATGTGTTTAAAAAATAATATTTAAAAAAACAAACACAAAACCACCCCCCAGCTAGCAGTGACTTCAAGTCCACATCCTCAACTCAGCCTCGCCCATCCAGCTGGAAAGGCCCAGGCCCGGGAGGCGAGACCTGTGCCAGCGCGGAGGCCGCGGAAGCCGGCCCAGGGCCAAACCACCAGTGAACGGTGGGAGAGGCGAGGGGAGTGGAGCCGGGAGCCACAAAGGACAGGTCACGGCTCTTCTGGGCAGAAGGAATTTCCACTGTGCTCTAGAGACTGGGAGAATTCTAGAGGGTTATGTGACTTTACTGCAGATAAAGTACATCAAAAAAGCCGGCCACAGAAGAGGTGGAGACCTGGCCTAAGACTCCTCAGACACAGCATCACCAGGGTCCAACCCAGTGCGTGTGTCTCTTGAGTCAAACACTTGGTGGTTGCCTGTGTTTCTCACACTTGAGAACACATGATCCTTCCAAATCCAGCCAAGATGGAGTTAAGAAAACTGCAAAAGGTGCAGGAGAAGTTACAACTTCAGGCACACAGCTGGCACCTCAACTCCCTACCACAGGCACAAACCCTGACTGTGAGGCATCAGGGCGGTGCCTGGGCAAGCAGACTGTCATCAAATCAAAGGCAGAACATGCGAACCTTCCTGTAGAGAATTCAGACACCTGAGAATACGCCCACAGGCCCGGTGTTTCTCAGCCTGTCCTCTGGGGAGAGGACAGCATCACCACCTGGGGTGTGAGAGGACTCACTGGAGCTGCGGGCCCGGGTGGGGCTCACAGAGAGGAGCCAGGTCCAGACCAGTGCCTCTAGGTAATGAACGCCGCTTCTTGCCCTGGGCCATGCAGACCCCCATGTGAAATTCTCTAAATTATTGGCCAGGCGTGGTGGCTCAAGCCTGTAATCCCAGCACTTTGGGAGGCCGAGACGGGCGGATCACAAGGTCAGGAGATTGAGACCATCCTGGCTAACCTGGTGAAACCCGGTCTCTACTAAAAAAAAATAATACAAAAAACTAGCCGGGCGAGGTGGCGGCCGCCTGTAGTCCCAGCTATTTGGGAGGCTGAGGCAGGAGAATGGCGTAAACCCGGGAGGCGGAG
>NW_012114677.1:1747839-1750778 GCF_000951035.1 Colobus angolensis palliatus
GCCTCAGCCTCTCAATTAGCTGGGACTACAGGCGCACACCACCGCACCCAACTCATCAAATTACTTTTATAATTGGGGGAGAAAAAAAAACCTTTTACAAAATAATGAAAACAAGGGCTTCCAATTCAAAATGGTGACCTATGCATGTTGAATTGAAAGATGGTGAATTCCTGAGGTCAGGAGTTCAAGACCAGCTGGACAACATGGCGAAACCGCGTCTCTACTAAAAAATACAAAAAATTAGCTGGGCATGGTGGCAGGTGCCTGTAATCCCAGCTACTCGGGAGGCTGAGGAAGGAGAACTGCTTGAATCTGGGAGGCAGAGGTTGCAGTGAGCCAAGATTGCACCACTGCGCTCCAGCCTGGGCGACAGAGCGAGACTCCATCTCAAAAAAGAAAAAAAAAAAAAAGATGGTGAGTTATGTATCTTTCCCCTCCTCTACAAGGCATTACCCACCACCCTACACCAAATGGCGTTCACAGCATTTGACAGCAAAAAAGACACAGCCAGCGCCAGGATGCAAGGGTGAGTCCTCCTGAGCAAGCGTGAGTCCTCCTGAGCCACACCTCCGTTTGGTAAGAGGAAGAAATAAGTCCTTTAAAGCAGGATCCAGCCCAGCAATTCTCGTGGGTGTATGCATGCCCCCAGGGCACATGTAGCAATGTCTGGAGACATTTTGGGGGCATGCTCTTGGCATCTGGCAGGCAGACACCAGGGATGCTGCTAAACATCCTATACTGCACAGTCTCCCGCGACCCCCCTGCCCCAACAAAGGCTCATCCAGCCCAAATGTCCACAGGCCGGTCCACCCCTTTGGTGGAAATAGAAGCTGGTGACGAAAGAGGTTCCCAAGGTCAGTGCACGTTGACTGCAGCAATTCACATCTGTTCCATTCTCTTCCCACTTCACCAGGAAAATAGAAAAGTAAGTACCTGCCAGGCACCCAGGAGCCCCAGCAGCCCCAGCCGCCCTGACGCTGTGAGGAAGCAGACATCCCAGGTGTTACTGCTGAAACCCACCTAGGGCTACCAAGGTCTCTGAAGAGGAAGGAATGCTCTGTGAGTCTGTGGAGGACTCACTTGGCAGGAAAGCAGTTTAACTCTTACCAGGTGAAGATCCAGTCCAGAGCACACCAGCTCCTACCACCCTGCAGGAGGATGTGCTCTCAAACTTAAGAAGCACGATATCCACCCCACACCTTCCACAACCCCAGTCCCGCAGCCCTTGGTTCCTTCTCTGACATCCGCACTGGCCCCTCCTGGAGACTGAAGAGTGCAGCCCTTGAGCTGTGAGTTCAGCATATTCTGTTTTAATTCTATACTAATAAATGCTTCTAAATCAAGGATCCCTAGTTCCCCAGCAAAACACCTCCATTATCCACTAGGAATCACTCCTGTAAACTTCTACGAGAAAAAGTTTTAACTCAGTAGTGACACAAGTGTCAACAGAGGAATTACGACACTAGATTTCTTCACCTGGATGATTATCTGCATGACTATTTTAATCAGAAGCTATGCAATCACTCTGGAATGCAAATTACATTCACGATTACAAAACAGCAGAAGACGTGAAGAAGAATCCTTTCTGGAGACCTTCCATCTCCCTTCCTAGTTCCTTCAATACACAATGAAAGGATTTCTGGAAACCTTTCCTATCTGGTGTTTCCCATATTCACCAGCCAGTACCAAAAGTGACAAACCACTGCAGTTCTCATCTTCAAGCCTTCTTGTGTGTTAGCTGAAATGACGGGCCTTGAGGTGCACTGCGTGAGACAAAGTGGTCAGTGGTTAAGGCTCCCTACTAACGGCAGCACAGTGTCCTGGTATATACCTCTCTCAGCTGCAGGGTCTCCATCTCTAAACCAACAGAGATCCACCAATGTCGCTGAGTGTTAAAAACCAACCACCTACATCTTGGAGGGATCTAGCAAGAGGCTAGACCTTTGGTAACGTCAACTACATTGCCCTCCCTTCCTGGATCAAATGAAGTGCTGGACACGCATCGCAAGCACCATGATACTCCACTGCGAAACCACTAGTGGGTTAGACGCGTGGCTCACACCTGTCAGCCCAAGGCAGAAGGATCGACTGAGCCCTGGAATTCAAAACCACCGTAGGCAACAGTGAAACCCCGTTTCTTTTTAAAAATATGAAATAAACCGCTAGATAATGAAGAGGAGAAGCTCGCCTCTGCTTTCCTATGAAGACCAGCTACACCAGGGTACAGCCTGGCTTCAGCAGCGCTAACTGTAGCAGGGAGCTTTTAATGTATGCCAGGGACTGCTTGAAACAATACGTGGTCACTCATTTCACCCTGAGGTGACACAGGCGCTACCATTGCTTAAATCTGACAAGAATAAACAATCACTAAGTGGGCCCTGATGTCTCCCAGTAAAGATGAACACAGAGGAGCCCGATTCATACCCCAGCACGATGGCTCACAGCCTGTGCTCTTCAGCCCTTTGCCGAATGGCCCTGGGGCTGGGGGAACGCACAGCAACCTGGCCACATTGCATCCTCCACGCCTGTCGCCACACCGTCCATCCTGAGACGGACGGGAACACCAGGGCGCCCTGGGAGGAGAGAAAAGCTACGCAGCTCCCCAGGAAGGCAACACAGAACCACAAAGCTCAGCCGCAGCTCTGAGAAAGCTATGACCTTGATCTTTTAAGGAATTCCTTCCCAGGTGCTTCGTATGAAATCCTCTACTAACTAGGTAAAGAGCAAGTATCGGCTCCTTCTACTAGGAGCACAAATTTCATTCTAAGAAGTGCGACGTGGCTAGGTGACCACCCAAGGTCACGCAACCGGCAGCCGGACGGCAAGAGCTGTATTTCAGGTTTGGTGACGCCCATCAAAAAGGTCGCTGGGTGCCATCAGGCCGTGAGGTTTCTCCCTACAGCTCCTACCCAGCGACCGGCGCACCCGGCACCTCCCAG
>NW_012114677.1:1751343-1753510 GCF_000951035.1 Colobus angolensis palliatus
CGCGCCGGCCGGAGCGGGGCGGGGGCGGGCTGATGCGCCTGCACCAATCGTATCCGCCCAGTCGGCCGGAGGCGGAAGAAGGAGCGAACCAATCACTGCCGGGTTTCCTCCCGCTCAGCCAATCAACGATAGCCCCGGCTGGCGGTTTCCTCCTTGAATTCGCTGCCAGGTTCAGGCCGCAGACGCCGGGGCTGGGGATGCTCCCGGGCCCGGGGCAGGCCGGTGGGGTGCGGAGAGCGGCCCGGGCGGATGGAGCTGGGGCCGAGCGGGCTGGGAGACTTGGCGTCCGTCCAGTTACTCGGGGCTCCCGCGGGGTGGTCCCCTGTGGGTCCCTCGTGCCTGCGGTACCAAGGCCAACGCCGACAAAACGCTTGGCCACATACGCCTGTAGCCAACTGTATTTCTTTGGCCCTATTTTCACCGATTTACAGCTGCTGGAATCCTGATGTGGAACCTCCGACTTCCCATTGGAAAAGGAAAGGCCCAATACCTAAAATTGATTTATGGACAGAAACTCCCGAAGCATGAGAAGCTTGTGGCCTCTCCGCCCTCTCCTTGCAGGGTGGGCAGTGCTGGCATCCGGGTCGTGCCCTGCCTTCATTTCAGCCACTTCACATTCTCAGCGTTTCAAACACTACCCGTCTCCCTCCTTTCCAAAATAAAACCGAAATTAGGTTTTATTACTTAGGAAATGACGTCCCAATTAAACCACCTTGTGTTTCATGTAACTCATTTCTAAACAATTTTTAAAATATTTGGTGTTTAAACAAAGGAAAAATATCTAAGGTGACAGCGATGAAGCGAGAACCTCCACTTGGAGGCTGCTACATGTTACAGCCAAAATGCAAGACATCCGACCCGCACTGTGGAGTCTTTGTCTTACTTAAACAGGAGTTGGGACTAAGGAAAGTGTTACTCCTTAAGTGTGTGGCTGCAGACTCCAGTCTTTTAGATATTTGAAGTAAGTTTTACAGTGAAGTGCACAAATCTTGACTATACAACTTTAATGAATTTTCACCCATATTTGCACTTTTATCTAACCATGTCCTGGGTTGAGATTTAGGACATTTCCCATGGCACAGAAAGCTCCCCTGCCCCTTCCCGGGCTATATCCCCATCATTCTAACCCTGCTCCCCATAACAGCATTCCTGACCTTCCTGTAGATGGAAGCATGCACTCTGTACTCTTTGCGTCTCTTTACAGTTCACATGGTGTCTGCCACTCTCCGGGATGGTCCCAGTAACACGGGAGCACTGCAGCAGTTGGATGGACTGCCGTCCTCTTTAGAGACTTTGCGTTCACTTCACCAGGGATTCAAGATTAACCCAAAGGACAGGACACAGGTTTCATTTCCATGGTAAAATAATCCCATCCTAGTACCATCTACAATCAGCAATACTTAGGAACGATTAGGCAGAGGTTTGCACATTGGAGAGGTTGTTTCACCCTCTACAACCTTTGGATCATTCATTCTAGGTTTTCTTGTATTGGAAGATAAAACTATTTGAATTAGTGGATCCTTTTGTAAACCAAAACGTGTCTGAGACAGATCTCAATCCGTTTAGAAGTTTATTTTGCCAAGGTTAAGGATCATGACCGGAGACACAGCCTCAAGAGGTCCTCAGAACACATGCCCAAGGCGGTTGAGTTACAGCTTGATTGTATCTGTTTTAGGGAGATGTAGGCATCAATCAATACATGTGAGATTTGTGTTGGTTTGGTCTGAAAAGGCAGGACAACTCAAAGCAGGGCAGGGGCTTCCAGGTCACAGGTGGATTCAAAGATTTTCTGATTGGCAATTGGTTGAAAGAGTTCTTATCTAAAGATCTGGAATCAAGAGAAAGGAGCATCTGGGTTCAAAGGGGTTGTGAAGACCAAGGTTCTTATTATGTAGATGAAGTCTCATAGGTGGCCACCATTAGAGGCAATAGATGGCAAATGTTTCCTGTCTAGATCTTTAAAAGCTGCTAGACTTGGGTGGGTACTGTGGCTCACACCTGTAATCCCAGCACTTTGGGAGGCTGAGGCAGGTGGATCATGAGGTCAGGAGATCAACACTGTCCTGGCTAACACTGTGAAACCCCATCTCTACTAAAAACACAAAAAGTTAGCCAGACATGGTGGTGGGCGCCTGTAGTCCCAGCTACTCAGGAGGCTGAGGCAGGA
>NW_012114677.1:1754110-1759145 GCF_000951035.1 Colobus angolensis palliatus
GTAGCTGGGACTACAGGTGCCTGCCACTACGCCCGGCCAATTTTTTTTGTATTTTTAGTAGAGACGGGGTTTCACCGTGTTAGCCAGGATGGTCTTGATCTCCTGACCTTGTGATCCGCCCACCTCGGCCTCCGAAAGTGCTGGGATTACAGGCATGAGCCACCGCGCCTGGCCCCAATTGGTTTTTTACATTGCTGTGCCCACCTTTGAATGATGTCTTTGTTTTAGCCATTTTTGCGTACTCACAAATCAGTCAGTGTGTGCTCCCCATTCTGAGCCCATAAAAACCCCAAACCCAGCAACATGGAGAGAGAAACCACCCAACTTTAGGTGGTGGACCACCCTCACATCCCTGCTTCACTGAGAGCTGCTTTGCCACTCAAGAAAATTCTTCTCCATCCTCCTTACCCTTCAATTGTCAGTGTATCATCATTCTTCTTGGACATGGGACAAGAGCTCAGGATGCGCCAAATGGAAGTACAGAGAAGGCTGTAACACTGTGACCCTTTGCCCTTCACCAGTGGAGGGCAGCCACCCCATGTGACAGAAGCAGCAGTGGGGCTGAGCCAGCCCTGGAGCTGTGGGCCAATGCAGGGCAAGGGACTGACAGAGTTGTTGACACACCACGGTCCATCAGGATGCAAACTAGAAGAGCTCATTAGCACTCTGTAACACCCCCTGTAGGGCTTCAGGATCACGGCACCCCTACCTGAGCGCCACTGTGTTCCCCTCATCTGGATGCCAGAGTCCACCATGGGAGTGGCTTGCAACATGCCTGGTCCAGCCACAAGCCCTGCATGGAGCCTGCTTCTGTACTGACACTTGGAACCGTTGGCTGGACCACACGCTCACTCGCTCACACACCCCCTCCCGCTAGTGGCTGAGTGTGCAGTTACAGCAGCTACAGGATCCATGCCAGAGCGCAAGCCTGGCGTGACCTGACAAGCCAAGGGAATGGGGTATCTCCCATGGCAAACCTGGGCCTGAGCAAGGCCTAGGCAAGGGTGTCACTGGCCGGGGGTCTCTGGCTGACAAGTGACCAAGAAAAGTCCTGCGTCGCCATAGTGGCCTGAACTAATTTTTCAGGTTTCTTTGAAACCCTCTTGGCTGAGGGTGGGGGTGGGGGGTTCCATGCAGTCAGTTGGGGGACCTTAGAATTTTATTTTTGGTTTACATAACTTGAAATTGTCCCATTGTCAGACTCTGACACCAACTGGGTATGCTACAGTCCAACCCCATTCACACTCACTCGCAGAGTTAGCACAGACCAAGGACTCCATTCCACAAGGCTGTCCCCACTCCAGGTGATGGCTGCACATGGGGTGCCCGGGCCACCCACAAGGCAAATGACACATTTGGGGCTCCCACAAACCCTTCCTCAGGTTCAGTAATTTGCTAGAGTGACTCACAGAGCTCAGGAAACACTTAATGCTTCCCAGCTTATTACGAAGGACACAGCTCAGGAACAGCTAACAGGAGTGCATCGGGCATGGTGTGGCGAGGAGCTCCAGAGCCCTCTCTGCGTGGCAACCACTTAGCACTTCAGGGCATCCACCAGCCCGGTGGCTCTCCTGAATTTCATTATTCACACATTTTCATATCTCAGTCTCCAGCCCCCCTTATCCCCAGAGGTGGAGGTCGAGTGGGAGAGGGGCTGAGAATTCCTGCTAACTAATCTCTGGGTCTTTCTAGTGATATCTGGAGGCCCCACCCAGAGTCACCTCATTAACATAAACTCAAGTGTGGTGGGAAGGGGCTCCTTACGAAGAAAGAAGACGCTCCCACACTCAGGAAATCATAAGGGTTGTAGACGCTCAGTGACCGGAACCAGGGACCAGGACCAAATATACTTTCTGTTGTAATCTAGCATTCAACAGCTAACATGTTGCGTGTCTCTTGGTTCAAACTTCCAAAATCTTAGACTCCAAAGTCTTGCCCAGTGTGGGTTGGCTGTCCATCCGGACTAATCAGCTATACCAGGGGTGAGCTGTGGGGTACACGCGGTTCCCTTGTGTTGGTGGGCCAGGAGCGCCCAGAGAAGAGCAGCCCAGAGAGAAATGGTGCTGGGCGCCCCTGCATGGCCACCATGTGGGAGGACCTGACCTCTGGCTCAGGGACGCACCGTTATAGCCAACTCACACCACATGCTGCAGGGGGTCCACATCCTGGGGCCCTTCTTATCTCCACTGATGGACTGCAGGGCTCTGCTACTTAAAGGTAACCCCTTCAAGGTCGAGGGGGTGACTCTGCCCCGAGCTGCACGACACAGCACTTCCTCTCGCCCGGCCAGATCAGTTTTCTGAGGTAGAGTTGCCCTTGTCATTATTTTGATCCACACATCTCTTAGGAGGTGGTTAACACCTGCTGAAAAACTTAATTCTTCAATGAATGAAACATGTACCTCACATTAGGTGAGAAGATTTTACGCAGTTCACTATTTTGTTGTTTTTTTTGAGACAGAGTCTTGCTCTGTCACCCAGGCTGTAGTGCAGTGGCACGATCACAGCTCACTGTAGCCTCTACCTCTTGGGCTCAACCAATCGTCTCACTTCAGCCTCCTGAGTAGCGTAGCTGGGACTACAGGCATATGCCACCATGTCTAGAAAATTTTTAAAGTTTTTTGTAGAGACAGGGTTTTGCCACGTTGCCCAGGCTGGTCTCAAACTCCTGGGCTCGAGCGCTGACTGTTTTGTTGGTAAGAAAATAGCATTTGATTTTCCCTTAAAATTATTTAGTAATACAAACTACAATTAGTTCCTATGGTTAGCTGTAGGGGTGGAATCGACTCAAGCCACACAATTGTTATCTTCACAACATCTGTTTGTAAATATCTCCCGTAAAGGCCTCCTGGCTCCCTGGAGGAGGAAGCCGGACACCTGCGGGTGCTGGACAGTGGCCTCCCTGCTCCCGAGTGGGGCCCAGCCAGGGGGAGTGCTTGAGGTGGCTTCTGTTGGGCCAAGATTGTAGAAGTTCCTTCCAAAAGGTGGTATGAGCCCTAAAATTACACTTGCAAACCTTTACCTGGGACGGGGCAGAGTTAAGTGCCTTGAAGAAGAAGGACCTTCTTCCTGTAGACGCCTGATGGGGCAGGGGCGGGGGCAAGAGGAGCTGGAGTGAGAGGTGCCGCCCGCCTGCTCCGTGGGTTTCTGTGACCATGGCTGAAGAAATCAGGAATGTGTGCAGGTGTAAGTGTGTGCACGCGTGAGGCCCCTTCCCACCCTCTCGTCAGGTGAAGCTCACCTACAAGGATACCTGGGCTCCGGTGCGGGGATTTGCATACGGAACCCCTCCCTCTGGGCTCCGGTGCGGAGATTTGCATACGGAACCCCTCCCTCTGGGCTCCGGTGCGGGGATTTGCATACGGAACCCCTCCCTCTGGGCTCCGGTGCGGGGATTTGCATACGGAACCCCCTCCCTCAGTATCGCCGGTGTGGATTTCCTGGGGAGGAGAGACAGGGACTATTGTGAGAGCTAGACTGTCTGCACACGAGGCCGCTGAGTCGTTGAAAAAGGTTTTCTGCAAGGCTGGGTGGGCATGGTGGCGTCCCAGCTACTCGAGAGCCAAGGCAGGAGGCTTGCTTTAGCCCAGGAGGTTGAGGCTGCAGTGAGC
Organism: Colobus angolensis palliatus; assembly: GCF_000951035.1. Classification (NCBI taxonomy): domain Eukaryota; kingdom Metazoa; phylum Chordata; class Mammalia; order Primates; family Cercopithecidae; genus Colobus; species Colobus angolensis. Next base: position 1,757,721 of record NW_012114677.1, read on the forward strand.
AATGATCGCGCCATGACTCCCCAACTGAGGCTGCAGAGGGACACCCTGTCTCAAAAACAAAAGTTGTCTTCTTATTAGGGGGTCGTATTAGTGGAATTAATCCACTATTTTCCTAATTCTAAGCAATGAACCTCAGCAGATAAAGAGGGTGCCCACAAAATAGTCACTAAAATTGTCCATGTAGTAGGTCACAATGAAAGTGTCAATACATTGCAAACAGTGGAAACACACAGGTTAAATTCTAGATCACAAAACACCCACACTATAATAATATAGAGATTTTTCCACCCAGAAATGGAAAATCCCTCTTTCTAGTGTCAAAGAGATGCTAAGAAATGGAGCTTGCAGAATTTCTAGAAATCAGTAATAATCAAACTACGCATATCAGAACTAATGGGCTAATGTTACTGCCGTGCTCACGGAACAGTTCATAGCTTTTAAGTGCTGTATTAATTACAAAAAGAAGAAAGAAAGAATGACCTATACATGCTATTCAGAAAATTTAAAGGGACGACAGCAACAAGAAAAGCCTGTGGAAACCAACATAATAAAGTTAGAAATTAAAAGGTAAGAAAAATTTAAAAGGCAAAACAAAATTATATGAGTGTAAATACATAGCAAGACCCTGTCTCTACAAAAAAAAAAAAAAAAAAATCTAAGAATGAAGTTGCATGCCTGTGATCCCAGCTACTTGGAAGGCTGAGGCGGGAGGATCACTCAAGCCCAGAAGATTGAGGCTGCAGTGAGCCATAGTTACACCACTGCACTCCAGCCTGGGCAACAGAGTGAGACCCTGTCTCAAAAAAAAAAAAAAAAGATGAACAGATGTTTCACAAAAGAACACACAACTGACCCTTGAACAACTTGGGAGTTAAGGTTGCTGACCCCCTCACCATGGAAAATCCACATGTGACACTTGACTCCCCAGAACCTAACTACGAATAGCCTACTGTTGACTAGAAGCCTTATCGATAACATAAACAGTTGATTGATTAATACCTGAAAGCCTTATCGATAACATAAACAGTTGATTAATACCTGGAAGCCTTATCAATAACACAAACAGTTGATTAATACATATTTTGTTTGTTATGTGTATTGCAAACTGTACTCTTATAAAAAAAAAGTAAGCTATAGAAGAGAAAATGTTATTAAGAAACTCATAAGGAAGAGAAAATAGATTCAGGGTCCACTGAGTGCAGGGGGCCATCAAGGTCTCCATCCTCCTCCTGCTCACGTGAGTGACTGAGGAGGAGGAGCAAGGGGGCTTGGTCCTGCCGTCTTGGGATGGCCCAAGTGATCCTTCCACCTCAGCCTCCCGAGTAGCTGGGATCACAGGCATGCACCTTCATTCTTCATTCTCAGCATCCATCATTCTTCCTTCCTTCCTTCCTTCCTTCCTTCCTTCCTTCCTTCCTTCCTTCC
>NW_012114677.1:1759424-1777645 GCF_000951035.1 Colobus angolensis palliatus
TTTCCTTTCCTTTCCTTTCTTTCCTTTCTTTCTTTCCTTTCTTTCTTGAGAAAGGGTCTTGCTATGCTGCCTAGGCTGGGCTCAAACTCCTGGCCTCAAGTTATCCTCCCACCTTGACCTCCCAAACTGCTGGGATTATTTTTTTGCTTATGTTTAAATTGCGTCATTTGTCTTTGTATCATTGATGTGTAGAGTTGAGTTCTTCAGATATTCTGTACGTGTGTCTTTTGTGAGCTATAGCCACATGTGGCTTAATGACGGGGATGTGTCCCAGAAAATGCATCATTTCGTGATTTCGTCATTGTGTGACATCACAGAGTGCACCCACACAAACCTGGAAGCCATGGCCCACCGCACTCCTGGCTGCAGGTAGAGCCCATCATTCCGAGGCATGAACCCACTCAGTGCATCCCTGCGCCGAATCCTCTCGGCTGCTGTAGCACGATGAAGCGTTTGTGTATCTAAACATGGCCGGGCGCGGTGGCTCAAGCCTGTAATCCCAGCACTTTGGCAGTCCAAGACGGGCGGATCACGAGGTCAGGAGATCCAGACCATCCTGGTTAACACGGTGAAACCCCGTCTCTACTAAAAAAATACAAAAAACTAGCAGGTCGAGGTGGCGGACGCCTGTAGTCCCAGCTACTCCGAGGCTGAGGCAGGAGAATGGCGTAAGCCCAGGAGGCGGAGCTTGCAGTGAGCTGAGATCCGGCCGCTGCACTCCAGCCTGGGCGACAGAGCCAGACTCCGTCTCAAAAAGAAAAGAAAAGAAAAGAAAAAGAAAAAGTACAGTTAAAATAGGGTGTGAAAGTACGAAATCGCACGCCTGTGTAGCTTCTTCACCATGACTGGGGCTCGCAGGACTGGAAGCTGCCCTGGGTGAGCTGGTGAGTGAAGAGTGACTGTGAAGGCCCAGCCCATGACTGCAGACTGTCACAGACTCTATACACTGCACACTTAGGCTGCACTACATTTATACACATTTTTTTCTTTCTTCAATAATAATTAACTCTGTCTTATTGTAACTTTTTTACTTTATAGGCTTTTTTATTTTTAAACAGTTTTTAGCTCTTTTATGACAGCTTAAAATACAAACGCATTGTACAACTATACAAAAATATTTCTTTTCTTTTTATCCTTATTCCGAAAGCCTTTATTTCTATTTTAAAATGTTCTTATGTTATTTTTCACTTTCTCAACTTTTCTTAAAAACTAAGACATAAGGCCGGGCGTGGTGGCTCACGCCTGTAATCCCAGCGCTTTGGGAGGCCAAGGTGGGCGGATCACCTGAGGTCAGGAATTCAAGACCAGCCTGGCCAGCATGGTGAAACCCTGTCTCTACTAAAAAAACAAAAATTAGCCTGGCATGGCAGTGCATGCCTGTAGTCCCAGCTACTCAGGAGGCTGAGGCAGGAGAATCACTTGAACCCAGGAGGCGGAGGCTGTAGTGAGCTGAGATGGCACCACTGTACTCCAGCCTGGGCGACAGAGTGAGACTCTGTCTCAAAACAAAACAAAATAAACAAAAAAAACAAACTAAGACACAAACATACACATTAGCCTCAGCCTACACAGGGTCAGGATCACCAATATCTCTGCCTTCCACCTCCCCTTCTTGTCCCACTGGCAGGTCTTCAGGGACAGTAACACATATGAAGCTGTCACATGTTATGATAACAGGGCCTTCTGGATACCTCCCAAAGGACCACCACACACGTGTGAATGATGCATTGTGCTGTGACATTGGGGCAGCTACAATGCCTGAGGGTGATAGGAACTTTTCAGCTCTATTTGACTTTTACGGGGCCACCATCACATATGCGGTCCACTGTTGACCCAAATGTTGTTACGCGGCATGTGTTTATGTATGTGTTGTGATATTTCCCCCCAGTCTATAACTTACCTTTGTTATTTACTTAATTTGTCTTTCAGTGAGCAGGCGTTAATTTTAATGAAGTCTAGTTTTTTCTTTCAGGGATCATGCTTTTTGTTTCTTATCTAGGAACTGTTTGACTACCCCAGCATTATACAATGCTCTCCTTCTGGAAGTTCAATAACCTTACGTTCTACACTGATGTCTACAGTTCGCCTTGAATTAATTTTGCAAATTTTTGGATATAGTAGTTGAGGTTCACTTTTTTGGCCAGGCACAGCGCAACCCTGACAGGAGCGGTATATCCAGACCTTGCAAAATAAAAAACAGGTAGTAGAGCCACGTGTATCAGCATGAAAAACTATCCAAAATATACTTGTAGGTGAAAGAAAGTACACTCAACAATGCCTAGCAGGCAGAACGGTGGCCCCAAAAATACACATCCACATGCTGATCCCAGAGCCGGCCAATGTGGCTTATTTGGAAACAGGGTCTTTCCAGATGTAATCACGTTAAGGATCTCGTGACGAGATCCTCCTGGATTTACAGGGGGGACCTAAACTGAACGACAAGTGTCCTTTTAGGAGAAAAGATGGAACCCTGCCTGCAAGGCTGAAGGGATCCTCCCACTTCAGCCTCCCGAGGAGCTGGGACCACAGGTGCACGCCACTGCCCCGGCTAACTGGTGTAGTTTTTGTAGAGTCAGGGTCTCACCATGTTGCCCAGTCTGACGTTCTTTCCACCTGTGGAATTGTGGAGGCTGCTTGGGCCTCCTGCTCATTCAGCAGGACTGCAGCCCCCAGCCCTGCCTGCAGAGCCGGTCCCGCCCTGGCCCCTCTCAGAGCCACACGGTGGCTGTGTGGGATGGTGCCCGCATGGAAAGTGCTGCTGCTGCCAGGCCCAAAACGCCACACTTCCCTCCTGGGGGTGGGAGCGCAGGATGCAGCTTCACCCTTTATCTTGAAGGGATTCCCTTTCCCCAATGGGCCCCACAAACTTCCCTGGAGCAGCAGTGCCTGTGTCTCCGTGGGGCTAATTCTGGTTCCCTGAGGCTGGTCCCACCAAGGTCCCCGACGCCATCCTGCACTGTCCTGGCGTGGGCTAAGTCATCTCCTCCCAGAATATGTCCAGATCCTAACTCCTGGTATCCCAGGATGTGACCTTCTTTGGAAAAGGGTTCCTGCAGGCAACCAAGTTCAGACTCCTCCGTCTTGAAGGCGGGTCTCACTCCAGCACCCCGTGTCCTTACAAAGTGGGAATCTGGAGACAGACAGGCAAGCAGAGGCCCTGTGAGAGTGAAGACGAGGTTGGGGCGGTGCTTCCTAAGGCCAAGGAACCGAGGAACATGGAGGGCTTCAACGGCCCCCAGGAGCTCGAGAGAGGATGCAGCCGGTTCTCCCTCGGAGCCTCGGGAGGGGCCAGCCCTGCCCACACCCTGATCCCAGCTTCGGCCTCCGGAGTTGTGGCCAACCCGCTTAAGGTACTTGCTCACACAGCCTAGAAAGTCACACCCCAGCTATAGGGCCTGGGGCTCTGTGGAGTCCCAGCTTATAGAGCGGGAGGACGCGGGACTCTGTGGGGTCCCAGCCTACAGAGCTGGGGGACGTGGGACTCCGTGGGGTCCCAGCCTACAGAGCGGGGGGACACGGGACTCTGTGGGGTCCCAGCCTATAGAGTGGGGGGACGCGGGGCTTGGCAGAAGGTCCTCCATGTTTTGGCTGACGGTGGGAGAGTCATAGCCTCGCCCTGGTACACACCGTGGTCTGTCCCATGTGAGCACAAGCTGCCTCTGGGCCTCATTCTCGGTAGGGATGAAAAGGGGGGCACTGGAGGTCACTGGCTGCTCACCAGGTGCTGTTCAGTAGCAAGCTCCACACATGCCTGTACAGCCCCAACGGGACCCCTGCTCCGCAGTGTCTGCAGCAAGCTCGGTGTTGCTCTCGGGGGTCCATGCGGGCAGCCAGGCGCCAGGGAGCTGTGTGGGGCAGAGCGGGCCCCACAACCTGTGGCTCCTTGCGGGCAGCGCTCACCTTGCGTCCGTCCCCCGGGTGTGCCGAGTTTCTCCCTGCACCATCTTGGCCAGGAGGGGACTTTCCGTGTGTTCCGCTCCCCACCACAAGGACTTTTGTCCACAGGCCAGGGAGCCCATGAGGGGTCGGCCAGCCTCACTCGGTGGTCCCTGGGGAGCTGGACCTAGGACAGGACCCGCTGTTGTCACACCCCCAAGCCCTCTCCATAACGGGTCCACCATGCTCAGGGCCCCAGGCACCCACAGACGCGGTGACCCCCTCCCAAGAAGAGATGCCTACGTGTTTTTGGGGAAGGTGGTCGGGTTCCCAGTCTGGGACTGGTGAGGATTCAGGGACCGGACTTCTCCCTGGGGTGCTGCCCTTGGTCCCCTGACCGCACCCCTGACGCTGGACCACGTGACATCAGGCCACCCCTGGGGACAACTGGCCTCCCCCTGTGGAAACAACAGCCCACTTGCCTTGGACGGGGGAGCACCTGGCCTCTGCCGTCTTCAGTCCTGTCCCCCAACTGCTATCTGAGAGCCCAGCCGGACCCGGCCCCAGCCACTGCCCGGACGCACCAGGCTTCTCCGTGCCCTCCATGCCTCCCACAGAGCAGAGGGGCTGGAGGCTGCAGCGCCGGGGGCTGCCCCCGGAGTCCACTCTGGAGTCTTGGACCCTTCCTCTATCACCTTCCCTGGCCCCTGCGGCCACCCTCCCGTCCAGTCCTGAGTGGGCACCCACATCTGCAGATGGAGCCTGCACAGATGGCGTCTGCTGGCTTTGCCCTTCATCTTGTCTTTCTGGGCCTTCCCCTCCCACACGCTCACCCCATTCCCAGTCCCGGGGACTCCAGATGTGAACTTGGAGGCAGGACACTGAGTGTGGAGGTCTAGGGGAGTGACGTCCTCAGGAGGATGCAAGAAGGGCTTTGGCCAGGGAAAGGCTGGGCGCCTCAGCCTGCAGCACAGGGCTGCGTGCACCGTGAGGAAGGCTGCGGTGGGGAAAGATGTTCTCACTTCACCTGTGTCTGCCCAAGCGTGTCTGCCCCAGCCTCGGAGCTCATAGCTCTTGGGCAGTTTGGAAGTATATGACCCCCCAACTCGTGTCTCACTGTGAGGTGGAAGCATATGACCCCCGACCCGTGTCTCACTGTGGGGGGAGCATATGACCCCCGACCCGTGTCTCACTGTGGGGGGAGCATATGACCCCCGACCCGTGTCTCACTGTGGGGGGAGCATATGACCCCCGACCCATGTCTCACTGTGGGGGGAGCATATGACCCCCAACCCGTGTCTCACTGTGAGGTGGAAGCATATGACCCTACCAGGTCTCACTGTGAGGTGGGAGGGTATGACCCCTACATGCGTCTCACTGTTGGGGGGAGCATATGACCCCACCCATGTCTCACTGTGAGGCGGGAGCATATGACCCCCGACCTGTGTCTCACTGTGGGGGGAGCATATGACCCCACCCATGTCGCACTGTGAGGCAGGAGCGTATGACCCCACCCGTGCCTCACTGTGGAGCAAGAGTCGCGGCACCCGGCATCTCCTGGTGTTACTCTTAAGCCCCAGCCAGCTCAGCTTCTCAGTCTGTGAGAAGCATGGACCACAGGAGATGCATGGACCAGACACCCGTCTGCACTGCACCCAGCCTTGGGTGGAGGAATGGAGGCTTGAGTGGAGGAATGGAGGTCTGAGGGGAGGAATGGAGGCCTGAGTGGAGAAATGGAGGCCCTGAGTGGAGGAATGGACACCTGAGTAGGGGAATGGAAGCTTCAGTGGAGGAATGGAGGCCTGAGTGGAGGAATGGAGGCTTGAGTGTGGGAATGGAGACCTGAGTGGAGGAATAGAGCCCTGAGTGGGCACGATATAGAGTGGAGGAATAGAGCCCTGATATAGGCACGAAGGGAGGAGGCTCATGTGTGGACTCCTTGTTTGTAGAAAGTGACCACTAGGCCAGGCGCGGTGGCTCACGCCTGTAATCCCAGCACTTTGGGAGGCCGAGATGGGCGGATCACGAGGTCAGGAGATCGAGACTATCCTGGCTAACACGGTGAAACCCTGTCTGTACGAAAAATACAAAAAAACTAGCTGGGCGATGTGGCGGGCACCTGTAGTCCCAGTTACTCGGGAGGCTGAGGCAGGAGAATGGCGTGAACCCGGGAGGCGGAGCTTGCAGTGAGCCAAGATCCAGCCACTGCACTCCAGCCTGGGCGACAGAGCGAGACTCCGTTTCAAAAAAAAAAAAAAAAGAAAAAGAAAGAAAAGAAAGTGACTACTAATGCTAAGTTCTCAACCACTCTGAACCCTGCAGTCCATTCTGACCTGAAGGCACCTGGGTTTAGCTGCATGCTAAAAATTTTTATATGTAGTATTTCTTATTGTCTAGTTCTAAATCTTTTCAGCTCCCACTGTGATTCATTCTTTGGGCTATTAGTCAAATGTGGTTTTATGGTTTTACATTTTCAAATGTTTGGTGATTGTTTCTTATTCTGTTGTCATTGCATTTGGTCAGAGAACATGACCAATGTGATATAGATTCTTTGGTATTTTTTGAGATTTGGTTTTGTGGGCTGGTAATGTGTTCATTGTTTGTTAGTAAACATTCCATATATGCTTGAAAATAATGAATTATTTAATTTGGGGTATATATATCGTTAGAATCATGCTTGTTAATTGGGTTCTTCAATTTTTCATGACCTGATTAATTATAAAACTATCAAATCTATCAGGTATGAAAGACATATATTACCATAGTTCTATAATAATAGTTGGTGACTCCAATACCCTATTCTCAATAATGGATAGGACAATCATACAGAAGATAAGTAAGGAAATAAAGGATTTAAGCAACACAATAAGCCAACTAGATCTAACACACATCCAGACATTCTACCAAGGACAACAGCAGCATACACATCCTTCTCAAATAAGCGTGAGTCATTTTCCAGGATACACCATCTGTTAGGCCACAAATTAGGTCTCAATCGATTTTAAAATGTAGGTATCATATAAACTCTTCTCCAACCACAACAGGATAATGTTAGCAATCAGTAACAGAAATAAAACTGTAAAATCCACAAATTTCTGGAAGTTAAACAACACACTCTTAAAGAACCAATAAGCCAGAGAAGAAATCACAAGGGAAATAAGAAAATACTTAGAATGAAAATGAAAATGCAGCAGACCAGCACTTACAGGATGCTACAAAACCAGTGCCACAGGGGAAATTCATAGTTATAAATGCTTACACTAAAAAACTAGCAAGATCTCAAACCAGCAACCTAACTTTACAACTTAAGAAGCTAGAAAAAGAAGAATAAACTAAACCCAAAGCTAGCAGAAGAAATACTGAAGGTTAGAGAGTGATAAATGAAATAAAGAATTGAAAAACTATAGAGAAAAATCAATAAAATCAAAAGTTAGTTCTTTGAAAGATCAACAAAATTAACAAACCTTTCACTAGATGGACTAAGAAAATAGAAAACTCCAGTTACTAAATCAAAAATGAAAGTGGGCACATTACTACTGACTCTACAGAAATAAAAAAAAAAAATTGTAAGACAGTACTATGAACAATTGTATGCCAACACATTGGATAACATGGGTGAAATGAACAAATTCCTAGAGATACAAAATCTACTGAGAAACAAATAAATCAGGAATAAATAGAAAGTCTTAAGAGAAGTACAACTAATGTGGAGATTGAATCAGTAATCAAAAATCTGACAAAGAAAAGCCCTGGACTTGATGGCTTCACTGGCAAATTCTTCCAAATATTTGATGAAGAATACCAGTTCTTCTCAGGCACTTCGGAAAAACTGAAGGCGAAGGACTACTTCCTAACTATTCTATCAGGCCAACGTTATCTTGATGCCAAAGCCAGACAAAGACACTACAAGAAAAGAAAACTGGGCTGAGCGTGGTGAATCACACCTGTAATCCCAGTACTTTGGGAGGCTGAGGCAGGAGGATCACTTGAAACCAGGAGTTCAAGACCAGCCTGGGCAACATATTGAGACCCCATCTCTACAAAAGAATAAAATAGGCTGGTGTGGTGGTGAATGCCTGTAGTCCTAGCTACTTGGGAGGCTAAGGTGGGAAGATCACTTGAGCTCAGGAATTCCAGGTTGCAATGAGCCATGATCACACCACTGCATTCCAGCCTAGGCAGGAGAGCAAGACCCTGTCTCTAAAAAAAAAAAAAAAAAAAAAATTTAAAGAAAAGAAAACTACAGACTAGGGCCAGGCACAGTGGTTCATGCCTGCAACCCCAGCACTGTGCGAGGCTGAGGTGGAAGCTCAGGAGTTCAAGACCAGCCTGGGAAACATGGGGAAGCCCCATCTCTACATAAAATACAGAAATTAGGCATGGTGGCATGTGCCTGTAGTCCCAGCTGCTCTGGAAACTGAGGTAGGAGAATGGCTTGAGCCAGGAGGTATAGGTTGCAGTAAGCCAAGATTGCGTCACTGCACTCCAGCCTGGGTGACAGAGCAAGACCCTGTCTCAAACAACAAAACAACTACAGAACTAACATCCTTGATGAATATAGATGTGAAAATTCTCAACAAAATGCTAGCAAACCTAATTCAGCAGCATATTAAAAGGATTATACACTACGACCAAGTGTGACTTATTCTTGGAGTACTAAGATGGCTCAACTAAAAATGGATCAGTGCAATACACGACATTTCCAGAAGGGGAAAATAATCCCCCACATAACCATCTGAATTGATGCAGAGACAGCATTTGACAAAATTCCACACATTTTATGATTTAAAGAAAAACACTTAACAAACTAGGAATAAAAGGAAACTGCCTCGCCATCACATAATAAAAGTCATATACGAAAAACCCACAAGGAAGGGTGCCTGTTTCCCCACTGCTGTTCAGCATAGTACTAAAAGTGCTAGCCAGAGCAATTAGGCATGAAAAATAAATGACCTAATAAGTGAATTCAGCTAAGTAGCAGGATACAAAGTCAATACATTGTTCATGCTAACAGTGAACAGTTTGAAAAGGAAATTATGAAAACAGTTCTACTTACAGTAGCAGCAAAAAAAAAAAAAAAATTTAGGAATTAGCTTAACCAAGGAGGTGAAAGACTTCTGTACTGACAACTACAAAAAAGTTGCAGTAAGAAATTAAAGAAGACATAAATAAATGAAAACACATCCCATGTTTGTGGATTGGAAGATGTCAATAGTACTCAAAGCAATCTACAGATTTAATTCAATCCCATCAAAACCACAAAGCCTTTCTCAGAAATGGAAAAACCCATCCTAAAACTCATATAGAACCTCAAGGAATCCCAAATAGTAAAAACAATGTTGAAAGAAAAGAAGAAAGTTAGAGGACTCACACTTCCTGATTTCAAAACTTACTACAAAGCTGCAGTAATCAATAATTTAGTAATCTGGTAAGCTTGCTACAAAGCTATAATCAAGAATACAGTAATCTACAGTCTGTCTTCATGCCAGTGTGGTACCCTGGACCTATGTATCTGTCTTTATGCCAGTACCACATTGGCTCAGAGACAGACACATAAGTCAATGAAATAGAACACAGAGTTCAGAAATAAACCTTCACATATATGGTCAAATAATCTTTGACAAGGTGCTGAGACCGTTCAGTGGGGAAAAGAATAGTCTTTTTGACAAGCAGTGTTGGGAAAACAGGACATTAATTTACAAAAAAATTAAGTTGGATCTTTTGCCTCACACCATATACAAACTACAAAGACCTAAATATACCACCTAAAACTGTAAAACTCTAAAAAACAATAAGACAAAGCTATACAACTTTGGATTTGGCAATGATTTCTTGGATATGACAACAAAAGCACGGGCAAAAGACAATGTGAACAGAGTAAACAGGCAACTTGCTAGATGGGAGAAAATAGTTGCAAGTTGCTTCTGTGATGAAGAATTAGTATGCTTAATACGTAGAAAACTCCTAACTCTTCAACGAAACAACACGCTGATTCAAAAATAGACACATGACTTGAATAGACATTTCTCTAAATAAATACTCAAATGGGCAATATGCATATAAAAAATGTTTGACATCGCCATTCATTAGGCAAATGCATATCTAAACTACAATGAGGCTAGGGTATAGTGGCTCACACCTGTAATTCCAGCACTTGGAGAGGCTGAGGGATTGCTTGAGCCCGGTTCAAGATCAGCCTGCACAACACAGTGAGACCCCTGTCATGTCTCTAAAAAAAAAAAATTTAAAATTAGCCAGGCATGGTGGTGTTTGCCTGTATTTCCAGCTACTCAGGAGATTGAGGTAGGAGGATCACTGGAGCCCAGGAGGTCAAGTCTGCAGTAAGCTATGATTGCACCACTTATACTCCAGCATGGGCAACAGAGTGAGACCCTGTCTTAAAAACAAAAAACAAAACAAAACTGCAATGGTATACCACCTGACACCATTAGGTTGGTTACTATATTAATAAAACAAACAAGCAAACAAAAAAACACAAAAATTCCAGAAAATAACAAGTGTTGGTGAGGATGTGGAGAAACTGGAACCCTTCTGCACCATTGCTGGGAATGTGAAATGGTACATCCATGATGGAAAACAGTATGGGGGTTCCTCAAAAAATTAAAAGTAGAATTACCCAGCAACTGAATTTCTGCACACATACCCCAAAGAATTGAAAGCAGGGTCTCAAAGAGCTATTTGTATGCACATGTTCATAGCAGCATTATTCACAATAGCCAAATTTCATGCTGCTGATAAAGACATATGCAAGACTGGGTAATTTATAAGGAAAAAGGGTTTTAATGGACTCAGTTCCACATGGCTGGGGAGACCTCACAATCACGGCAGAAGGTGAAATGCACATCTCACATGGCGGCAGACAAGAGAAGAAAACTTGTGCAGGAAAACTCCCCTTTGTAAAACCATCAGATCTCATGAGCCTTATCCGCCATCACGAGAACAGCATGGGAAAGACCTGCCCTCATGATTCAATTACTTCCCACTGGGTCCCTCCCACAACACGTGGGAATTGTGGGAACCAAAATGCAAGATGAGATTTGGGTGGGGACACGGCCAAACCATATCACAACCCGAGTGCCCACTGATGGATAAATGAATAAGCAGAATGTGGTACAAACAATGGGATACTATTTAGCCTTAAAAAGGGATGAGATTCACCCCATCTCTACTAAAAAGAAATACAAAAAATTAGCCGGGCGTGGTGGCACCTGCCTGTAATCCCAGCTACTCAGGAGGCTGAGGCAGGGAACAGGTTGAACCCGGGAGGCAGAGGTTGCAGTGAGCCGAGATCGCGCCACCGCACTCCAGCCTGGGCAATGGAGCGAGACTCTGTCTCAAAACAAAACAAAACAAAACAAACAAAAAAAGGGATTAGATTCTGACACAGGCTGCAACATGGACGAATCTTGAGGACACTGTGCTAAGTGAAATAAGCCAGTTGACAAAAATACAACTACTACAGAATTCCACTTATATGAGGTGGCTAGACTAGTCAAAATTATAGAAACAGAAAGTAGAATGGTGGGTACCAGGGCCAGGGGAAGGGAAATGAGGAATTATTGTTTAATGGAGACAGAGTTTCAGTTTTGCAAGATGGGAAGAGTTCTACACAGATGCATGGTGGTGATGGTTGCACATCACAAGTGTATTTAACACCACCAAACTGTACACTTAAAATGATTAAGGTTGTAATTTTAAGTTATATGCATTTTACTACAAACTTTAAAAGTTGAAAAAAAGACAAGTGAGGGCAGTCGTTGCACTGGGGAGAAGGAGGAGGGCAGTTACTGGTGGGGGCTTTGGAGGGGTTTTTCACACAGTGTTCCACTTCTCAAACCAAGTGGCAATTACACAAATATTGCTTTGCCTTTTTAAAAAAGATTGTGGCTTTCTTCTTCCTAGAAGACTGTGTGCTGTCCTCTTGTCTGGTGTGCTTTGTTGAGAGAAGCTGCCCCATGGGAGAGCCTATGTGGCTGGGAGCTTAGGGTCCCTCTGCCCAACAGCCCATGAAGAGTAAGCTCGGATGCAGACTTCCCCAGGCAAGCCTTCAGATGAGACCACAGATGCTGTGCCATTGTCCTGATTGCAGTCTAGTGAGAAGCCAATATGCAGAGGACTCAAGCCATGCCTGGATTCCTGACTCATGGAAATGGTGAGATACTGAATGTTTTTTAAGCTGCAAAGTTTCAGGGAATTTTATTATGCCTCAATAGATAACAAATAATGCTATGTATAGAATCCTGTGTTACTACTTATTTTGTCTTGTGACTTTAAAAAAATAGATATTTGACTATTGCTTGGCTTTTTCATTGTAATCTATAAGGCTACTTTCAAGATAACTGCTTTTGGTGTAATCTGAGTGGCTTTTTCACTTTAAATTTTTTTTGTCTTTTGTATTCTGTAGTTTTACTCCTAAATGTAGAAGTGTAGTTTCATTTTTTTTCCCCCAGTTCAAGTCTAACAGTGTTCCTGAATCTTAGGATTCACATTTTTCATGAAGTATAGAACTTTCTTAGTCATTATCTTTTTAAATACTGTTGCTTCCTCATTCTTCTAATCATTCAGAATGGAACTCTCAAAGATGTTTGGGATCTCCTCATTCTGTCATCATGCTCTGCCTCACACCAGAAGTAATTTCTGCATATATCACAAATTCAGCTTTCAGCTGGGTCTAAATTGCTTTTTAACTCACTCATTGAGTTAATTTTAGCAAGTATGGTTTTCCATTCTAGATGTTCCATTTAGTTCTTCAAAACTGCCTATTCTTCCCCCATTCCCTTGCAATCGTATTCTTGTTCATTTATTTTTATTTATTTATTTATTTTTTTTGAGACAGAGTTTCACTCTTGTTGCCTAGGCTGGAGTGCGATGGCGCAATCTCGGCTCACCACAACCTCCGCCTCCCGGGTTCAAGCAATTCTCCTGTCTCGGCCTCCCAAGTAGCTGGGATTACAGGCATACGCCACCACGCCCAGCTAATTTTGTGATTTTAGTGAAGATGGGGTTTCTCCTTGTTGGTCAGGCTGGTCTCGAACTCCCACCCTCAGGTGATCCACCCACCTCGGCCTCCCAAAGTGCTGGGATTACAGCCGTGAGCCACCGCGCCCAGCCTCATTTACTTCTTTTATTACTGTAATTCTTAACCATGTTAAACAGATTTAATTAATGTTCTCTTTTGCTCGATTCACCTTCTGAAGACCTTTGGTGAGGGAGTCCGTTCCTGCTTTCACACATCTGCTGACTTCCCTCATGTGGTTCTTTCTTTGCATGTCTTGTACTTTATGATTGTAAATTCATCTTCAGTGGGTTTTATGGGTAGGAATTGGAGGGGGCTAGATTGAGAATGTCTATGTGATTTTGCTTTTATCACTGTGCCTGCTTCTGTCATGGGCATCAAGGGTCTTACTGGCCTGGGCCCAGGCTTTATATCAGGTTGTTTGCTGCAGGGGTGGTAAGGCCTGGATTGTGAAACCTGTGAAAATTTGATACCTAGGCGGGCACGGTAGCTCATTCCTGTAATCCCAGCATTTGGGGAGGCCAAAGTAGGAGGATCACTTGGGCCCAGAAGTTCAAGACCAGCGTGGGCAACACAGCTAGACCCTGTCTCAAAAAAGAAACATTCAATACCTGAAGTCTAACGAGACTCTGAGTCCTGATTATCAATTGTCAGTAAAACTGTTTCTGTCTCACAGGACCACAACAGGCAGGCAAACACAGAACCATCCTATTTTCTTCCTATCTTCATCCTACTTCTGTGGGTACATTTGTTCATCTCTCTCCTGAGGGTGTAGCCCTTTGAGTGCCCTTGTTCCAGTTCCTGATTCACGTGGGTCCGGGGAGGCCTCGTCTCCTTTCCCATGTCAGTGCGGAGACTTAAATCCCGAGGCTCCGGACCAACATTCTCCCGGGCTGCTGCCCTTTGGCTCTTACACTTCAAGACCTGGTTTTCAGTCTTCTGTTTGTCTCTGGTTCCGGTCACATCCCTGACCTCCTTGTGAGCTCAGCGGTGCCTCAAAAGTTTGTTGTTTCTATCTTGTGCTCACAAGTTCTGTTCTGGGAGGCTTTTGGGGTTAGACCATCACAGGTAAAGACAGAAGTGGAAATCTACTTTTGCACTATTTCTAAGATCAATTTCTAGGCTTGTTTTCAGAACATTTGCCATCCCTCTCTGCTCTGGTTTGAATAATTGTCCCCTCCAAAATTCATATTGAAGTTTGATTGTCATTGTGATGATCTTAAAAGGTGGAACCTCTGAGAGGTGATTCAGCCACGAGGGCTTTGCCCTTCTGAATGGGCTGGTGCTGTTATCATGGGAGTGGGCTTCTTATAAAAGGGTGCGTTCAGCACCCTTTGCTTTCTCTCTCTCTTTGCCCTTCTGCTGTTCTGCGACGTGAAGATGCAACAAGAAGGCCCTCACCAGATGCAGCCCCTTGAGGTTGAACTTCCCAGCCTCCAGAACCATAAGCCAACAAGCTTCTGTAAACTATAAGTTACCCACTCTGTAGTAGTCTGTTATAGCAGCACAGAATGGATGAAGACGTCCTCTGTATCATTTTGCAATCCTACAAGAAAGGTGTTCTTTTGTACTCATTTCATCCCTGGCTAAACTGGACTCTGGAGGGCTAAAGTAACACGGCAGGTTTGTCTGCTTCCAGAGGACCTGTCCTACAGTGGCGGTTCTGGGCTCCCCTGGGCTTTGTGGTACTTTACAGCTTGCAGTCATCCTGCAAGGTAGATGTTACTTCTCTTCCCATCTTATGGCTGAAAACCAAGCCCTTATAGCAGTTATACAAGTTATGTGGCAGTTTTCAGCAATTGTATTAAAAATATTTTAGGTAGACAATATGGTGTATATACATAATGGTACACCAGCCAGCCTTAAAAAGGAAGACAACGCTGCCATATATGACAATATGGATAAACCAGAAGGGCGTTATGTGAAAAACCCAGGCACAGAAAGACGAATGCTGCATAATCTCACAGGTGAAATCTAGAAAAGTTGAACTCAGAAGCAGAGGGTAGAATGGTGTTTATCTGGGGCTGGGGCTGGGCAGTGATGTTGGTCAAAGGATACATTTGAGTTACACTGGAGGAATATGTTCTAGGGATCTATAGTAGGACATGATGACTATTAGTTAGTAACAATGTATCATGTGCTGGAAAATTGCTGAGAGTAGATTTTAAGTGTTCTCACCACACCAAAAAACAAGTATGTGAGTTAATGCATGTTAACTGACTTGATTTAGCCATTCCACAATGTATACATGTTTTAAAACAAGTTTTAAACAATATATACAATTATTATTTGCCAAGTAAAATATATACATTTAAAAATATTTTAGATATTTGTCCATTTTTGTTTCAAGTTTACTTGTTGGTCATTTTATTGTTAAAAAAATTCTTGGTTGTTTTTGGCCAGGCGCAGTGGCTCATGCCTGTAGTGGCTCACGCCTGTAATCTCAGCACTTTGGGAGGCTGAGGTGGGTGGATCACCTGAGGGTCAGGAGTTCGAGACCAGCCTGACCAACACAGTGAAACCCCATCTCTACTAAAAATACATAAAATTAGCTGGGCGTGGTGATGGGTGTTCTACAATTCCAGCTACTCGGGAGGCTGAAACAGGAGAATCGCTTGAACCTGGGAGGCAGAGGTTGTGGTGAGCTGAGATGCACCATTGCACTCCAGCCTGGGCAACAAGAGCGAAACTCTGTCTCAAAATAAATAAATAAATGAAAGTGATTGTTTTTTTTCCTGTGTGTACATGACTGACACCACCAGCGGTTTCCTTTAATACCTCATCAATGTTCCCAGGCGCTTTTTCTATTTGAGGTACGTGAAGCGACAGGGTGGCCCTTGTCTTCAGTGTGATACTGAAGACACCGACTGATAAAATGGGGGCCTTTGGCTGCACACCAGACGCTCTGGGTACTGATGGGCTCGCCCCCGACGCTGTGCCAGAAATCAGAACGGTGGTCCAGGAGAGTTGGCGGAAGAGTAGGAACCAGACACAGTGATCTACCTGGTTTGTCCTGGTGTCAGGTAAGTTGGCGTTTTTCTTTCACACATGGCTGGCACACAGAAGCACTCATAAATACCCGAGTTGAGTGATATAGTCCATTGATGTGGAGTCGCATGAAGCAGCATTCGTCCATCCAAAATGCCGATGCTTCTTTAGAGTGGACTGAGTTTTCCCCCAATACTAGGTTGTCCCACGCGATGGACAAAAATAACCCGTGTGGGAATGGAGGCTGGCCGGGGGGTACCTAGTGCCCAGGCCTCTGGCATCCCCACCAAGGTGACTCTCCAGCAGCTCCTAGGATAGCCCATCTGTGTAGGGCAAACGCCATGGGACCCTCCTGCCTGTGTGCAGGCACATGACAGGCCTAGGCACAGGGAGGCAGGTGGGCAGGCACAAGAGCAGCCAAACACTGACCCTGGAGGGCGGTGGTCATCTGCTCATCATGGGAAGGACTGGAGGTGAGAGAGGCAGGCAGCGCCCACTGGGGTTGGGACGAGCTGTGCACACGGCTGGGTGCACACAAAACTGAGGCTTCTTTGTGAGCAACACAGTCACATTTAGGTGTAGGAATCTTGGCTGGAGTTGCCCAACATGGGGAGCAGACAGCTCTGCAGCCAGAACCACAGCTGGAGAAGGAAGCACTTGGAACAAGCCAGGACAGTGGGACGGGCCAGGGTCATATAAGAGTCGTGATAACGCACTGACAAGTTGTGCAGAGGGACACTGCAGACGGAGGCCATGGGGTGTGCTGATGGGGAAGACGACGGATCCCTGGCTGGCATCCGTCTCCGTTCTTAGTTGCCTGTGGAATTCCGGAGAGCTCTGCTCCAGCTACATTAGACATAAAAGTGCACAGGAAATGGATCCTGGAGAGGAACTGCTCTTCTGGACTGAGCTTGCTGCTCATGGCAGCCTCACCTACAGGACCCAAAGCCTTATGTGATGTTTGCTGGACACTCAGCCACGTGGCTGCCTGTTGAGCTCTGCAAGTCCACGTGGGAGCCAGGAATTTCTCCCCAGAAGCCTCTCCATTTTATTCACCAACGCCCAGTAAATCACAACCTGACTTGCTGCAGAGGATGGAGTGCCTGGGACCCGTCTGTCCCCAGCTTCCCTGGGGAAAGAGGGGGTGGCACGTCCCTGCTGCCTTCTCCTGGGCTGGCTGTCCATGCCGAGCTGACAGGAAAGTCCAGTGAGGTCCCTGCTTGTGCACCCCACCAACCACATCGTCCCTTCCCGGCAGCCTCTCCTAGGCCCCTCTATCTGCGACCCCTTGTCCCCTGCACCGATGTCTGGCCTTGCAGGTTGCTGCTCATTTTTCTGGAATTTTCTTAGGTCTCTGCAGGGCTGCCCCTCCCCCTACAAGGGCTCCACACATGTTCCCTCCTTCATGACTCCCACTGGGCTTCCCCGACAGGGCCCCACCCTCCCCAAAGCTCTGGTGACACCTGCCAGGTTTCCTCCAGGCCACAGCTGGGCAGCCCGGTCTTAGAACAGAAAGTGGTACGCATGGCAGCCCCGACTGAGGACCCAGCACTGTCAGTGGGGTCAGACGTCTTCCCAGGCCTCGAAGGGCAGACATGGGCTTCTCAGGGCAGCCTAGGATGCGTCCTCACGAACCACAGCGAAACTAGAGCAGGTGTCTCTCTCGGATAGGAGTCTGTATCATTCCGTCTCCAGGCTGTGGTTTCTGAAATTATGCAACCATCTGATCATTCCAGTGTGCTCAGAGTAGCCACGCGCAGAGGAACTCCCCACGCGGTGGACGGAAGCGTCCACTCGCGGCGCGAGGAATATCCCTGGGCCCCTCGGGAGAGTCTGCAGGGGCAGCCCCTGGGTGAGCAGGCCCGGTGCGGCCTCTCCCTGAAGGGACTTTCGGGCCCTTCCCGGTCGGGGCGTCTCCGGCAGCGGGCAGCAGCAGAGCTGAGCTGCCTGGACGTTGGTTGGCTACAAACCCTACTTTTGTTAAAGGAAAAACGGGGTCGGGAAGGGGGTTCTCCAGCCCTGAACTTCCCGGGCCGGGGACAGCGCGCTGGGCCGGGCAGGACGCGGCCCCTCCCGGAGTCAGGGTCCCCCCGGCTGGGGACGCACTGGGGCGGGCGCGCTTCTCCTCCCGGGGCCCCATGTGCGGCCGGCTCTTGGACGGTAAGTCAGGGCCCGGGTGGGGGCGATGGGGGAAACCCGCGGCCTCGGTCCCCCTGGCCAGCCCCGGGGACAGCGGCACCGCAAGGACAAGCTTTTCGGAGGCGCACGGGCCAGGCCGCAGGGCCAGAAGCGAGCGCGGGAGGGCGGCGGCTGGCGGGGC
>NW_012114677.1:1778990-1805790 GCF_000951035.1 Colobus angolensis palliatus
GGCTCACGGCCATCGCCATCTTGTAGCGCCCGCGTCCTGGGCCGGCCCGGGCCGCTCCGCGGAGCGTCTCTCTCCCTCGACCCTGTTGCAAAGGCAGAGCCCGCGCGCCTGATCCCCGGGCCAAGGCTGGAGCGTTCTCTGGCGGCCTCCAAGGGCGCCGGTGTCCAGAAGCCCGGCCGGGGCCAGAGCCCTTTTGCTGTAGTCTCCGCGATTGCCGGGACAGAATTCCTTTCCAGTGGGGAAAAGGGAAGGCGGTCGCGCCCTTTCCGGTGCCCTGAGTGGGGAGGTGAAACCCTGAGAGTTGGGGCTAGAGGGCCCGGAGCCAGGGCCGAGGCGGCGGATGCGCAGGGTGCTCCGTGGAGCCCGAGCATCACCCCCCAAGTCCTCTCCAGCGTTTCTGTAGGAGCTCGGCAGGGAGCACACGTCCCTGGGGAAGAAAACGGCGCTGGTGGCTGGGCCCGCGCCGCGGGCGTCCTCGCTGAGCTGCTAGCGCGTGGCCTGTGCGCGTCTGTGTACTCGTCTGCGGCTTGGGGCAGGGTTGAGGCAGCACCGTGGGGTAACTATTTGCCGTTGCAGCTGAGGATGACAGCTGCGGTTTGGGGGTCCCTCGTTCTGTGTCCTGGAACTTGTAGGGCGTGGCTCTGCCCTGGGCCTCAGCACCAGGTCTCCCCTACCTGCCCAGGCCTGGCCACCTCCCTCTGGGGTCTGGGTTTGGCTCCTGGTTGGCACTGTCAGCTCTGCAGACGCGTTTTGCCCTCTGTGATGCTGTCGCCCATCTTTGAGCACCTGCTTCCATGCTGGCGTCTTCTGCAGAGCTCTGGGAGGGACGTGCAGTGGGGGCTGCATCTGCTCACTGCCCGGCCTGCCTCGTCCGCCTGCCTGGCCATTTTTGAGGTGTCTGCCATGTCCGCAACATGCACTTCGTCCTGTTAGCCTTGACCAGGGCAGCTGTTAGTTCTGAGAGGTGGACATGTGGTTGGGAATGTCAGTGAGTAGAATCTTCCCGTCTACACACTTGTCATTAACCTGAGAACATGGCAGTGGGGGAGGGGAGGTTTAGCCTGGGGTGCACAGGACTGTGGGCTGGTCCTGTCCGTCTGCTGAGTGGGATGAGCCTTGGCCCAGTCCTGTGGACTTGGCGCAGAACCGACCCCAGCCACGTCCTGGGGGGATTGGAGGTGCTGGCTGGTCCTGTCTGCCTCCTCCAAGGGCTGGGAGCCCCCCACTCTTTGGACATTTGTAGTGTAAGGTTCCATCATCCAGCAGACAGCCACTGTTGACAGTCACTCTGTTAATAAACTTTTTCTAGAGGAACCCTGGACAGAAGTAGTCATGCTCTCCAGGAAATGGGCCCCAGGCTCTAGAGGCCCAGTCTCTTCCTTTGGGGCTCAGAGGTGGCTGTTCAGCCACACTTGGCTCCCCACCAGCCTGGCCGTTTTTCTCCTCTGCCTGTAACTAGCCCTTTCAACTTCCTGTAGCCAGTGCCCCCAGAGTGTGACCTGGTCTGAGCTGATGGTGGCATCTCTGAGCCAAGAGGCGTTCGGCTGGTACCACTAGTGTTGCTGAGAACCCTTCAGGCAGTGCTCTGTGCCCGGCTGTGCCCTGGCACTCCCCATGCAGTGCCCAAGTCAAAGGCATGTGCCCTGTGAGGTGTTTACCCAGGTGACTCTCCTTCTAGAAGGACTTCATGTTTTCTGCTCCACTCAGGTCTGGAGAGGGCTCCGTCTGGGTGGTGCTGACGGTGCAGGCCTGGCTCAGGGCCCAGGGGTGGCCAGGAGGTGGTGGAGGCAGCAGGTGGTGTCCTCCGGGTTCTGTGGTTGAACTGCATTGCCCGAGGGAGTGCTGGTCAGAGTACGGGGTCCTCTGGTGGTCGCCGGATTTTGGTCGCTGTGGGTAAGAGCTCTGTGCTGGGAGTGTCTGCCCCCCAGGTCCTCCATTGTCGGCTGCAGTGGTCAGGGCCCACTACTCTCCCCCACACTGGGTCAGGGTAACCCACAAGATGCCACCTGCGTCACTGACCGTCCCTTCCAGAAGCTCATCCAGCCACACACTCCATGTGGTATCTCCCACGAGGAGACGTTCACTTTTTTCCTGTAAAGTCAGAAATTGCTTGGGTGGCCTTTTGTCAAGCCAAACATTAACCTTGAGTTGTCTCTCTGGGTGGCCCCAGGCAGTGCCAGTTCTTATGGGCGTTGAAGGAGAGTGAGGATGGCCCTGAGGGAAGCCCAGTTGGTTTGGATGGGGAGGAGTTGGGGCTACGGCCCTGAGAGAGGTGTGGGTGGCGTTGGGACCAGGCCCCTTCTGACCCTCCCCTGGCACCGCCAGCAACTCCTCAGGCCTGGTGTGGCCCATGCCACCCTGCCCACCCATGCCACCCTGCCCCGCCACCCGTGTCACCCTGCCCACCCGTGTCACCCTGACCTGCCGCCCATCTGTGGTGTGAGGGCTGCTGGGCTGTCCTGTCTGCATGGCTGGCGTGAGCCTCAGAGGTGTCCGAGGCTGCCTCTCAAGTGGTGTCGTGTGTAGAATGTCCTGTTGAGAGGGAGAGGAAGGGTGTAGCCTTGATACCCCACGCGTGGTAGGAGCCGGGAAGGTGGTGTTCTGGGGGTCCGGGAGCTCAAACAGGGCATGTGCATGTGCTTCTGCTCCCTGAATACACGGGGATACGTACGGCTCCACGGATGACCTGGAGAGGAATCTTGCCGGCAAATCCGTGCCTTTGATCGCAGCCCCTACGCTGTGTCCTCTGAGCTGTGCTACAGCCCCGCAGGCCTTGTGGAGTACCGTGGCTCCCTGGCTCCTGGGGATGCTGCCGTCAGAGGTGCTGTAACGGCTCATGGATGACTTGGGCGGTGTCTGTCTGGGGCGCTGTCGTCAAAGGAGCAGTATCAGCCTGTGGGTGACAGGCAGTGTCTGAGGGAGGTTCTGGTGGCCCCATGCTCTCAGCCCAGTGGCTCCACGCTGCTGTGTAGTCCCTCTTGGGGCCCTGCCTTCTCTGCCGTTGAAGGGCAGGGGCTCAGTTCCCTCTGGTGGCAGGCGGCTGTCTCTCAGGACCGGAAGGCTCCAGGTCAGGCTGTGCACAGCCTTCGTTCATGTCAGCTCCTGGCTGGGCAGCACAGGGGCCTCCAGGCCTGGACAGCCAAAGGGGGCATCTCACCAACGCCCAGATGGCTGTGCTGGGGACTTATGGCAGGACAGCTTTGTCATGAGATGGCCACTCGAGCCTGGAGTAATCAGGGCTTACGGGGACAGGGCTGGGTGAGGGCCGGTGAGACCGCCCAGCCTGAGGGTGCGCTTCTGGTGGTTGGGGAGCTCCTTCCTGAGCAGCGGCTTTAGGGGCTGCTGTGGAGAGGGGGAAGAAGATGGGGTTGGTGAGGGGGGGCTTTTGGGACACAGTGTCCTGGTAGAGGCTGTGAGGGAGGGGAGCAGACCGGTTGGCCCAGCAGGGCTGGCCGGTGGAGGGACGTGGAGGGTTGGTGGCTGCCGAGCCTGGGTCTGAGCAAGCGGGGATGGGGACCAGGTGCTGAGGCTGGGGAAGGAACGGGAGCAGCCACTTGGTCCTGGCGCATCTTGGGGTCCCCTGGGACTTCCTGGGAACCCCAGTGCCCAGAGACCCACTGTGGCTGTCTGGCGGGGGGCCAGGTCCCAGCCCGTGGTGACCCCCAATGTGCCAGGGCAACCCTGGTCCCTCTCCAGAATGGACCGATGCCCAGCACACACGTGGTTCAGGGCCGAGTGGGCAGGCATGGCCAACAGGAGGGAGGACCCAGCAAGCAGCTGGTGATGTGTGTCCAGAGATAGGGTGTTGACATGTGGCCAAGAGGCTCTGGGGTCATCAGGCCGCCACCGTGCAGCCCCCACCCCAGGACTTGATGGCTCCAGAGAACCTGGGGGCTGCTGCCCTCACCTCACCCCAATTTTCTTTAAATGAATTTTTATTTTAGAACAGTCTTAGCTTTATAGGAAAATAGGAAGCTAGCACAAGCTTCCCACGTGCACTGCACTCAATTCCCTCGTGGGTCTGTTGAGTGCTTTCTTATAACGTAAGGTTAAGCGTCTGCAGGGTGAGAACCTGGAGACTGTCCTTGTGTTGCTGTGCTGAGAGCCATGTGCGGCTGTGAGTTTTTGATGAGGAAAAGCAGTGTGGGTCCTGGGTTTGGACAGCGCAGGCCCCGCTGGGAGCCGAGTGCCTTCACCTCGGAGCGTGTGGGGGAGGTACAGAGCTGGAGCCCTTGACCCTGACCGGCCAGCCAGGAAGGCCGTAGGAGGTCAGCCCCCTGGCGTGAGGTGCCCAGGGCCTCCGGCGTCACCCTGGGTGGGGGTTCCAGGACTCAGACGCTGGCTGTCAGTGGGGCAGGTGTGGCCCAGCAGGGGGCTGCTTTGTGGGTGCACTGTGGCCCCAGCATGGTGCAGATGGTGGGCAGACCTGCCCCAGGGCTGTTTCTGAGACAGAGGCCCCTGGAGGAGAGCCAGGTGCTGGGCCTCAGGTGTCTGTCCTGAACTGGGGCAGCCTTGGAACAAGGAGCCGCAGGAGGTCCCTGTGGCATGGGGCCCTGGCAGGGCCACCCCAGGGAGTGCAGGGCCACAGGAGTCCTGCCGCAGGTTCCTCGGCTCGGGAGCTCATGGCCTCCTCACTGCAGAGTCCTTTCAGGAGGACCAGGGTGGCCTTCCCACATCTGCTTCCTCCTCAGAGACACAGGTGTGGGTACGTACTGGCCAGTATTGATAAGCATTGAGTGGTATTGATGGGTGTGGAGGAGCCTCCATGGGCAGCGGCCGACGCCGTGCTGCTGTGGGCAGTATCGATGAGTACTGGCTGGTGTTGATGAGTTTGACGGGGCATGGGTGGCATGGTGCTTTGCCCCCTGGCCAGGCTGGTTTGTGGGTGAAGTGTGACATTCAGATGGTTTTCTCCTGTCCTTTTAGTTTCTGTTTTTATGGAGGATCCAGGTGCCACGGGGGGATCCGGCCTTCAGGGCAAGAGGCTGCAGCGCAGGTCAGGGGGGCCCAGACGCAGGCAGTGGGGTCCCACTGCACAGTGTTGCTCTTGGGCCCTCCATCGGGAGCCCCATACAGCACCTGCCGTGAGGAGTGGTGTTGGGGACCCTGGATGGGAGCTGTGTGCGTGGGGCTACACCTCAGCCCCTATGATGGTGTGTCTGGAAGCTGGAGGCAATCGGCCTGTGTGCTTGAATCCTGCAGAGGGAATTGAGGGGCGGAGATTTGTCTGCGAGGCCTCTGGCAGGGGCGGCCTTATAGCGCGCCACCAGGGTCTTAGGCTTGGCTGAGTGGCCCCTCCTGGCCTGGCAGACAGTCGTCTCTGCCCATGCCTGCCACGCTGCTGGGCTGGTGGTGGCTGGCTCCTGTCCTGGTTAGCCTGATGTCAGCTGCACGTTGGGGTCAGCCCCTGTGCTATGTCTTCATGCCAGAGCAGGGGTCAGGTGTGGGTGGCTCAGTGACACCCTCCCGAGGGCTGGGCGTTCGTGTGCACTCCCAACACCCTCTACCTTGCAGGGCTGCGTTCCTGGAAGGCTTGGCCCCCTCAGGGCCTGTGCACCCCTGCCCTTGTGCATTCAGCCATCAGGGTTCATGCCCTCAGCTTCCCGCCAGGCCCTGGTCGTAGCGGGCAGGAAGAGCTGAGCCGTGCTTTTGGGAGAATCGAGGGAATGTCACTGGGATGCACCAAGGGTCAGAGGTGGAGCCGGTGTGGCCCAGGGCAGGCAGTACCAGGCCGGATGCTGGAAAGCCAGCAGCTCCTCTCCCGGGGGCTCCTGGGAAGTTCCACGTCCTTGCCTGGTCACAGAGGCCTGGGAATCGGTGACATGAGATAGAAGCTTCCAGAACAGGAGGCAGAGCCCTTCCACAGTTTCCCTGCCCACAGCACACACCCTGTGCCCTCCGCCCCTTGGTTTTTGGACACTGGGGACATCTGGGTATGGCTAGAGCCTGTGGGGGGCTGTTCCCAGGAGTCAGTCTAGGGGCCACTGGGGCCCGGCCTTGGGCCTGGCACTGTGAGCTCGGGGTGAGCGCCCCTCGTGTGTGCGGCAGGAGCCGGGGCCCCTGGCTGGCAGCAGGCTCCCGAGTCCAGGTAGGTCCCAGACAGCAGCCCCGGGTGTGGCAGATGCAGTGAGGTCCACTTCTGAGGCGTTCCCTGGAGTCTGTGAGTTCTGGTCGGATCTTTGATGGCATTTTAATGTGTCTCTTGTGTTTGATTTTTAGTAAGACTTTGACCCCGACGCAGGCTTCAGTGATTGCCGTGGATCAGAAGCCTGAGCGCTTTGGCTCGAGACAATTAAGGACGTGGGATGAGGCTCCGAGACAGGACGCGGTTCTGCCCGGGGATCCTGAAGATAAAAAGCTTTGAAAAGTCGAATTCATGGTCGTGGAAGCTGAGGCCATATTAAGAGATGTCAGGTTGGTAGGAGTTCCTGGCTTCGGCGGCAGGTGGAGCCAACCGGTCTCTTTGCGACCGTGTGGAGGAGGTACTGCCTCGGATCACCTCGAGGGCCCTGGGCTGTGCCGGCGTCGGGCCTGACTGCTGCCGCCTGGCCCCAAGCGTGCTCCGGGCGAGGACGGGCGTCCCTCGAGGGAGGCCTTCCTGCACACCTGGCGGCAGAGCACAGCGGGTCAGGCCTGTCCGTGGCGTCTGCTGTCTGTTTCTGTCGGATAGTGTCCGAGAGGCACGGAGGGCCTCCACGTGGAGGCCGCCAGCAGGAGGGCAGAGCCCCACATGGAACCCTGGAAATCTCAGGTGTCCACCCGGCTGCCCAAGAGCAGGGCTGCGGCCCCTGTGGAGCTGTTCCTCGTGGTTGATCTGTGTTCTCTGGCCCGGAAGTGCGTGCAGCTAGAAACAGCCTTGGGCTGGGGGGTTGCCGTAAAGCCTGCTTCAGCACAGGCCGTGTGAATGTGAAGCCTCCTGAGTATGTCCCCAAGCCCGCGTGGGGGGCTGTCCAGGGGAACCCTGGCACGGTGGTCCGGGGCAGCTCGTGGGTGATGTGAGGAGGCGCCTTGGGTGCCTGAACCTGATGGGGCCTCGTGTCTCCACCTGCTCTTCCCTCCCCACCGTTCCGCTAAGGAGCCCGGGTCCCATGCACCCAGCACCCGGGAGTCCCCACAGGTGGTTCCACCAGGGGACACAGTTCCCACTCACCCAGCACCCGGGAGTCCCCACAGGTGGTTCCACCAGGGGACACAGTTCCCACTCACCCAGCACCCGGGAGTCCCCACAGGCAGTTCCAACGAGGGACCCGGTTCCCACTCACCCAGCACCCGGGAGTCCCCCCAGGCCGTTCTGATGAGGGACCCGGCTCCCACTCCTCCAGCACACAGGAGTCCCCCCAGGCAATTCCGACGCAGCCAAGTGGTCTGCAATGGTCCTGCGTGTCCACGCCTTACTTGTCAGAAGTGAAATCCAAGGACGCTGAGAGCAGGTGTCTGTCCACTTACTCAGAAACAGCAACATAAACCTTTTCTCTCATGAGAAGTAATCACCACGCACAGTGGGGAGGGAGGCCGTGTGCAGAGGGAGGCCACGTACAGTGTCACTGGGCGGCTGCCTGTGGTGCTCGTGGGCAGCTGCAGTCCGGAGGGAATGAAGGAAAGGTGAACCAGGACACAGTTTTGACCGTGCAGACCCATGCTCGGGATCTGGGCAGGTCCTGGTGCCTTTCCTGTCTTGAAGGCAAGTGGGCGGAACGGCCAGTGGCTCCTCCGAGGACGCTGGGGCGCGAGGACCTTGAGGGAGGGTTATGGGCCCAGCCGTACTGGGAGCCCTTGGCTTTGGGGTGGTCAGTGGAGACCCATGCCCCGTCCCCTACAGGCACATGCTGCAGGCCCACTGCATCCGTGGGCTGTCCACCAGGCCGTTTCTTTTCTCTGCCGTAGGTTCCAGGAGGCACTTCCCTGCTTCCTGGATACTGGCAGCTCGGTGGCCTCTACTCACCAGCAGGTGGATGGGGTGGGAGACTGGGCTGAGCGTGCTTATGGCCGCGGCCACTGGGGAGCCTCCTGGGTCACTGTTTCTTGGTTCTGTCCTGCACCTCCCCTCCTCCTGGCCCAACAGTTCTGGAGGCTGCTTGGTCTCCTGGGGCTGGTCTTTAGGGGTGGACCGGCTGGGCCCTGGCCCCAGCTCTGCTTCTGCCCAGCTGCCATGGGCCTGACGGTGGCCCTGCCTGGTGCTCCCTGCCCAGCACGGGGCCGTTGGGCGGTACCTGGAAGCTGCCATGCTTCTGTGATGCCTCAGAGCCCTTATTCTCCACTTGGCCTCAATGAAGCTTAGTTGTGTCGTACACAAAAGGAATGGGTGTTAATGATCTTTAATCATCTCGTTCTGGGAAGGTCAGGGGCACAGAGTGGACTTTAATAGGTTTTAACCCTTTTCTTCCCTGGCTCTGTTTCCTTTCCCTTCAAATCTATAAATGGAAGTGATGCCAGGCAGAGCGTGGGGGGCGTCCCACATGAAACATTGGTGACCCCGTCAGGGATTCCGGGCAGCCACGCGGTAGCCCAGGCAGGAAAGGGACAACCGTGTTCCCAAAGGCCCGTGCTGCCATCTGTGTTCTCCAGTGTCCTGGGTCTCTCCTGTCCCCCTGCCTCACGGAGCTGCCCTGGGGTCTCGGAGGGTCTGGGAGGGTCTTGGAGGGTCTGGAGGTGTCTTGGTGGATCTCAGAGGGTCTGGGAGGGTCTTGGAGGGCCTGGGAGGGTCTGGAGGTTCCTTGGGGGGTCTCGGAGGGTCTTGAAGTGCCTCAGAGGGTCTCAGAGGGCCTGGGAAGGTCGCAGAGGGTCTGGGAGGATCTCAGAGAGTCTGGGAGGGTCTCGGGGTCTCGGAGGGGCCTTGGAGGGTCTGGGAGGGTCTCGGGGTCTTGGAGGGTCTGGGAGGGTCTCGGAGGCCCTGCGCCCAAGGAGGATGGTGGTGGGTGTCTGCAGTCTGTGTCCACTCGAGTTGGCGAGCTGAGGCACACATGAGTCTGTCTTTCCCGTGGATTTTTAATTTACTTACAAATAGCAAAACATACAGGATAGAAAACCCGCGGGGGTCAGCCCGCGTTGGCCCGTGCACGGTGGGTGGCGTGGAGTGGGCTGTGGCCGCAGGGCCTCAGTGGTGCGAAGCTGAGCACTTGCCTCTGTCTTGCAGGCGTCCGACCTCCAATCATGAACGGGCCGCTGCACCCGCGGCCCCTGGTGGCGCTGCTGGACGGCCGGGACTGCACAGTGGAGATGCCCATCCTGAAGGACGTGGCCACTGTGGCCTTCTGCGACGCACAGTCCACGCAGGAGATCCACGAGAAGGTACCACCACGTGCTGGCGTGGGGCTGGAAGAACCACATGCTGGAGGGGAGTGGGGAGGGATGAGAGCACAGCAAGCCCAGGCCGAAGTGGGTCTATGTGCCACTGGGGCAGGAGCAGCCTCTGTCCCAGTCGCCCCATGCCATCGGGCGGTGGACACGGGGTTTCTCCTGCGCTCCATCGGGAGGTGGACACGGGGTTTGCCCTGAGCTCCATCGGGAGGTGGACACGGGGTTTGCCCTGAGCTCCATCGGGGAGTGGACACGGGGTTTGCCCTGAGCCCCATCGGGAGGTGGACACGGGGTTTGCCGTGAGCCCCACTGGGAAGTGGACGCCGGGTTTGCCCTGTGGCTTCTTGATCCATTTTCAGTTTTTTCGCAGGAAGCAGGTCCTTTTGTGGCGGGGGTGGAGTGAGGTGCTTCCCCCCGCCCCAGTTGCACAGCCGTCTCGGCACTGCCCACGACCCGGCTGTGGTCCAGCAGTGGGCAGCCTTTGGGCAGCTTTCCTGATTCATGTTTGCTCAGGAGCTCCACAGGCTCCTCCGTGATGAGGGCTGGGTGGGTCCGGCTCTTCGTAGCCAGAGATCCGTGATTCAGAGCAGCTTTTTCCTGAAGACAGATGAAGAAGCTGGGCCCGCAGGAGCTCACGGGATAGGGCCAGGCCCAGGCTGCAACGTGGAGAGGCCCGGAGCCTGCAGGAACGGGCGAGCCTTGCCAACTCTGGCCTGGGGTGTTGGCTGTTCTGGAAGAAGTGGCTGAGAGGCTGAATTTGGCTTTGCTGGGTGTGGGACCCTCCCGGGATATCCATGGCCCAAAAGGTGACACCTGGAGTGAGGGTGACCTGGATTCTGACTCTCCACATGGTCGGCACCCAGCCTGCTGACGTCTGGGAAACCTTGAATCTGGATTTTCAGGGACCTTGCACTGCTGACCCCAGGTGCAGAAGGAAATGGGACGGCCCCTTTAGAGGAAGACGGCGTCAGCCCAGGCCTCAGGTCATTTCTAGAAATTGTCGTCTGGCGCGGGGTCCGTCAGACACAAGCAGAGGTAACCAGGCAGTCAAGGAGATGCACAAAACCCACCAGCCAGGGAAGCGGTGCCGGCCCATAGGAGCTCCCCATGCTGCCCACAGGCCAGTCACCCCAGCACAGTCCCTGGGAGGCCGGGCCAGACACCGACGAAGAGCTGATGACCCCGAAACGGGGCGTAGCAGCATCGGGAGAACATGAGATGTGAATCTGAGAAATGCTGAAGCTGAACGGGGGAACTGAGGGGTGGGTTTACCAGCGGGCTGGGCAGCAGTGGACAGGAGGGAAGGAGGGAACGCGGGAGAGGGCGAGATGAGGAAGGGTCTCCCTCACAGAAACTTCAGAACAAGAGAGGGAAGGGGCTGGAAGTGCTGATGACAGCAAAAGCATTTCCTAAACGGACAGAAGACAACCTGATGTTAAAAATGTGCGTGGTCTGCCGGGAGCTCTGCCGGGGCATTCGCTCTGGAAGATTCTTCACGGTTTCTCACGGGGTTAGATGTGTGCTTGTAATGCAGCCCAGCGCTGGGCCACACTCCTTTATCCCAGAGACTCGGAACGTGCTGCATCCACACGCCCAGCGGCCACACTCCTTTATCCCGGAGACTCGGAATGCGTGTCCACACACAGACCTGCACGTCATGCTCCCTGGCAGCTTAACTCACCATAGCCCAAACCAGAAGGACATCCCCGGGCTGCCCTTCAGCGAGTGAGTGGCCGGGCGAACGCTGGCCACCTCCCCCGTGTCCTCCTCAGCAACAGGCATGAACTCTGGGTCCCTGCCACACCCTGGGTGATCTGGGCAGCGCGATGGTGAGTGAAGAGGCTGGTGTCGAGGGGTGCACGCTGTGTCATCTCTTCATCCCCACGTGACGGGGTAAGCGTGACGGAAACGGTTGCCCACGGTGCAGGTGGGGGATCTGCCGGCGGGCCAGTGTCCGGAATCAGCGTGTAGGTACATCACATGGGCGTGTCCACACGCGTGCGAGGGGCTGTGGGTGAACTGCCCATGGTGCACACCTGAGGGAGTTGTGTGGCACCAGCTCGGTTTTGACAGTGCCCTTGGTTAGGTACAGTTTTCTCATTGGGAAACTGTGTGTGTATTAAAGATATACGCGTAGGAATGAAAAAGAGGCTCCTAGAACACTTTCAATATTGTAAACAACACTGAAACAAGTTTTGCCAACGAATTGGAAACCTAAGGCAAAACAGATGTTTTTCTAGAATTGCAGCAATCCCAAACTGCCTCGCTAGGTTCATATAAAATGCAAATCAGTGGTGGGGTGGGGCCGGCGTGGGCCCTGGCATGAGACAGACTTCCTGCTCCCCACCCAGACTGCACAGCCCAGGGCAGGGAAAGGACAAGGTAAACACACAGAAAACCACCCCACGGGACGCAGCTGGATTCTTGGAAGAGATGAGTGTTGGGAACGGTCCTGGCATCCCGGAGGGGTCTGAAGCAGCCCCTAACCAGAAGGAGAGCAGGCGCCACAGAAAGGAGCCCCCAGGAACTAGGAGAGCTTGAAATTAAAAACATGAGTGAAAAATCTAACAAAAACAGGAAGTTTGAAGACACAGGGAAATTGCAGAAGCCAGAGATGGGAAGAGAAGCCGCAGCCTTCCGGGGCTCCGTGTGGAATCTCAGGGGGCTGCCTGGATGCCAAGTCCCTGTTTCACAGTGTGTGGTCCTGCAGGAGGACCCGACTGCCCATGCTTTCTTGCCACTAGGGGTGGCCAAAGGACTGAACTCCAGCACAGAGGGGAGCAGGGCCTCTCCCTGCCGTCCCTTCCCTGTCCCTGCTGGCCGGAAGCCAGCTGTGATGGGCGGAGCCTGGGTAGCCACCTTGGACCGTGAGTGGAGCCGTGTTGGGAACAGTGGAGCAACAACACAGGAGGCAGGGACCCTCGTGGCTGTGGAGAGGGCCGCGGGCCACCTGTCTGCAGGCTTTGGCGTGGGAGGAAACTGAGCGCCTGCTTCGTGTGTCACTGTTAGTCAGGAATTTGTGCCTCCTTGGGCAGAAACTTCCCGCATAGCTGTTTGGATGTCGCTGCTGTCTGAGTGTCGTGGAGGGAGAGAACGTGATGCCATCAGTGCGGTCGTAGGAAGAACAGAAAGAATGTCGGGGCCTGGGAGGCGCCCTGCTGTTAAGGTTCAGGGTTCGGATTTTGCTGATACCATGGGTGGGGGATGTCACCCACCAGGACACAAGACTCAGCACAGTCCCCACCCGCCCGCTTTGGAATTGCCACAGGAGAAGGGTTCTCAGCCCAGCACTGCACATCTGATCAAACTGCTGAGCAAGAAAAAGGAAGCCCTGGAGCCCGGAGGCTGCGTCCGGTGTGGGCAGCAGGACCTGGAGTGGCAGGGCAGCTCCGGGAGCGCACAGGACGCAGTGGTCCGCAACGACCTGCAGCCAGCTGGACAGTCACACTCCTGCAAGACAAGCATCTCCTGGCCTTGGGGGTAGGGAGGCCGCCAGAAAGCCCCGCCGGACAGAGGTGCTGGGGCTGTGCAGGAATCGAAGTGACAGAAATCCGGGAAAAACACACAGGCTGGTGTTGTCATGGTGACCGGGAAAAACACACAGGCTGGCGTTGTCATGGTGATGGAGTACAGGCAAGCCCCTTGGTCTCTTGCTGGCAGCCGGCACAGAGGCTGCCGTGGGCTCCGACCTTAATACCGGGTCACAGTCGCTTCTAGGAGTAAGAGGACAGATCCCCATTGCCGTGTACTGGCGCCTGTTTCCAGGCAGACTGCCCAGTGCCCAGCTGAGCCTTGGGTGCAGTGCGGCCCCCGCAGTGCATGTCCAGACCCCAGGACGCACTCTCAGGTCTAGAAGATCCGGTTGGGCAGTGTTGGTACCACCAAGAGCGGGCAGGACAGAGGACCAGAGGCGGCCGCGCCCAGCAGGACTCAAGGACTTGGGCAGCGGCTTTCCAGGTGTGTGGGCTGAGAACTGGGGAGAACTGGGAAGTTGGTGAATTCTCGGGCCCCTGGGGTAGCCATTCAGGAATGGCAGCAGCTCCCCCAACCGCAGATGCTCACTGCCCACAGAAGCGGCCACGTGTTTGAATGAAGAGCAGTTAGAGGAACGTTTGCAAGAGAATGTGTTTACTCCCTGTGGTTATGACAATACAGAAAATACAACTCTTCTTGTAGAAAATGTGATACTACAGAGGAAAAGGTCACTTTGATTAAATGGCAATTAGAAATAACAACATTGCAAGGCCAGGTGCAGCAGCTCATGCCTATAATCCCAGCACTTTAGGAGGCTGAGGTGGGCGGATCACTTGAGGTCAGGAGTTCGAGACCAGCCTGGGCAACATGGTGAATCCCTGTCTCTACTGAAAATATAAGAATTAGCCATGCATGGTGGTGCATGCCTATAGTCCCAAATACTCAGGAGGCTGAGGCAGGAGAATCTCTTGAATCCAAGAGGCAGAGGTTGCACTGAGCCAAGATTGTGCCACCGCACTCCAGCCTGGGCAACAGAGCGAGACTCCGTCTAAAAAAAACAAAGGAAAAAAAGGAAGATGTAGTAAAACAAATTTTAAAAATAAAAACAGGTGAGAGATAGGGGTTGGGTAATTTCAATTTGTGTGCCAGCCTACGGGTGAATCTCTGGTGCAGGGGCCGTGCCTGTAATCCTAGTGTATCCAGAGGCCTAGGCCGGAGGATCGCCTCAGCCTAGGAGGTCAAGTCTGCAGCGAGTCATGATTACACCACTGTAGTCCGGCGAGATCCTGTTTGTAATATAAATAAATATAAAAGTCTGTGTATTCAGAGACTCCTCCCAATCAGTAGGAAACAGAAAAATCCAAGCAGAAAATGGATGAGGGCAGTGGCGTTTGGGTACGGACAGAGCGATGTATGAGAACCGGGGTGCCCCTCCCGGGTTCTCATGGGTGCAGCAGTCACCGCCGGTAACCACTGGCCTGGCCCGCACTGAGCCCTGCCCCAGCCATGTTGAGGGAGCCTGAGCCTGTCCCTTCATATGGAATAGAAACGGCCATGCCAGTCTCAATGGTGCTTTGGCAGTTTCTCTGGAAATCTGAAACCTGCGGTCTTCGGCCCAGCCCTACCCTGGGCCTGCATGTGGCTGCGTGTCGTAGAGAAGCATCTGCCCTGATGGTGACCTGATGTGAGCAGCAATTTCAGAGTAAGCCACACCTGTGCACGAGGTCTGGAAAGGTAAGTGCGATGTCATTGAGTCCCGAGCACAGGAGAAGCAGGTGGCGGAACTGCATGGCAGGAGTTGGGCCTGGCAGGCCCCTTCCTGACCCCCAAGAGCTGGCTGCCACCAGCAGCCTCCTGGTGTCCTGGAGTCTGTTTCCAGCCCGGTGACAGCCAGGCTTCCTGGGCACCCGGCTTTCCCCAGGCCTACTCTGAGCACTGGAGTTGAGGGCACTGAGCAGAGGGGGGCTGAGCCCCTGGCGGTGAAGGGGACACACCAGTGGGTATTGGCTGGGGGTGGCTTCTGGGAGGCTGCTGGGTCTTGATCTAAAGGAGCACACCTGGCTGTACCCACCTCCTGCAGACTTCTTCCGTGGGAGACCGAGGCAATAGGCGGGGTGGAGCAGCCACGTGGCAGCCACGAGGGGGACAGGAAGGTAGACCCCGAGGCTGGCGAGCCGCTGTGGCATCCTGGCCTGTGGACCTGTGGATGACGTGGCCACCACGTGTAAAGCGTACACACTAGCGGCTCTGGCCCTGCAGCTGAGCACAGGCCAACCTGGTACGTGGCTGCGGTCGGGGCATGGGGTCTCCGAGCCGTGTTCAGATTCCTGTAGGGAGAACGCATTCACCTAATACGTTGTTAAAAATATATTCAGTAAGGAAAAGGGCAAAGTCCTGAAAAAAGTGTATTAAGAAACGTGCCCAGGCAAGTGAGTAAAGCCTCGTCAGGGAGGCAGCTTGCGCTTCACAGCTCAGCTGGGTCTTCAGCCTCTGCAGCTGGTTGAGCGTGCCCAGAGCCCGAAGGAGGCCCTCGGCCGGCGCACGTTTCGTCTTCTCGGAACTTATCTCGATGAGATAAAAAAACGTTCATCGCGGAAGAGCTAGCGCGGGAAGCAACCTTAAGGCCGCACATGAATATTCTTCATATTCACGTGAATCGATCGCTGTCTGATCTGAACGTGCGGGAGGGGACGTGCCGCAGTTCAGAATCGACTTTTCAAAGCCCATGGCCGTTGCTCAGGGTGAAAGCAAGCTGTTGCCTGCGTACACACAGGCCTGTGTGGTGTGGGTCTGTCCAGCCTGTCCATGCCGAGCCTCTGCGCACCCCGTGGGAGCAGCCCCTGCATGTCCAGCTGTCCAGGCCGGCCCCCCGGGCTCATGTCTGGCGCCAGGCCTGTCCCTTACCCCATGGCCCCTCTCCCTCTGTGCCTCTGCCCGCCACTCGCATGCACAGCCCCTCCTGCCCGCAGTGGGTGCCGATGAAGCTTCACCTGCAAGCGACTCCCTCTTAGCTGCAGCTGCTTTGCCAAGCTGCCCAAGGTACCTCCTGGGTGTGTGGGCGGCCATCTCCAATCCACACAGCACAGGGGTCTTTCTGGCTGCATCGCTCACCTCTACCCATGGCCGTGCACCAGTCACCCACTGCTGGCCTCTGCCCGTGCTGTCCTCCTCGTGGCCTCACCCAGTCCACACTACATCTGGTCAGGTGTGGTGCACCAGGGGTCACCCCGTCCACACCGTGTCTGGTGCACCAGGGGTCTGCACATAGGCAGCTCAAAGCCTTCCCAGGAGGCCTGGGGCAGCCATCAGCCCTGTCCGTGAACTGATGAGTGCTACACCCATTCCTCTGTGATCTGGGCAGATGCCTCCCTGCCTCTTGCAGCCGAGCTGCTCCAACTTTCCTGTCGTCCTGGAGAATGCCCAGGCCAACCCGGGGCTCCCCTGCCCTGCTGCCCAGCCTCTGCCATGGCCCTGGTCTGCGTGGTCCCCCATGGTCCTATTCTCTGGGTCCCCTACAGTGGGCAGGAGGGAAGGGAGGCTGTGCCAACCTCAAAGGGAACCATCTGTTCTGGCCGAGCTGGAGGTCTGGGCACTGGAGGAGAAGGGGTTGCAGCTGGGTGGTGAGCATCTTCCTGGGGGCTGCCCTCATCCCGCCCATGTGTGCCTGCCCAACACCAGGGCCTGGGCAGGGTCAGCTCCCACAGGACACCCTGTGGTCCAGCAACCCAGGCACTCCCGCCCAGGATCGGCAGGCTCCATGCACGGCAGGAAGGGAGGGAAAGAGGCCGCCTAGGCCCCGGCAATCTCTGTGCTGAGCCTGTGGTGTTGGTCGGTCACGAGTACCTGGGGCCCCGCTGGCAGGTGGTGGGTGGGAGTCACGTCCTCATGGGAGGCTCAGTGGTGTCTCCCGGGACTCAGACGTGCCTATGTGGATGAGGCCTGCGCGTCCTGGTGTCCTCAGCCATGGCCGTTTGCATAGAGCCTCTCTGTACCCACGGGTGGGCGTTGTCATGCACAAGTGTGGGATGCACGTGTGTGCATGGGTGTTTTCGGGTGTGGGTAGATGCACAGGTGGTGCACACACACCCCCACCCTGTTTCCAGTGCCGTGCGTGGTTCTTCTGCCTAGGGTACTTTCTCCACCTATGTGCCTCTGCACCCACGCTGCCCCGCCCTCCCTGGACTGGGGGTAACTGGGAGCCCTTGGTAGGGTGGGGTTGGCTGTGACCACAGCAACACCTGGTGCTGGCTGAGTGGAGGCGCCAGGGTTGGGCTGCTGTGCTGTGTGCCAGGTCCGCGTTTGTCGGAATTCGTTCCGGTCTAGAATTTGTCATGGAAACTGAAATCACAAGCATGACTGTTATGAACATAGCTCAAACCCAAGCCTTGCCAGCCATGCTGTGCCCGCTGTGGGCAGCATTTCTGGGCGTGTTCTCAGGCGACACGGGGGCAGTGTGTGCTCCTGTGGTTGTGTCCTTGTGGCTGGGTGGCCCCTGCCCACGTGCTTGTGTGCCCCGGGGACTTACCACTTTCTACCTGCACCCCTGGGCCTGCAGGTCTCAGGTGCCCCGGCCGCCCCCACCCAGCCGCACCTGCTCAGCATCCTTTCTGGGTGTGGCTGCACCCCCCTCCTGTGTCCTTGCCTAGTGCGACCCCATTTCTTCCACAAGGCCGGGCAGAGTCTCAAGGTGGGGCACACACGCAAAAGGAAACATCTCAGCCACCACAGTGGGAAGCAGGTGACTCTGACCAGTGCCAGCCTGCAGCCTACACGTGGCTGAGGAGGCTGCGGCGGGAATTGCTGGGACTTGGGATGCCTGGGCAGGGGTTGAGGGGTAGCGCATGGTGGGGAGGTATTCACGTGGCCTCCCCCCAGTGTCCAGGCTGGTGCTTGGGGAACAGAGCCTGAGGGCCACAGGCTAATTTCCCAGCCAGGCTCAGCCCCACCCCCGAAGGCCAGGCTTGAGGCTCTGCAGGCGCGGGGCTCAGCCCGTGTGTTTTCTCCTCGCTGTAGGTCCTGAATGAGGCCGTGGGGGCCCTGATGTACCACACCATCACACTCACCAGGGAGGACCTGGAGAAGTTCAAAGCCCTCCGCATCATCGTCCGGATCGGCAGTGGTTTTGACAACATTGACATCAAGTCGGCCGGGGATTTAGGTAGGCTGGCTCCGAATTCTCTCCTGTGCCCATTCATGCGAGCTCTGTCCCGTCTTGCTTCATCCATGGAGGCTTCACTGCCACAACGAGGACCCCGTTGCACATCGCCTGGTGTGACTGGCGGTGGCGTGCAGTCCCATCTAGGGCCAGCGTGGGGCCGCAGCCATTCTGTTCCTCACAGAGCCTCACCTCAGGGCACTTCCTCTCTTTTGGGCAGTAGGAAATCCAGCTGCCGCTTCACACAAGACTGCATGCATGTCTAGCTGGTGCCCTTTGCTTGGGTACCGGGGCCCTGGGGTTGAGGGGCAGGTGCGTCAGAGCGTGGCTGTAATAGGGCTTATAGGTCTCTGTCCCAAGACACAGCGGGAACAGCGGGGTGTGTCGCAACCCAGTACACATGCACTCAGCACATGGAACACACACACAGAACACACACATCTGCACCCATGCGCATGCATTCAGCACACGGAACATGGACACGCAGCAAACGGAACACGCACACATCTGCACCCGTGCACGTGCACTCAGCACACAGAACACGCAGACTCATCTACACCCATGCACGTGCACTCAGCACACGGAACATGCACACACATCTGCACCCATGCACATGCAGTCAGCACACGGAACATGCACACACATCTGCACCCGTGCACGTGCACTCAGCACACAGAACACGCATATGCATCTGCACCTGTTCACGTACACTCAGCACATGGAACACTCAGAGGTCACACACGTCTGCGCCCGTGCATGTGCACTCAGCGCACAGAACACGCACACAGAACACGCAGACACGTCTGTACCTGTGCTCACGTACTCAGCACATGGAACACTCACAGAACACGCACGTCCGTACCCACGCACCTACACACGCACACGGAACGTGCCCACGTGTCTGCACCCGGGCACAGACACTCACTAGAACAGACTCAGGGCGGCGCTCGGCTGTCCTGAGTGGAGCGCACTTTCTGTTTTCTGCCAGGCTCCGTCGTCTGTTTTTTTGTTGTTGTTGTTATTGGTTTTTTTTTTTTTTTTTTGAGACAAGTCTCGCTCTGTTGCCCAGGCTGGAGTGCAGTAACCAGATCTCAGCTCACTGCAAGCTCCACCTCCCAGGTTCACACCATTTTCCTGCCTCAGCCTCCCGAGTAGCTGGGACTACAGGTGCCGGCCACCTCGCCCGGCTAGTTTTTTGTAGTTTTTAGTAGAGACGGGGTTTCACCGTGTTAGCCAGGATGGTCTCGATCTCCTGACCTCATGATCCGCCCGTCTCGGCCTCCCAAAGTGCTGGGATTACAGGCTTGAGCCACCGCGCCCGGCCTCCGTCTGTTTTTTCTCCTCCTCTTGATGCTGGTAACAGGCAAGGTCGTACCCTGTCCTTGCCCGTGGTTGGCCAGCGCCTCACGGTTTTGCTTCCCTTTTCCTAGGATACAGCATTACAAAATCGGAACCGTCTGTGTTCCTGCAGGAGACGCAGGTGGTGTCAGAAGCCACACCTCCATTCGGGGGTCTCCTCCTGCACCGGCTTCAGCTGCTTCCGCCGGTGCCCATGGGCCAAAGCCATGTGCCAGCCCCCTCCCGCCTTTGTCTCTGTGGCGGCATCCTGGGAAAGGCTGGCTGCGGTGTCGGGCGCGGGCCCAGCTGTGCGGTGTCGGTTGCAGGCCTGGCGCTTTCTGAGTGACCCCCGCTGTTTACCATTTCCGTTGCCCGTGGAGTTTCCCAGGCCCGGGCTCTATTCTTCAGCCAGGGACAGTCTGGGGCAGCCCTGGGATCTGGCCCACACTCCGATGCCCCAGTCAGGAGGCCTTTCTTCCAATCTCGTGTGGTGCTTGGCTTGGCTCTCCCTCACTCTCCCTTGTTTAACATTTTCATGTCCAAGTGAGTTGTGTCTGGGGGCTATGCGGGACCCCACCCTTGGCCTTGTGCAGCGCCTGCCCGCGCTGGCCCATGTCAGGCCCCCTCCCAACCCTCGGAACCCCTTGCAGAACCACATGGTCTTGTCCAGCCTCTGGGCATATGAATGCAGCCCTGTCCTGGCCTCCTGCCCCTTCCTCCTCCCCAGAGAGATGGACAGCCAGCTGGACCGCCAGTCGGACGCAGGAGTCCAATCATCTGAATGGGGTGGGAAGTGCCGTGCAGGGGAGGCGCTGGCCAGGGACAGACCAGGGATGAGGATAAATAGGCTCAGGGAGGGGCCCTGGCCGGGGAAGGGCCTGCCTCTGGGACAAGGCTGGGAGCGGGCAGTAGGGGTTACACATGGGTGTGCCTGACTGCTGGGGAGAAATGGGATGGATTTGCTTTCCAGGAATGGCTCCAGCTTCAGTGTTATTGACTGCGGGGTGGAGGGCATGGAGGGCATGGAGGGCGGAGGGGGCTGCGGGGGCCTAGCTTGGCCTGGGGGAGGCCTGAGGACATGTGCGGATGTCCATGTAGGGGTGTGCAGGTGGGGCCAGCACCCAGATTCTGACCTGGCCGCAGCCTCCCAGCAGGAACCCCCTGGAGGAATCAGGGCAGCGAGGTGACGCGGGGAGACATGTGCTTGTCTCTGCCTGGGCTCCCAGTGCTGAGTTGGGAGGGGTCAGGGCAGCTTCTAACGCCCCGGCCTCACCACACACCGAGCAGTTACCATACGTGTGCTGCCGCGTGAACCTAAAGTGGAGGTGGGGCTCCAGCCACAGGGCACAGGCGCCGGGCCAGGTGCTCTGTTGCCCGCAAGCCTGGGAGATGTGCGTTCATTTTGTGGCCTCCCAGGGTGACCTTGGGGACATGGCCTTTGGCTTCTTCCTCGGGAAGCTTCAAACCTGCTCCAGCCACAGTGGCCCTGGTGTCCTCCCGGAGGCTGGGCCTGGCCTGGGGGTGACCGCCGTGTCCTTGTCCCTACAGGCATTGCCGTCTGCAACGTGCCTGCCGCGTCTGTGGAGGAGACGGCCGACTCGACGCTGTGCCACATCCTGAACCTGTACCGGCGGGCCACCTGGCTGCACCAGGCGTTGCGGGAGGGCACGCGAGTCCAGAGCGTCGAGCAGATCCGCGAGGTGGCGTCCGGCGCCGCCAGGATCCGTGGGGAGACCTTGGGCATCATCGGACTCGGTGCGTCAGCCACAGCTCTGTGCCTGTGCCCTTCCCTGTGTCGGGCACCGCTGCTCTTCAGCCGTGCCCAGGAGAGGCCCAAGGTGGGGTGGGGCTGCGGGTGTCGGTCCCAACCCAGGACAGGACAGGACTGAGTGCGCGCAGCACAGGCACCAGGGCCCAGGAATCCCAGGCTGTGTGCCCTACGTACGCGGACGTCACAGCACATACAGCCTCACACAGACGTCACGGCACACACATGGGTCTCACACTGGCCTGCACGGATATCACAACACCACAGCACACGTGTGGGCCTCACACAGATGTCACGGCACACACTGACATCACACACGGACGTCACAGCACACGTACAGGCCTGCAGGGATGGCACACATGCCACAGGACACATGACCGCATGGGCACACACATGACGCATGAACGTCACAGCACACACATGGACCTCGGGCACACACACGTAATACACGGATGTCACAGCACACACAGCCTCACACAGATATCACAATACACACATGGGTCTCACACCGGCCTGCACAGATGTCACAGCACACACGGCCTGTACAGATACCACATACAACACCACAGCACACGTGGGCCTCACACAGACATCACTGCACGCACAGACATCATGCACGGACGTCACAGCACACACGTGGGCCTCACACAGGCCTGCACTGATGTCCCACATGCCACAGCACACGTGTGGGCCTCAGACATCACACATGGACATGACAACACACACGTGGGCCTTACACGGGCACACGCAGATAACACGGATGTCATAGCACCCACAGCCTCACACAGCACACACATGGGTCTCACACAGGCCTGCACAGACATCACATGGATGTCACACACACGTGGACTCCAACAGACATCACATGTGGACGTCACAGCACACACGTGGGCCACACGGGGACATGCAGATGTCACAGGACACAGATATCACACGGCACACATGGCATCACATGGATATCACAGCATACACATGATACCGCGTGGACACACACTGATGTCATGGGCACATGGGCAGATAGACACGGGCATACGTGTGGGCACACACATCAACCACGGTCTAGCACGCGCTCACCCCTTGAGGCCTCTGGAGCTGGCTGCATGGGTCCCGCTGGGGCCGGGGTTCAGACCGCGGGCTTCCTCCGCTGTCACCAGCAGCCGGCCCTGACCCGGGGAGTGGTTTGCCCGTCCACGACCCCTTGCTCTTCATTTGCCCACTCGCTCTGCAGCCGCCTGTCCTCGGCCCAGCACCGTCTTGGGTCCGGCACGCAGCAGTGAGCAGGCCCCACACAGCCAGGCCCAGGTTGAGCTCAGAGCAGCAAGCGTGTGTGTGTGTGTGTGTGTGTGTGTGTGTGCGCGCGCGCACATGTGTGTGATCCTAGAGTAGAGCCGTGTCTTGAGAGAGTGGAGCTGGGAGAGGCCAAGCCCTGAGGTCACGGGGGCGCCTCTGGGCGGGGCCCAGGTGTGAGGTGGGAAGTGGGAAGGTGCTCCCGGAGAGAGTTCTTAGAGAGGGTGGGTGGGGGGTGGTGTCCCTTTTCTGAAGACCCCCCGGACACCTTGGCCCAGGTGCTTGTCTCCCCAGATCGTGGGTTCTAGGAGCTGCCTGCGCCATTCCCCAGGAGGCCCCGTGGGGATGCGAGGACCTTGCTGTGCCGGGGATCCCGTTGACCGGCCGGCCCCCCACTTCCCAAACAT
Organism: Colobus angolensis palliatus; assembly: GCF_000951035.1. Taxonomy (NCBI): domain Eukaryota; kingdom Metazoa; phylum Chordata; class Mammalia; order Primates; family Cercopithecidae; genus Colobus; species Colobus angolensis. The sequence goes on from NW_012114677.1 coordinate 1,801,717, forward strand.
CCAGGCAGCCCCCTCCTGCCGACCGCTGTCCTTGTCCCGGCAGCGTTTGGGGAGTCCGATGTCTCGGGTGGTCTCGGTGAGGCGGACACACCTGGGTTAGTGGGAGAGGTTGGCTCACGGATGCACGGGGAACACGTGCTTGTTTCCTCCTGGACGCATCTCTCACGGCCTTGCTGCTGCCCCCACCAGCACCCCGGGGCTGGCTGGAACCTGTGAGGATCCCGGAGCCCCGAGGTACCCATTCCTCATACCTCTGCCCTTCTGAGGCCTGGGCGGCCCCTCCCACCTCAGGGCCATGGTCCGTGTGTGGTTTGTTGAAGGAGGGAAGGAGGGAGGGTGGGTAGGAAGCCCAGGTCGGGGCAGAGGTCAGAAGGGGCCAGAGACTCGGGGCTCTGTGGACCTTCAGCTCCATGGGCTGTCCACCGGCCTTGTGCAGGGGCAGTGCCTCAGCTGTCTCCAGAGCAAGCCCACAGGGCGGGAGGGGCCTCATGTGTGCCTTGTCTGCAGGGCGCCGCCTGTCCCGCAGCCACAGGTCTGACACCTCACCTGGGGTGTATGAGGGACTGTGGGATGTGGGGGGTTGTGGGCTGTGTCTCTGTGTGGCCAGGGATGCTGTAGTTCCCCTGGTAAGAGCAGGTGGGGGTGTTGTCTCCAGAGTCCTGTAACCTGTCTCTCCTGGGGTTGGGGTCTGTGGTTCCAGCCCTGAAGGCCCCACACCCTTCCCGTGGCCACTCTGAGGCCTGAGGGTGGCGCCTGCCCAGGCTGAGTGTGGAACTGGGCCCAGCCGGCTCCTCCCAGGGCCCTGTGCTGAGTGGGGGTTGGAGCTCCCAGGTCAGGATGCCCTCAGAGGGCAGGGCTGTGGCCACCCCCTTCCTCGAGGACCCCACCTACCAAGGTGCCCCCCAAGGCCTGGCCTGAGGAGTGCGGGTGGCCCCTGGCATCCTGGGGAGTGCAGGGTGGACCTGGCAGGCTGTGGGGGTCTGCCATGGGCGTTCTCCCCTGCAGTGGCCCAGGTCGTCCTGTGGACGCTCAGGCAGGCATCCCTGGAGCGGCTAGGCTGCTTCCCTTGCTCCGGGCGCGGCCCCTCTGCCTGTGGTGAACTCGTGGTGACCCAGGCCAGGTCAAAGCTCCCTCGGCCTGGGGAGCTGAGGAGAGAAGTTCTGTCCTTAGGGACACAAGTCCCCTGACGCTGCAGCCTCTACCTCGTGGACAGGGACCCCTACCCCGGCCTGGCTGCCCACCTGGCACCTGCGCCCCCCTGCCCCTCGCCCTTGTCCCTGAACCCCATCCCCACCCTCTGGGAGAGTCTCATGCTCTGGGCGGGGCCCGTGCTGGGCACCAGCCACTCAGGCTCTCCGGGGTGTGCCTGTCCTGATCTGCCCTCTGCTGGGCACACCCTGTGTCCGGGTTGTTCTTAGCGTGGAATCCACGCGTGTGGTGACTACAGGAACGTGGAAGCCCTGGGCAGTGTGTGGTTCACGGTGTTGCTGCCACTCCGTGCAGACGAGGGGGTGGCCGCTTCTGCTCTACGAGGCTCTGGTGCTTGTGACTTACGTCTCCTTGTTTTTTTCTTTCCTCCCTCCTTCCCTTCCTCCCTTTCTTCTGAAAAAATGCACTATCTTAGGTGCACACAGGAAAACATTGTACAAAGAACCCGCCAGCACGTCAAGAGAGCAGGCTTCTGCACACAGCTCCCTCGGGCCCCGTTCTCCCGCCGCGGCCCCGCGATGACCTGGGTCCCGCTTGCTAGAGCAGAGGGCCTTCCCCAGCTCTGCCGAGGTGGGGTCGCGGGCACACAGCCTTCTGTGTCGGCCTCCCGTCCGTCGGGGTGATGCCTCCGGGTCTCATCTCTGTTTTCGCATGACCCACAGTTTCTGATAATGTGAACACAGCACGATTCGCTTCTCCAGACTCTTGGTGATGCATTTTCTAAGCTTTTGGCCAATATCACAAACAAAACTTCTGTGAACACATTTCTGCCCGTCTTTTTTGTGCACATAGACGACTCGTGCCTCTTGGGTTTGTACCTAGGAGTGGAGTTTCTGAGTCCCAGAGCAGGACGTTGTTTCACGTGGAAGGAGTTGCTGTTCTTCAGGCAGGTGCACGGCGTCACGCTCCGGCTGCCTCATATCCTTGCCAGCACTCCGTGTTGGAGTCTGTGTAATTCTAGCCCTTCCAGCAGGAATTTTGTGATATTTTTATTTTAACCTACAGTTTCCTGATAACTGAGGGGGTCGAGCACCTCTTTGTACCCCTGGCCACCGGGAGCACCTCTGGCAGTCTTTTCCATGTTGGTTACGGAGCCCTCATGTGGTCTGCGTCTGGTTCTTGTCAGATCGACATGCACTGTGGATATTTTTATAATTTCAAAATGTTTGTTTTTACATGTTTACCAATATCTCAGCCCGTGGCTTGACTTTTCACTTTCTTGACATCTCTCTGACGAGAACACTTTTTCAGTTTTTATGAAGCCCAGCGTATCACCCGTTTTTTCGGTGAATACCTTTTGTGTCCTGAGGAATCTCTGTTTACCCCAGGGTCATCCAGGTTCTCTGTGTTTTCTTCTGGAAGCTTCTACCTCTAGGTCCAGGGTCTTCTGGGTTGCCACTCATGCGTGGTGTGAGGCTGGGCCGCCTTCTCCCGGGATGGCAGGTCCCTGCGGCACGATGCGCTGAGGCACCCTCCTTCCCGTTGGCGTGGCTCCACTGCAGAAAGGCAGTTGGCCACGTGTGAGTGGGTCTGTCTGGACTCTTCTGTTCCGTGGACCTGTTTTTCTTCCCTTTCTCCCGTGTTACGCTGTCTGCACGGTTGTGAGCCTTGAGAGCTTCCACCATGTTCTTCACAAGGGTCTTGGCTGTTTTAGGTCCTGCTGTGCGTTCCCATTTCCATTCTGGAATCAGCTCGTCAATTTTCATTTTGTTGAGTCCTTAAAATCAGTTTTGGGAGCGCTGACTTCCTAATAATATTGAATCTTCGGGACACAAATACAATGTCTCCATTTATTTTGACTTTTCTTAACAGTGTTTCATCGTTATCAGTAGAAGGTTTCCACGTAGTTCATTAAGTTTATTGTTAGGCATTTGGCATTTGTAATGCTGTTACAAACTGTTGTTTTGTTGTTGTTGTTTTGTTTTTTTGAGACAGTCTCACTGTGTCACCCAGGCTGGAGTACAGTGGCGTGATTTCAGCACACTGCAATCTCTGCCTTCTTTTTTTTTCTTTTTGAGATGGAGTCTTGCTCTGTCGCCTAGGCTGGAGTACAGTGGTGTGATTTCAGCTCACTGCAACCTCCGCTTCCTGAGTTCAAACGATTCTCCTACCTCAGCCTCCTGAGTAGCTGGGATTACAGGCGCATGCCACTACACCTGGTTAATTTTTGTATTTTTAGTAGAGACGGGGTTTCGCCATGTTGGCCAGGCTCGAACTCCTGACTTCAAGTGACCCACCCGCCTTGGCCTCCCAAAGTGTTGGGATTACAGGCATGAGCCACTGTGCCCAGCCTAATTGTTTCTTGATGTTTGGTTATTAGTGGGTAGAAATACACTTGAGTTTTGTAAACCAACCTCATATCCCACAGCCTTCTAAAATCTCCATATTAGGCCGGGTGCAGTGGCTTGTGCCTGCTACCGTAGTGAGTTATGAGGCCGAGGCCGGAGGATCACCAGGAGTTAGAGACCAGCCTGGATGGCATAATGAGACCTGCCTCTGCCAAAAACAGATTCTCTTGAATTTTCTCTTGCACACACTGCTGTGTCACCTGCAGATAAACACAGCTTTACATTTTCCTTTCTGATCTCTGTGCCTTTTATTTCTTTAATTTCTTTATTTTTGCCTTTTTGCATTAGCTACAATCGTCAGTAGCAGTGACTTGCAAGTATTACTGTCTTGATGTGGGAGAAAAAGTTTTTGATATTTCACCATTAAGTAGGACATTTGCGTTCGGTCTTTTTGTGGTCTAATTAATTGGTCTGATGTTGAGGTAGCCATCCCAGCTCTTTTGATCAGTGTTTATGTGGTATGTCTTTTTTCATCCTCTTAATTTCAGCTTATCTCTGTTCTTTTTTTTTTTTTTTT
>NW_012114677.1:1805844-1832548 GCF_000951035.1 Colobus angolensis palliatus
ATCTCTGTTCTTATATTCATCATTCAGATGAATGGTCTTGCTCTGTCACTCAGGCTGGAGTGTGGTGGTGCAGTCATGGCTCACTGCAGCCTTGAGCACTGGGGCTCAAGAGATCCTCTTGCCTCAGCCTCCGAAGTAGTTAGGACTATAGGTGCGTGCCACTGCAATTTTTTAAAATTAATTTTTTATTATTATTATTATTTTGGTAGAGACAAGGCCTTGCTCTGTTGCCCAGGATGGTCTTAAACTCCTGGGCTCAAGTGGCCACCCTGCCTTGGCCTCCCAAAGTGCTGGGATTGCAGGTGTGAGCCGCGGCGCCTGGCTTCCGTGTGTGTGTTTAAAGTGCGTCTGTTATTACTAGTTTATAGTTGGTTCCTCTTTCTCTTTTCAGTCTGACAGTCTTTGCTTCTTGAGTGCTCCGTTCATTCATTTCTAGTGTAATTGCTGCTCATTTGGATTTCAGTGTCGTCTGGCTACATGTTTTCTGTTCATCCTTGTTTTTCCTTTCTGGCCTTCTTTTATGTTAATCAAGTGTTAAATGATTCCTCGCATCTGTTGTTGCTTTTTAGTCTATACTGACTGCTTAGTGATCGTGTTTAGTTTTACTTTAGAGATTAGGATATGCCTTCATAACTCACTGCCATCCAGCATAACCTGTGAAGCCTTGTCGAGGGCGGTAAGAGGCCTGCGGTGGCTCCTCTCACCCTCGGGCCGCTGCCCTCGGGCCGATTTTCCACGTCTGTTGTGCGGAAAACCATACAAGAAGCTATTGGTCATGAATCTTTCAAGGAATTTTTCAGTAATTTTTGTTTTTGAATATTGACCGACACATCCACCCTTTCTGCCTTGTTTATCCCGCCCCCGATTCTGGCTGTTGTCGGGCATCATGTTCCTGTAGCCTACAAACTTGTTAGAAACGTGGCTCATCAGCAAACAATTCCCTCCGCTTTTGTCTGAAAAAGTGTTTTGCCTTTTTTTTTGGTAGAAGATAGAGTCTCGCTCTGTCGCTCACGCTGGAGTGTGGTGGCACGATCTTGGATCACTGCAATCTCCACCTCCTGGGTTCATGCCATTCTCCTGCCTCAGCCTCCCGAGTAGCTGGGATTACAGGCACCCACCACCACGCCCAGCTGACTTTTTGTATTTTTAGTAGAGATGGGGTTTCACCATGGTGGCCAGGCTGGTCTCGAACTCCTGACCTCGTAATCCAGCCGCCTCAGCCTCCCAGAGGGCTAGGATTACAGGCGTGAGCTGCCACGGCCTGTTCTTTAAAAAAAGGTTTTTAATTCTTTTCTCTCTGCTTCTGTTTGGATGCCATCTGCTGACTCCCAATCCTTTTCTTGCTGTTAGCTTCGTCCAGGAGTTCCATTTCAGAGGGATGTTTTCGTTCTGGAATTTCTATGTGGTTCTTTATAGAGTTGCCATTCATCTTCCAGAATCCTCCATTTTTCTGCTGTTTACATCAACACTTGCTGTCATCTCTGAGCGTGTTTATAGTAGTTATTTAGGAGCTTTTGCTGGCTGATTCCAGCCTTGGTCATCTGCGGGTCTGTCCGCCTCTAGTGTTTTGTTCTAATTAGAAGCCACATCTTCCTACCTCTTCACTTGCATCATCATAATTTCTTATCATAAGCCAGACATCGTATGGAAAAGAATGGCAGAGACTAAAGTGAAGAATCGTCTCTCCCCAACAGCCACTGCTGTCCTGTGTCAGGTGTGGCGCGCACTGGCCTGCGGCTCTAGCTGATTTTTGCCACCGGCAGCCCGACTCCCTGGGGCTTTCTGTTTAGCACAGTGGGAAACAGCATCTTTTCTGCTTTCTGCGCTGTGGGAGGTGCCTTTCTCTGTGTCTGCCTATCTCCCTTCCTTCCTCCCTCTCCTGCCCATTCGGTGGGATCCCTGGCAGGGGGTGCTGACAGACGGGGGCTGTTCCTGCATCTGGGGAGCTGCCCGGGTACTCCGGCTGTGACTGACCTCGGAACTGCTGCTCCCACCTCCGCCTGCCGAGCCCTCCTCCCCGGACCGGTTGCCTCCTGCAGCAGCCTCGTCGCTGGGGATGAGAGGAGCCGCCATGTTCCTTCTCGTAGAACAGGCGCCTCCCTTTCTAGGATGTAGTGTGTTTAGACGGTCCTCAGCTCTTCTGACTGGCCTCCCAGCCTCCCCCAGGCTGTTCCCAAGTGACTGGGCGTCCCCTGGGCGTTTGGGCCACGTCCGGCCGCCCTGTCTGCCTGGCGGTCTGGTCTCCTTGGCCCTCAGGCCGCCGCCGCCGCGGGCCCCTCGCACACGTTGTTCCAGCTCTCCGGCTCCCTTCCCATCCCCTCATGTCTCCAGCAAGCTTGGTCTTCTCAGGGAGGCCTGCCCTGGCTGCCGCCTTTGAAACTGCGCCCGCTTCCCACCTGCCCCAGCGCCCAGCCTGCTTCCTTCCTGTGCAGCGGTTCCCTCTGAGGCCATGCAGGAGACACCACATTGGCGGGCTTGGGTTCCTGTGTCCTTTGCAGCCGTGCTGTTGGCTCACGGTGGGCGCATGCGCCCTGCTGACCCTTCCCCGGGGAAGAGCCGGCCAGACATGGTGGCTCTGGCTCCGTGGCTCCTGTGCTGGGGCCCACGCCAGCCTTGGACTGCTGGGGTCGGGGCAGGCACGTCTGCCCGGGATGGCTTTCTCTGCCACTCCACTCGAAGGGGACAGGACGTGAGCCCAGCGGGGCCTCCCTGGTCTGGAAGGTTCGCTCCTGCCCCCTTTGCCATCTCCACCTAGTCGTGGCTGGAATTGAGATGCCAGAGACATCGATGGGTGGACCGGAAAGCAGGCTAGTGGAGGGACCTGGGCACGTAGGGCGTGTGTGGGGTGAGTGGAGACCTGCTGACGGTCCGTTTGACACTGAGTGGTTCATGTCACGTCTTGTGGACAGGCTGCAGGGGAGGTGTGGCTGGCGGCTGGTGTGGGCTGAGGGGCTCGTGCACCCTTTCCACCCCTGTGCACAGCCTCCGCCTTGGCAGTGGGCGCATTGGGAGCAGACACCTCGTGTGGAGACACCTTGCGCGGGCACCTTGGCTTGACCACAGCTGGTGTCCTCCTTGTCAGATGGTCAAACTGAGGCACAGAGGCCACTCCGACCCTGGCTGTCGGGGCCGGCCGCCCAGCCACAGGTGAGCGAGGGTCTCATACTATGTCCTGACACCACCAGGTCGCGTGGGGCAGGCAGTGGCGCTGCGGGCCAAGGCCTTCGGTTTCAACGTGCTCTTCTACGACCCTTACCTGTCGGACGGCGTGGAGCGGGCGCTGGGGCTGCAGCGGGTCAGCACCCTGCAGGACCTGCTTTTCCACAGCGACTGCGTGAGCCTGCACTGCGGCCTCAACGAGCACAACCACCACCTCATCAACGACTTCACCGTCAAGCAGGTGCGTGGAGCCGGGGGCACAGGGCTCTCCTTCTGCGGGGCAGGCACAGGCGGGGGGTGTCAGGAAGGTCCCTCCCAGCAGCCACCTGCACCTGCGCAAGACCCTGCCTTCAGTGAGCCACATGGCGGCGGTGCCAGCCCTGTCTGCCCAGATAGCGTTTTCCACGTTCTGAGTTCTAGCCAGGATGCCTGAAATACTCTCTGGACAAGACAGAACCACATACCTTTGAATCCTAAATTCCCCTGAAGCTCTCGCCACTCTCACAGTGGATATGATGCAGCTACCTGGGGGCGCTGGGCCGGGCCTTCTGACTTCTGTGCTGTGCTGCCAGGTTCAGGTTTCACATCTGCAGCTGGAGAGGGCTGTGCTCAGGTTGGCCTCTGCCTCACGCAGCTCCGAGTGCAGCCTCAGCACGTGTTTCCCTCGAATGGGCGGAGCTGGGGACGGCTGCCTCCCGCTGGCTGTAGGCCTTTCAGGGAGTCATTATGTGTGCACAGTGATGTGTGTGTATGTGGGCAAGCGTGTGTGGGTGCCTGTGTCTGCCTGTTTGAGCTTGTATGTATGTGCATGTGTGTACACACGTGTCAGAGGCCACCCACCCACTCTCGCTGCCCCAGCAGCCTGTAGCCGCAAGGAGGATGAAGCCAGGTGCCTGCCTCCCCTTCCTTTGTTCACAGAGCCAGTGGGTTTGGAGCCTTCTAGTGGACAAGGTGTGGCACGTGGATGCTGGTCAGAGCCCTGCCATCCCTGAGGACCTTGGGTGTGAGGCTGCAATGGGTAGCAACTCACCAAAGAAAAGCCACCATGACCCACCCAGCTGCCAGCCAAGCAGTGTGGCTGGGTGGGCTTCCTTGGAATGAAATGGGGGGGTTGCAGGAAAGCCTTGGCCACGAAGCTGACAGGGAGCCACCGCAAGGGCCTTTTGCAAAAATGCATGAAAAGCGAGCCTGTCCGGAGGCTCTGCTACAGGCCCCGCTGGGGTTGGAGTCAGACCACGCCTCAGAGTAGACAGCCCTGGGCTTTGTCATCCCAGGGAGTCCCATCTCGTGGGCCGAAGCCCTGTTGGGGGAGGCTGGGCTGGAGGGGACCCAGAAAAGGGATACCACATGGGGACCAAGCCAGGAGCCCCCACCCAGTCCTCAGCTCAGGGCTTGGGCAGGAGCATAGAGCTCTCTAGGAGGTGTGGGGCCGTGCAGGTCTGCACAGGGCCGAACCTCAGCCAGTTTGCCAGGGCTGCGGTGCAGCACGCCTGAGGCCTTAAGTCCTAGCACCCTGGTGAGCCCAGGGTGGGCCTGGGCTGGGAAGGGGCCAGGGAGCTGGGCCTCCCCAGCAGCGTGTGTGACCATCTTGCTTCCCTGGCCGCTCGCCCTGCGCGGATCCCTGACTGGGTCTGTCCTGTCCTCATGTCTTCCAGATGAGACAAGGGGCCTTCCTGGTGAACACAGCCCGGGGCGGCCTGGTGGACGAGAAGGCGCTGGCCCAGGCTCTGAAGGAGGGCCGGATCCGTGGCGCGGCCCTGGACGTGCACGAGTCAGAACCCTTCAGGTGCCCTCACGGCCAGTGTCACCCCCTGCTCTTCCCTGCCCACCATCCTGCCGGCCTTGACCTCCAGATGGTGCCTCTGCCAGGCCAGGCACTTGCTTGTACTCAGGCCTCTCGCTGGCCGGCACGGGGGAGTTTGCTGCCCACTGTGGGGTGAGGCCGGAGCCATGGGCTCCAGGCCTGTCTCGCCTCGGTCCTGTGAGGGCTGCTCGTCCTCTTCAGCCCCTCTTTGGGCAGGGCTCCCCACCAGCCAGGAGAGAGTGAGGCCCCAATATCCGTAAGTGGCCCCCACAGGCCCTGGCCGTGGAGTCATGGCATCACGTCCAGACCTGCAATCCCTGCAGCGCCCTGGGACCCCAGGCAGCCCTGGGTTGGATGTTCAGCCACAGGAGGAGACACCCCGCAGGGCAGTACCAGCCTGCAGCTCCTGGGGCTGAAGGACCTTCGGCCGGGAGGGACTAGGCCAGCATGTCCCCCCATCAGGGCTCCTCCCCCAAGGGGCTTGGAGATTAAATCCCTTGGGCTCCCGCACCTGCTGCTCTCGGGAGCCCCTGCTGTGTCTCATGGTCCCGGGGCTGAGCTCTTGCGCTCAGCCCGCCTGCCGAGAGGCGCGGGGCCGTGGGGTCTGTGGTTGCCAGGCAGGGCCCCCCACAGGGGGTTCCAGTGTCCAGCCACTTCCCCCCCCGCACCCAGCCACAGCACTCGGGCTGCACTGACCTTACTGTGCTGTTCGCAGCTTTAGCCAGGGCCCCCTGAAGGATGCACCCAATCTTATCTGCACCCCCCACGCCGCGTGGTACAGCGAGCAGGCGTCCATCGAGATGCGAGAGGAGGCGGCACGGGAGATCCGCAGAGCCATCACAGGTGGGCCTGGGGGACCCTTCCTGCCAGCCCCAGGCCTGGCTCATGGGCTCACATCTACCCGGCAGCCAGGCCCGTGCTCTGCCAGCTCAGGGCCCATGGTGCTCTCACTGCACCCCCATCAGGGACCTCTAAGGCCAAAGTCAGGTTGAGCCCTGGCGTCGTCTTACACACAAGACCTGCTAGGAAGTCGCTGGACTGAGCAGACAGTTCCCTCAGCAAACTGGGCACATGCTCTGGGCTGGGGGTCCCCACGCTGCGAGGGTGCTGGTGCCCTGAGAGACAGGACCCTGCCATGCCTCGGGAGCCCCGGGGCTGAGAGGGAGGAGCACACTGCCGAGAGCCCTACAGCCCGTGTCTTCAACCCAGTGGGCCACGCTCCTGGGCCCCCTCAGAGCCACAGCTATTCCTCCTGCGTCTCCCAGGCCGGATCCCAGACAGCCTGAAGAACTGTGTCAACAAGGACCATCTGACGGCGGCCACCCACTGGGCCAGCATGGACCCCGCTGTCGTGCACCCTGAGCTCAACGGGGCCGCCTATAGGTGAGCAGGCCTGCTGGCCCGGAACAGCCACCAGAAGGGCCCAAGGCTTCCCCTGGATCCCAGCACAGCCCCTGGCGGGAGGGGCGGCGTCTCCACTGACTGACCTGGAGGATCTGGGTGGAACTGGTAAGGCCCACCTCACCCGAAAGGCCCATAAGAACCAGGGCCTCTTGGAAGGAACCTGGGCTGGGGTGGCCTTCAGGACCCAGTGCACACAGGACTACTGTGGGCACGGGGACTGTGGGAGGAGGGGGCTTTGGGTGAGGCGAAGACCTCATGTTCACGTCGCCTGGAGACACCAGGGCTCCCCTCCCCTGCCCTGAGAAGTAGCCCCCGTAGGCGGGAGCGTCCGTGCAGAGGCGAGAACCTCCCCCTGACTGCTGGTTCTCCTGGAGCCGCCCCCTCGGTGCTGCCGACGCTATGAGGGCAGGTGGGGCCCGGTCAGGCTGCCTGTAGGTGGGCCTCACAGATGGACCCTCTCCCAGCAGGTACCCTCCAGGCGTGGTGGGCGTGGCCCCCACTGGCATCCCAGCTGCTGTGGAAGGTATCGTCCCCAGCGCCATGTCCCTGTCCCATGGCCTGCCCCCTGTGGCCCACCCACCCCATGCCCCTTCTCCTGGCCAAACCGTCAAGCCCGAGGCAGATAGAGACCACGCCAGTGATCAGTTGTAGCCCGGGAGGAGCTCTCCAGCCTCAGCGCCTGGGCAGAGGGCCCGGAAACCCTCGGACCAGAGTGTGTGGAGGAGGTGCCTGTGTGGCGGCCCTGGCACTGCAGAGACTGGTCCGGGCTGTCAGGAGGCGGGAGGGGGCAGCGCTGGGCCTCGTGTCGCTTGTCGTCCGTCCTGTGGGCGCTCCGCCCTGTGTCCTTCGCGTTCCTCGTTAAGCAGAAGAAGTCAGTAGTTATTCTCCCATGAACGTTCTTGTCTGTGTACAGTTTTTAGAACATTACAAAGGATCTGTTTGCTTAGCTGTCAACAAAAAGAAAACCTGAAGGAGCATTCGGAAGTCAATTTGAGGTTTTTTTTTTTTTTTTGGTTTTTTTTTTTTTTTTTTTTTTTTTTTTTGTATGTTGGAATGTGCCCCAGAATGAGGCAGTTGGCAAACTTCTCAGGACAATGAATCCTTCCCGTTTTTCTTTTTATGCCACACAGTGCATTGTTTTTTCTACCTGCTTGTCTTATTTTTAGAATAATTTAGAAAAACAAAACAAAGGCTGTTTTTCCTAATTTTGGCATGACCCCCGCCTTGTTCCAAATGAAGACGGCATCACGAAGCAGCTCCAAAAGGAAAAGCTTGGGCGGTGCCCAGCGTGCCCGCTGCCCATCGACATCTGTCCTGGGGATGTGGAGGGTGGCAGCGTCCCCGCCTGCACCAGTGCCGTCCTGCTGATGTGGTAGGCTAGCAATATTTTGGTTAAAATCATGTTTGTGACTGTAACCATTTGTATGAATTATTTTAAAGAAATAAAAATCCCGAAAGAGCCAGTTTGCCTAGCATTTGTTCTAGTGGCTTTCTCTCATGAGGACACGGGTGAGCCTCAGTCCTGGCTCTGGTGACCTCCAGGGCCTAGCTCAGCCTCTCTGAAGTAGGCAGCCTAAGAGAGACTCAGAGACAGTGCCGTGGCAGGTTGGGCAGTGGTCTCTGTGTGGACCCGGCCTGTCCCTCTGCCCACTGGGTCTGTGGTATGCTGTAGGGTCCTGGCTTGGAGGTGGCCTGCCTGAAGTGCCCCTGTGGGAGGGAAGCAGTGTGCCAGGCCGGGCCTGCCCCAGTGCCCACCCCCTCCCTTCTTGGCATACCTCCCGTAGGCTGGCCTGCGACATGGGAAGACGGGGCCGCAGGAGGAGGAAGGAAAGCACATGTCAGGGCTGAGGAAGTTCCCCAGACCGTGGGTCACCCAGCCTACGGAAATGTGCAAAAAAGCCAAAAGGGGTCGCGCCTCACCTTGGCCCACAGCTGGGCTGGATGTTCAGCTGCAGGAGGAGAGCCCCGCAGGGGCAGTATCGGCCTGCGGCTGATCCTGAAAACCGTTTCCTGGCGTCCTTTTCGAAATCCCAGCCTCCTGGTTTCTCAGAGCTGCTTTGAGGAGCGTGGTCTGTGCACATCAGCAGAGTCCCAGCTCGTTCATGAGCGTGCGTTAACTTTGGCACCACATCTCCAAGTGAAAAATACCACAGAAACCGCAGAGGAGCGTTCCAGGCAAACTCCCGCAGGCGGGTCCAGGCAGCGCGAGGAGGGGCTGCAGCGGGTGCTGGGGGAACCCGGGTGCCCTCGGGGCGTCCCCATCCCAAGCCTTTCCCTGCGTGCAAGTGGGTTCTCCTGCCACCCCAAGCGTCCAGACCCTGCAGCGTCAGCCCCCAAGTGTCAGCCTCCCCTTGCTCCTGGCCCCATCTAAAGCAGAAGCAGAGGGGAGGCCGCCGCCTTTGGCGGGGGTGCCCCCTCCTACCTGGCTCTGCACCCCAGTGCCACAGAGGTCTCTTGGGTATGGGCAGTGGCTCCTGGTCTTGAGACCCACGCCGAGGGCAGCCCCGCCTCATGACAGGCCTCTGCTGCCTGCCGCCCAGCCCATCTCTGACCTGTCTGGGGCTCATCCCGGAGCCCCTGGGTCACTAAGGGAGGTGGCCTGGGCGCAGTGGGAAGGGTGGGTTCTGGACACAGTTAAGGAGCCGGCCCTGGTTTCGCCGACGTGGGCATGGGTGTGAGGAGGGGCAGCCAAGGTGACTTCAAGTGTCTGGGCTGCAGGCTGGAGCTGATGATTTCTGATATCGCTGGTGCGGGCTGCAGAGGTGTCAGTAGGAAGACCAGGAGTTCCATGCTGACCGCTGGCTCCAGCCTCTGCACAGGCAAGCCCTGGGCTGGGTCACTGGGCCCTGGTCAGCCCCCATGGCAGCCGAGGGTGGGGCTGGCCTCTGGCAGGGTAGGCTGCCCTCCCAGCTCCAACTGGAGACAGGCCCCGCCCCGAGAGGCAGCCAGGCACCGGGAACTAGCTCTGGACACAGGCCTGGAGGCTCCCACTCAGCTGGCCTCATTGTTTCCATGTTTCCAAGTAAAAGGGTTGGGGCAGGAATAGAACACCTCCAAAGGCTGTCCGTGGTGTGAGACTGGCGGCCAGGGAGCCGGGACGCTGAAGTGTGACTGAGTCTGGGATGTAAGGGACAGAAAGCTGTCAGAAAAGTGTTCTGAGTCTCGAAACGAACCTCCCCTTGGTGCCACCTCGGGGGAGTCACCCCGCCCAGCAAGACTTGCAGGATTGATTTTCCAGCAAAAAACAACGCCCAGCAAGGGTGCGGGGTAGCAGGAGGTGGGTGGGGGGGGGCCCTCAGCCTCAGTTTCCTGGCCTGTGAAATGGGCAGCACTGTTTATCTCCCTGGAGGTTGGTATTAGACTGGAGGTTGTGCCAAAACCTAACACGAAATAAGGTTTGCATGTTGGAAGGGAAGAGATAAGCCGCTGGTATTTGCTGACAAGCATCTGTGTACAAGACTCAAGAAAATCAGCCAAAGCCTGCAGCTAATCCTGGGACTGGCCAGGTGGCCTCACAGGAGCGCCTGTGGTGCCTGCCAACTGTCCCGCCCAACCTGGGGCAGAAACAAACAAAAGTTGCACTGTGACAGGACATGTCCTGCTCAGTTGCAGACAGCGGGTGCCCTGTGACAGGACATGTCCTGCTCTGTTCTTACGACGCAGGGTCTGGCCCGCTCGCCCGATTCCACAGTGAGTGGGCACAGTGGTCAGAACCTGGTCCCAGTCACTGGCACCCGGCTGGTAAAGACCGTGGGAGTAAACTGGGGCCGCCAACCGTGGTGAACGGTGAGGCCGCCAGATGACGAGACAGGCTGTGCTTGCGGGCGGCGGGCTGTTAATGTTGTCAAATAATGCATGCCCTTTAAATACATTTTACCAAGTGCTAGAGACGTTCATCACCACCCCAGGCAAAATTTCAACTGCTTACGTTGAACAGATTGAACAATTTTATCCTCAAATTTATATGCAGCAACGAAGGTCTATTAATTTGGGCTCATAAAACTCAGGCATATTGAAGAGGAAACAGCCACCAGCAGCCTGGTTCTGACACCAGGGACTCCGGGGCAGGGACTGGGCCCGCTGGCTTGGCGTGCGCTTGCGTGCAGGTGTGTGGGTGTCTGCCTGGTGGGCCGGCATGTGCATGTGCATCTGTGTGAACTGGACGTGTGATCAAGGGCACAGGTCGTGGGCTTCCCCCTCATGGGTAAAACAGCTGCCGTATGCCAGCCTAGCCTCGGAGGCCCCTGAGCTCGGACAGCAGAGGCACAGGCCATTGACGTGTTGGCACTGTGGCCAGAGTCCGTTCAAGAAAGGTGGGCAGAGAGGGCTAAGAACGCGGCAGGCACACCCTCCAACGGCTCTGCTGGAACCTCTGGAGCAGAAGGAAGCAGTGATTCTCCAGGCCTTGGGTAGGGCTCAGAGGCAAGAGGGGTGGAGCTGGGGAGGGTCGGGCAGCCCCAGCACCTCAGGCTACTGCGCCTCGGTGGGGAACTCTTCTGTGGCTGCTGATGAATGCCCCGGCTCTGGTCTCCTGTAGACCTCTGCCTGGGCACGGGAGCAAGGGGAGGCTGCAGGTAGCTCCGGGGGCCTGGGCAGGAAGTTGGGAGGATCGGAACAGTCCTTCTGGGGTGACCCAAGCAGGGCACAGAGTAGGGGGAGCCGGGCTCTTCGGGGCCCCACCCCATCCTGCCTTCTCTCCCCACTGTGGGCCCAGAACTTGCCCCACAGAGGCCGGAAAGCACCCACCAGCCCACCGCTAGCTGCTCTCAGCCAGAGCCCAGCTGGACTTGCAGGATGGATTTTCCAGCAAAAAACAACAGCAGAGAAGCCCAAGCGAGGCCCAGCTGCACACGCCCTCCCGGGCCTCCCCCCGCAGCCGGCACTCCCTGCAGCAAAGAAAACCATCTGGCCACTGGGCCCTGAGCCCGGTGCCCGCAGGAGGACCTCTGCCCCGCTGAGCAGCTCTGCTCCCCAGGCTGGCCCCAGGCCTCTCCCGGCCTGACCCGCTCTGCCTGGCATCAAGCCCCAGCAGGAACGGGGTGACCCAGCCAGGGCGTGGGTCGAGTTGGTGTTCTCCAGCCCCTCTGAGTGAGTCTACCTCTGCTTCCTCAAGCCCTTGACCACTGCCCTGGACAGCCTCAGCCGCCCCCTGACCCGACCTTCACACAGCAGCCAAGGGCTTCCCATGTAGAGTCCGAAAACATCCCTGTCAGGCAGGACGTACGACTTGAACAATATAAGGTTAGGCGCATCTGTAAACGCAGCGCAGCCGGACCCTCTGGCGCCGTCTGTAAGCGCGGCTCATGGAAACACCGGCTCTTCCGGGTGGCCTCTGTGCTGCCCTTTCTTTTTTAAACCAGCTACCGGCGCCATTGGTCAGTGGTAGCAGCGTCTGTAGGATCCCACTGTGGTGGGCTCGCCACTCACTCTCCAGGTCCCTGACGCAAGCTGCCTCCAGCCGGGGGTGCCCAGTAGGGGGGACACCAGGGACAGCCAGGGCCAGGGCTATGGACGCTGCTGGGATGAAGGGTGTGGGAGGAGCCAGACTCACCCACATCCCTCCCAGCCCCTGCAGGTGTCTGGGCCTCCAGCCTCCACCCCCTCCGTGCAGTGGGCGGTCACACCTGGTGGAGCCCGGTTGGCTACCCAGAGAGCAGGTTCTGAGCAGCAGCCCTGGTATCCCAGGTCAGCCTCTGCCCAGCCCCACACTCACCTGACAGTGCCTCCCTGGCACTGCCCTGCACCTGCCCACACCTGCCCACACAACTCCAGCCCCCTCCACGTGCCCTCCACCCACCCCTCACCTGCCCAGACCTAACCCCATCCACCCCCAACTGACACTATCCACCCCCACCTACCTCCAATTGCCCCACATCTGCCCCCACTACCTCTTCTCCTGTCCCCATCTTCCCCCACCCTCCATGTGTCTCCCACCTGTCCCCTCATCTGCTCACACCTGTCTGCCCCTCACCTGTCCACTTGTGGTCAAAGCCACCTGCTTTTACACCCACCCCACACCTGGGGTTCGCCTTGAACTGGGGTTTGTTCTCTGCTGCTGGCGGGGCACCCCGGCTCTTCTGCCCCCTGAGGGAGACCTTGCAGGGCAAGGCTGCCTCCCCACCAGGAGCCTCAGGTCCTGCCTCCCCACTCCACTTGCAGAGCTGAGTCTGGAGAGGCTCCTTCTATTCCAAGAGTCCCACTCAGCCCGCTGGGTCCCGGTGCCCCGAGGAGCTGCTGCTCTTGCTGGGCGCCTCAGCCCTCCCACAGGGGACACATCTGTCCTGGAGAGACCACCCAGGGAGGCATTTGCTGTTGGTCCCTGCCCGGGGCCCTCCGGGTCACTCCCTCTTCTCGTCTGTCACAGCAGGGCCCTCTGGCCCCACAACCTGGGCTGCCAGCCTCCCCCGCCCTGGCAGAGCAGTGGTGGGGCCAGACCAAGGGCTGACAACCCCCAGTCCAGTCAGCTCAGCCTAGGCCCACGGTCAGCCCAGGGGATCTGGGGGCTGCAGCCGGGTGAGTGAGTGACACCCGCAGACCCTGGGCAGGGCCCGCTCCAGTCCTGGGTGCCCTGAGAGGCGGCTAGGGTCCGGTTGCTACCCGCTGGCTCCCGTGGGGGAGTCCAAGATCCAGGCACTGGCAGGCTGGGGTCTGCTGAGGGCAGCTCCGATGGCATATCCAGCCTCACATGGCAGAACTTGGAGGAAAAACAGCCAAGCTAGTTCCTTCCAGAAGGGCCCTGAGGGCAGAATCATGGCAAGGGATGGGCCTCTGGGGCACCTTTGGGACCACAAAGCTCACTGCCTGCCTAGGTCTCCCCAGATCCTGGCCCAGCCCTCCTTGGCTGCCCCCGCCATGGCTCAGGCAGGCGCAGGTGCAGCTCCACCTGTTGCTCCTGAAGGCACATGCAGTGGGCCTTGGTGGCATCCACGCGGTACTGACCCTGCAGGCGACGGCAGCCTCCACCCAGATTTCAAAGGATGTTGCTGACAGTCTTGGGGCCCAGGCAGAGGCTCATCGTTGGGGCGGAGCTGCCTCAGAATCCCCAGCGGGGCAATGCCCAGTGGAGCCGAGGCGAGGGGGTGGGGGTTGCCTCCGAGACCCCAGGACTGCAGGGCCACCAGTGACCAAGCGCAGCCTGGGAGAGCGGCAGGCAGGAGACTCCAACCCCCGCTGAGCCCAGCAAAGCCATGGGGGCCCAGCCCTGCCCCCGTGTGTCTGGAAGGTGGGCAGGGAGTCCAAGATCATCCCCTGTTCATGTCTCCTATGAGTCCTGTCCCTCTAGAGAACGCTGACTCATACGATTTTGTATGTGAGAGGGGGGAGTACTGGGCCCTGCATGCAGTGCTGTGGTTGGAATGCTTGCATCCTCTAAAGCTCAGGCGGATACTTAGACCCCGGGCAGTGCCAGGAGGTGGGGCCTGGTGGGCGGTGTCTGATCCACTCACGAGGCAGAGCCCTTGTGACTAAAGCCACTATGAAAAGGGCTTGTGGGGCAGGCCCACCCTCCAGCCGGTGAGGATGCTGCGTGCGAGGGACCGTCCTGGAAGAGGAGAACCCGACATGGCCCTGCCGGGACCTTGGCCTCCAGACTGGGAGGCAGGAAGTTTCTGTTGATAAACTGCTGTCTGGCGTTCTGTTGTGGCCGCACTCAAACTGCGGCGGGGAGCGGCTGCTAACAGGCACAGGACGCCTTCTGCGGATGATAAACGTGTTCCGGAATGAGATGAGTGGGAATGGTTGTACAACTTCGTGAATGTACTAAAAACCACTGAATTGTACACTGTAAAGGGTGACTTGTGTGCATGTGAATTTCACCTCAAGGAAGCTGTTTTGCGGGAGCCAGGCGAAGCACTGTGGAGGCCACGCCCCAAGAAGGCAGCACTGGCTGGGCGCCGTGGCTCACGCCTGTAATCCCAGCACTTTGGGAGGCTGAGGCAGGAGAATTGCTTGAACCTGGGAGGCGGAAGTTGCAGTGAGCTGAGACGCCACTACACTCCAGCCTGGGCAACAGAGCAAGACTCCATCTCAAAAAAAAAAAAAAAAAAGAAGGCAGCACCAGAAAACCAGAAACTGTGCTGGGTCCTCAGCGTGGCAGGTGCTCCCAGGGTGCAGACGGGGTGAAGGCAGCCTTCTCTGTGGTCACATGTGTGTAACGGCACCTTCTCTCTCAGGGCCTCCTCCCTCCCTGCATGGTTTGGGGGCTATTCTTGTGTCTGATAGCACAGACGCCCTGGTCACAAACACCTGCCTGCATTGCTGACCACAGGCCTGGCCTGGAGAAACCCGCACCCTCTTCAGGGAAGACAGCAAGGGGCTTGGCAGTGCCTGAAGCCAGTGGGCTGGGGACTCACAGCTGGGACACTCAGGACGGGCAGGGCAGGCATGTGGCCCCAGCATGGCACAGGGCCAAACTCATCCCCTCTTTGTCACTGGCCACATACTGCAGGGGGAGGGCTGGAGGAGCTGGGGCACCTGCATTTGGCCTGCCAGGAATCTGGGTCCTGCTGGCTGTGGGTGACTGCAGAGGGCCACGTGGGCAGGGCACATTCATGTTGCCCTGGCCAACATCGTCAGGGTGAGAGGGGGAAGGGCCAGAAAGCCTCAGCCCAGACCAGGTCTGGTGGGAACAGTCCACACAGGAGGTGCCAGAACCGTCTAGAAGGCCCTGGCACACAGGTCTGCTGCAGCAGAGCCAGGAGGGCTCGGGGGTGCACGTGTCCAGGGCAGAGGAACCACGTGGGGCTCAGTCAGCAGTCGGGGTCAGGCCTGGTTGGTGTCACTGAGGACCCTGAAGGCTTGGCCCCACCTCCGGGAGCTGGGCTTCCTCCACATGGTCACAGCAAAGGTAGGGACCAGAGGGGGCCAGAGACATGGGGGCTGCACCCCACCCTCTCCTCGCTGCTCCCCTCCCCCTTACCACCCTGTCCAGAGATGTCCGCACAGATGGGAGGGTTGCGAGGGGCGTCCACACCTGGCCTGCAGTGGCTGCCCGGCTTCCTGCTAGGGAGATGGGGCCAGTACTGATGGGGAACAGCTGTTGTGCGGGCAGCCAGAGGAAACCACGTTCCCGCGGGGTGAGCTCATGGTTTACGCGTTCCCCGCCAGATCCATAACATCCTGGAGGCAGAAGCACAGAGGCTGAGCCTGCCCCTGCCTCCGCTGAGCCTCCCCTGCTCTGACACAAGGGCCGCTCAGCCATCCTCACTCAGCCTGCACCTCCTGTCCTGAAGCTCCCTCCTCCCTCCACGTGCTCCCCCTGTCATTTACTCCCCGGCCCCGACCCACCCTGCTCACCCCTGAAGCTTCTCTGGGTCCTGGACTCCTCCGTTCTGCAGGCTGGATGCCTTCTCAACTGTCCGTGGCGCCTGCCTGGTCTCTGGGGTGTTCAGTGAGGGGTGACCAGGAAGAACGTGTTGGAGACAGTGGACAGGGAAGCGTCTCTGTCTCTCACCCCTTAACTCACAGCAGCCCCACTGGGCGGGCACAACCAGGGCACAACCATCACTGCAGCCACAGATATAGAAACTGAGGCCCACAGACGCGACGTGGCTGCCCCTGTCTGGTCACTGGGGGCCGGGATTGGAGCCTGGGTCCGAGCTGCCTGTTTTTTCTTTCCTAGGCCGTGCACCTTTCTCCTGGGATAACTGGAGGTGATTTCATGGAACCTGGAGGCTGGGCTTCAGGCTGGCAGGAGCGGCTCCCGGCTGGGCCTTCTCCGTGGCTCTGCTCCCCGCTCTCCTTGCTTGAGTGGTGGGGAGCCCTGCGTCCTCTCACGCCCACCCTCACCTTTCTTGCCAAATTGTCGGAGGCTTTTGTCACCTGGAGACACTGTTCCTGCCAGCTCCGGCCCCTTCTCCTGCGATGGCATTGCCTGTCCCTGCCTCAGCAAGCCCATCTTCCAGCCAGGCCAGGCCCTGACCAAGGGATAACCACGGAACGCACATGGCAACATGGGCCATGTCTCACGTGTGGTCTTGGAAAACATGGCCTCTACTCTCCTGCCCCTGCCCTGGCCCCTCCTGCCAGCTGGATGTGGGCATTTCTGCACCCACTGGAACCCCGCAGCCAGGAAAGATGCCTGGAAGGCTAGAGGAGAGGCGTGATTGGGGGACCCCATGTGTGATGACAGAGCAGCCCACCGAGCCATTCTCAGCCACCATGTGGGAGAGAAATGATGCTCCATCAAGTTCCCCATGCCCAGAGCTGCTCCTTACAGCATCCTAACCTTCACCCCAACTACTCAGTTGCCATGGCAAATGGAATATTTTGGCTCTTTTTTTTTCTTTAATTCCCAAGTGATTATTGCTAGAGGAGTGAGAAGTTACTAATTTTTGTATATTCATCTTGTATTAAACGTTTTTTACTGATTTGTAATTTTAATTTTTTTTTGAGATGGAGTTTCACTCTTCCGGCCTGGGCTGCAGTGCAGTGGTGCGATTTCGGCTCACTGCAACCTCCGCCCATGGGTTCAAGCCAATCTCATGCCTCAGCCCCCCAAGTAGCTGGTATTACAGGCACGCACCACCACGCCCAGCTAATTTTGTGTTTTTAGTAGAGACGGGGGTTTCGCTATGTTGGTCAGGCTGGTCTCAAACTCCTGACCTCAGGTGATCCGCCCGCCTCGGCCTCCCAAAGTGCTGGGATTACAGGCATGCGCCACCACGCCCAGCTAATTTTTGTATTTTTAGTAGAGATGGGGTTTCACCATGTTGGTCAGGCTGGTCTCAAACTCCTGACCTCAGGTGATCCGCCCGCCTCGGCCTCCCAAAGTGTTGGGATTACACGCATGAGCCACCGCACCTGGCCTGATTTTTAATTTTTAAATGAGGGGGCAGAGGCATAACTAGGTTTACAATCATGTCATCAACAGAATAAATTATCTTATTTTTTCTGATGTTTGTGCCATTTATTTGGTTTTCTTATTAAGTTTGCCGGAACCTCCTGGAAAATGCTGGACAATTGTTACAGCAGCAGGCTCCCCGGGTCGACCCTGGGTTTGTGACATTTGTGTTTTCCACACAGAATGATCTTGGCCGTTGTGGACACAGACTTTTGCGCTTTTTTCTATTTTACTAGAAACAGAGCTTTTATTCATAACGATTGCTGAATTTGGTCAATTTTCTTTTCGGTACCTGTCGATGGGGTTCTCTGAATTTCCTGTGCTAATTGGCTAATGAAATGATGTCTCTGATTGCTGGGCTGCCGTTGTAAGCCTGGCTTTCATCTGCTTGGCCATAACATGATGCCATGGAAGCTGCGTTGGGTCCTATTTGCTGTTCTCTTGTGTAGAATCCGCTGACGCTGCGTTGGGTCCTATTTGCTGTTCTCTTGTGTAGAATCCGCTGACGCTGCGTTGAGTCCTATTTGCTATTCTCTTAGATTTTTTTGCATCTTCTGAAAGTGATATTTGTCTATGGTTTTCTCTTTTTGTTCCACATCAGGTTTTTGAATTAAATTATCCTGGTTTCATGAGATGAATTACAGAGTTTTCCATCCTTTCATGTCTTGGGAAGGTTAAAGTAACCCTGGGATGACTTTCTTTCCATGGAAGGTGAGGTCATCGTCAGCTGCGGACATCTGCTCCTGGAGCCTCCTTTCCTGGCTCAGCCGTCGCCCCCCTCCAGCTCCTTGTGCTCATTTCCGCGTGGTGCCGCTTGTCGAGAGTCATTCTGGACTTTACACCCAGGACAACATGGTCTGCTGCTGCAGGTTTCCAAGCAGCTGCCCCGGCCGAGTGGGCCGTCTCATCATTTCTCCAGCCTCTTCCATACTGGGGTCTCCTTCCTAATCGTGTGTGGGTTTTTCTATTTCAATGTACATAAATTCTAAATATAGTCATTTATTTATTTAGTTTTCATTTTTGTGTTTTTTTTTCTTTTGGAAACAGAGTCTCACTTTATCACCCAGGCTGGAGTGCAGGGTCACAATGTCAGTTCACTGCAGCCTCTGCCTCCCAGATTCAAGAAATTATTCTGCCTTAGCCTCCCGAGTAGCTGGGACTATAGGCGCACACCACCACGCCCGGCTAGGTTGTGTGTTTTTGCAAATACAGGGTTTTACCATATTGGCCAGGATGGTCTCTAACTCCAGGCCTCAAGCGATCCGCCCACCTCTGCTTCCCAAAGTGTGGGCATTATAGGCGTGAGCCACCGTGCCCAGCCTAGGCAGTCATTTCTTGATGCAGCTTTTGGGCTGGGCAAGGGGATTTTATTTTATTTATTTCAGAAAAAACAATGATTTCTCCTTTTTACTTATTTGTTTTCTACTTCATTAATTTCTGGCTTTATCTTCATAATTCTCCCTACTTTTTAAAATGCACTTTCTTGTTCTCATTTTAGATTCTTAGGATGGCACAAAAGTCCCTCTCGTTTATTTTTTCCTCTAAAAAACAAAAGCTGTGCTGGGGCCTCTGGGCGCTGCATTAGCTGAGTCCTCAGCGCTGGATTGATATTTATGGTTTCTCGGCTTTTCAGAGAGCGCACATTCAGATTTAATATCCTGTTTTACCCACGGGCCACCTGGGAGTGTGTTGGTTTCTAAGTTTTGGGGGGAAGAGGTGGCACTTTCCGTTATTTATTTTACAATATTTGGATAATAGGATCATTTTTTTTTTTTTTTTTTTTTTTGAGACGGAGTCTCGCTCTGTCGCCCAGGCTGGAGTGCAGTGGCCGGATCTCAGCTCACTGCAAGCTCCGCCTCCCGGGTTCACGCCATTCTCCTGCCTCAGCCTCCTGAGTAGCTGGGACTACAGGCGCCGCCACCACGCCCGGCTAGTTTTTTGTATTTTTTTAGTAGAGACGGGGTTTCACCGTGTTAGCCAGGATGGTCTCGATCTCCTGACCTCATGATCCGCCCGTCTCGGCCTCCCAAAGTGCTGGGATTACAGGCTTGAGCCACCGCGCCCGGCCGGATCATTTAAATTATTCTACTTTTTAGTTCCTTGAGGTTTTCTTTGCAGCCAATACACAACAGACATGGACTTATCGGAAGCTGGAATGTTTGGAAGTTCTGTTTCCTGTGAGGAACGTTCAGAAACGCTGTTTCCTGTGAGGAACATGAGCATGACCATCCATACCGATCTGTCTGCATTTTTCTGTCGTCACTAGACCTAATTACGGAGAGAGAGACACGGAGGGAGCTCCTGTGACCCTCAAGTCCCCTCATCGCATCCCCTTCCAGTTGGCTTTCTGAGTTTAACTCCCATGCTGTTTGGCTCATGGAAGTTTATGTCTTCTACCTCGGTCATCGTCCCCCCTCCCCCCCGGTGTGCCCACCCGCACGTGCTGACGTCACAGGCCCCACTCAGCCCTGCTTCCTCTCCCCTCGGCCTCACCTTGATGTCAGGGGGGTGTCCTCTGCTCTGACTCATGGGCAGTGGCTGGCTTCCTTCCAGTACTTTCTCTGGATAATGCATATGGATGACATATCTTCTAGTGTCTGCTGTGGCGCTTACCGGTGACATTTCTGGGCTGGTGTGGGATGCCTGGGATGGAGCCGTCTCCCTGGTGACCGTGGATGACGTTTCATTGTCCCCTGCTTCTGGTGGCACAGATGAGAACTCCAGGCCTCATGCTCTCTCTGCTGGCACACACATCTTCCCTCCGCACTGGCTACACACCTGCCCATGGGGTTTCTGCAGGAGAGGAGACAGCCAGAGGCCCAAGTGGGGTGTGTGGCAGGCAGGCAGCAACCCTGGTCACTGTGGCGGCCTCTGCCCTGCGTCTCAGCAGCAACCCTGGTCACCATGGCGGCCTCTGCCCTGCATCTCAGCAGCAACCCTGGTCACCGTGGCGGCCTCTGCTCTGCTTCTCAGCGCTGCCTGGTGTGACCCCCAGGGTCTTGGTCGGTATGAGGCCACACAGCTCACATGCACTTCCCCTAGCTGCTTTCATGGCAGAGATGAGAGGTCCCCATGGAGCTCACATGGCCCCTAGAGACTTGCAGACCCTTGTGCTGTCAGACAGAGAAGGCTGAGGTTTAGAGAGGCACAGTCACCTTCTCGAAGATGCACAGCCATGAGTGAAGAAGCTGGGATTTCTCCTGGTCTCTCTGACTCTGGAACATGTGGCCTCTGGGTGTGCCCAGTAAGAGACGTTAAAGAAGGGCCTCCCCCATGAGCCCTGACTGAGGGGGGCACCAGGCACCCCATCAGTGTGCTTTGTGGTTCACAAAGGAGAAGGCAAAGGGCATGTCGGGGACAGCGATGGGGCAGCCAGAGGGGGCGGTCCTGGCCAGTGTGAGCCTCCTTGGGGGGAGGGTGCCAGGAACTACCCCATGATCCTCTATTCTCATGTGAGCCACAGGACCCCAACCCAGATTCCCACAGCAAAGGCAAAGTCAGTAACTCAACAAGGCACATGGCCAGGTGTGGGGCTCACTCCTGCAATTCCAGCACCATGGGAGGTCGAGCAGAAGGATGGCTTGAGGCCAGGAGTTCGAAACTGACCTGAGCAACACAATGAGACCACTCTACAAATATTTTTTAAAAAATTAGCTGGGTGTGGTAGTGCATCCTTGTAGTCCCAACTACTTGGGAGGCTGAGGTGTGGGCGTCCTGGGGCTGGGGTTCTCCAAGGGTGAGGGGTCCTGGGGCGGGGCGTCCCAGGGCTGAGGGCCACGACCAGGTTTTGCGCCTCTGCCTGCTGACGGCCCCGGGGCTGTGACGGCGATTTTGCATGGAACCCACCCTGCAGCCCTGCTTGCTGAGGGCTACTCAGGAGGGGCTGTGGCAGTGCCCACCCACATGTGGAGCCCGGGATGCAGCCCCCACCCGCCCAACCTCTGGAGCTGTGCCTGGAGCTGGGGGGTTCGGGTGCCATGGCAGCCTCCAAGGGGCTGAGGACTCAGGGAGGGTGCTGGAGGCTGGCTGGCCTCTGAGGGGCAGGGGGCCGCCAGGGCCACTAAGCTGGTGCACCCACCGAGGGGCCAGGGGGCCGGTTCTGTTGCCTGTGGGAGTAGTGGATGGTGGAGAGTGAAGTGGTTCCTGTGAGGCCAGCCACACACCAGTGGGACCTGCCCTGGGACCGCAGGAGATGCGGGAGTGGGCCAGTGAGTCACGGGCACCAACCGTGGGCCATCTCCAGAGGACGGCAGTGGGGGCAGAGCCCAGCAGGAGGTGCTGCATGGGTCGCCCTCCCTGTGGCCCTGGGTCCTGAGCCGCCGGCTGTGAGGTGCAGCTGCCGGCTGTGGGGTTGGAACTGCTGGCTGTGAGGTGAGGCCTTTGCTGGCTGTGGGGTTGGAGGCGCCGGCTGTGAGGTGAGGCCTCTGCCGGCTGTGAGGTGAGGCCTCTGCCGGCTGTGAGGTGAGGCCTTTGCTGGCTGTGGGATGTAGCCGCCGGCTGTGGGGTTGGAGGCGCCGCGCTGTGAGGTGAGGCCTTTGCTGGCTGTGGGGTTGGAGGCGCCGGTTGTGGGGTTGGAGTCGCTGGCTGTGAGGTGAGGCCTTTGCTGGCTGTGAGGTGCGGCCTCTGCCGGCTGTGAGGTGAGGCCTTTGCTGGCTGTGAGGTGCGGCCTCTGCTGGCTGTGGGGTGTAGCCGCCGGCTGTGGGGTTGGAGTCAACGGCTGTGAGGTGAGGCCTCTGTTGGCTGTGGGGTGGGGCTGCCCGCTGTGGGGTTGGAGCCGCCCGCTGTAGGGTTGGAACCCCCGGCTGTGGGATTGGAGCTGCCGGCTGTGAGGTGCGGCCTCTGCTGGCTGTGGGGTGTAGCCGCCGGCTGTGGGGTTGGAACCGCCGGCTGTGAGGTGAGGCCTCTGCCAGGCAGCCCCCGCTGAGTGTTTTTCCTTCCACTGACTCTGGCCCCGCGCCAGACTTGCAAACGTTGACCCACATTCCCCCTGCGCCCGGCAGAAACTAGGCCACCAGCGAGGCTGGGGAGGGTGTCCCGGCCCGCGCAGGGCCAGCTCAGACTTTCCAGGCTGGGGAGTAGGTCGTGAGGGCCAGAACGGGGAGGGGGGGCTCTTCCCGGGGCCTCCGGCGCAGCTGGCCCAGCGAAGAGCACGGAGGCCACCCGGGCCAGGAAGAGGCTGCGCGGGGCAAGCTGCCCTGCCTCCACAGCCCTGCCTGCAGCCTGCACTACCAGGGCCCCGC
Source organism: Colobus angolensis palliatus (assembly GCF_000951035.1). Lineage (NCBI taxonomy): Eukaryota > Metazoa > Chordata > Mammalia > Primates > Cercopithecidae > Colobus > Colobus angolensis. The sequence continues at coordinate 1,828,292 of NW_012114677.1, forward strand.
TTCCCGGTTTCTTCCCACGCCCCCTGCAGGGCCTACCAGCTGCTCCCTCTGGCCCTCCAGGCCTGGGGCCATCGCTCTCCCCCCGGGGCTGGTCCCAGGCCTCCCACCCTAGGGCTCGGCTCCTTGAACCACCTCTGAAGTGGTCCCTCTATCGGGACCTGCCAGTTGGGCCCTGTTGGTCCTTTTTTCTGCCAGCCTGACTGGGCCACCTCCCAATGACACGGCCTCGGCAGGAGAGGCCCGGACACCTCGCTGAAGACCCTGGAGGAGCCCATTTGCTGTCGTGGGGCTGGGGGTGGAGGGAGGCCGGCTGGAGGGTGTCTCTCTACCCGTAGGCACTGCCTGCTGTGCCCAAAGTCTGGCTGCAGCTCCCTGGAGACATCCGGTGGGGCCTCGGGCAAGGCCACCTTCAAAGCTTGTGGCCGCAGGGGAGGTGGGAACAGCTGCTGGGACACAGGGCACCCCCCTGGGTTCCACATAATGGCAACCTGGTCCAAAGTGGGGCAGGGAGCAGGGCCCACGCAGCCCCCATGTTCTTCCCATAGCCCCCCCACGGCCTTCCCACACCACCCCCATGGCCTTCCCACACCACCCCCACCTCCTCCCTACGCCGCCCCCGACGTCCTTCCCACCCTCCTCCATGTCCTTCCCGCACCACCCACGTTCTTGGCTCATGGTCGGCGGCAGGTCCTATGGGAGTGGCCCCTATTGCTGGGGAGAGGTTCTGGTGACACAGGGCTGTGGGGCACACAATCTCCCCTCCTGGACAAAGGACTCAGTCCCCACCCAGCTCCCCCACACTCCTACTCCTCCTCCCCAGCCCCAGGGTGGGGCCTACTGAGACTGGGGGGCTCTGGGGAGAGGCCAGGCTTGGCCTGCTGGACTCCTCCAGGATGGATACCTGGCGATGGGGACACCCAGTGATGAGGGGTGTGTGGGGCAGGGGACAGGATGGGCCTGGGTGGAGGCTAGGGCAGGGGACGTTGCGCCCTCCAGTGCCTACTGAGTCCCTGCAGTGACATCCACCCTCTCTCAGCAGGGTCCATAAGCATCCTCCAGATCAAAGGCAGGGTCAGCCTCAGATGCAGGCGTGTGCATGGCATGTGAGCATGTGTGCTCTGCATGTGTACCCTTGTGTGGGGCGTGTGGCATGGTGCAGCTGTGTCAGGGGCATGCGTCCATATACAGGTGTGTGCACGTGTGTGTGGTATGCATGCATGTCCACATATGTGTGTGGGCCTGGTGGGTACTCAGGTGTCTCCATCCCATGCCCCACCCTGTGCCAGCTGAAGTGGGAGCAGAGAAGGGACCCCAGCAGCCTCTGCAGTGGACATTGAGCTCTGTCCCCTCCCTGGTACCCCCTTCCACTCGGCCCTGCCTCTGAGGGCCCCTGGCAGCTGGAACAGCCTGATGTGAGGGCTTGAAGCTGGGCTGTGGCCTGGGCAAGCCTCCCCTTGGCCGGTAGCATCTCCCCGGCGTGTGTGTGGGGCTGGGGCAAGTGCTCCCTGGGCTAAAGGAGCAAAGGCTTCCAGCAGGATGGCTGTATCCCTGAGCCTTCCTAGAATCCAGGCTGCAAGCATCTGTGTTAAGAGGCTAAGAAACAAGGAGGCAGGTACCTCTTTGTTTACCCTGGGCACCTCTGGCTTAGCCTGAGCCACCCTCTGTTGCCCCATGCTGCCCCCACTGCCCTTTCCAGCCCAGGGATGCTGCTGGAAAGAGGCTTCCCTGTGAGCACTCAACCTCCTCAACCTAATGCCAATCCGAAAATGGCAACTGAGTTTAGCTACAGCAAAGGGCTTTACCATCATGTCAGAGATTGAGAGCGGGAAACTCTATTGGGAAAAAGAAAATGTGAAATTTAAAGCATAAATCCCTGAATTCCAAATCCCTTTCCTTGGATCCACAGCCAACCCTGGCCAGCCAGCACAGGGCTGCCAAGGCCGGCCCTGGGGCTGACTCAGAGCTTGGACAGAGTCCCACACTCAGTAGAGCCGCTTGGCTGGCCTGTCAGTCACGAGGAAAGGGATTATCTCTGTGCTAAAGCATGTGGGGCCATCTGGTAAGGTCTCCCCCATCCCACACTCTGCAGAGGGAGAAACTGAGGCCTTGAGAGAGCGTGGCCCATGTTGGGTCACACAGCCGTGGACGGGCCTGAGCTGGAATCCTTGTTCCCTGACACCAGCGTGGGGCTTCCTCTGGCCCCTCCTTGCTGAGGAGGAGAGATGAGGGGCACCTACACCCTCATGGGACTGAGTCTCTTCTATCCCATCAGAACCCTGAAAACAGGGACCCAAGTGGTCTGTGGCCACCAGCCTGGGTGCACAGGCCCATGGGGAGGGGCTGGCTGTCTTAGGAGCCCTATACCTGAATGCAGAATGACAGGAACTCACTGCAAACCTTGGTAACTTGTGGGTGCCTCCTCCACCCTCTCTCCACACTGATCCAACTGCTGCCTCACACGCATGTGTATAGGGGAGGCCTGTGCCCTATGGCTCTGGTGTCCCCTCCAGGCAGGGTCTACACAGCCCGAGGAGTCCTCTGTCCTTGCACTCCCACTAAGCAGAGCTCTCTCCTGCCCCTGGCCTTCCTGGTAGATTTCAGTGCTGAGTTCTGAGCCAAGGTGTGAGAGGAGGGGCGCCATCATCCCAAGGAGTGCACTCTAGGCTCAGCTGTCAGGGAAGGGCATCAAGGAGCCTCCAGCACCTTTGCTGGGAGACCAGCCCCTCAACCCTGTCCATCTACTCCTGTGGGCCAAAACTCTTGACTTTTACTTTTAGGTATTTGATCAATTTTGTCCATGGTTAATTTTTTTGTATATGGTGTGAGGTAGGAGTCCAAATACCATCTTTTGCAAATGGAGGTCCAGTTGTCTCGGCACCATTTGCTGAAGAGCTGATCTCTCCTCCAGTGAGTGACTTTGGCACCCTTGTTGAAACAAGTTCACCATAAAAGTAGGGGTTTGTTTCTGGACTTTCAATTCTGTTACATCGTCTCCATACCTAGCCTTAAGCCAGTACCATACTGTCTTGATTACTATAGTTTTGTAGTAATTTTTGAAATTGGGATGTGTAAGTCTTCCAATTTAGTTCTTTTATTGGGTAGTTTTGGCTATCTGAGTCCTCTTGCAATTTCATATGAATTTTAGGATCGGACTTTCCATTTCTGCAAAAAAATAAAAAATAAAAAAGCAGTTAGAATTTTGATGGGGATTGGATTGAATCTGTAGACCAATATGGGGACTATTGCTATCTTAACAATATTAATTCTTCTAATTGAGGAACACAAGATGTCCTTCCACATATTTAAATGTTTAATTTCTTCTAACAATGTTTTGTAGTTTTTAGTGTTCAAGTTGTGTGCTTCTTTGGTTGAATTTATTCCTAAGTTTATTCTTTTTGATGTGATTATAAAAGGAATTATTTTCTTAATTTCATTTTCATATTGTTCATTGCTTTAGAAATGCAACTGATTTTTAAAATATTGATCTTGCATTTGCAGCCTTGCAGAACTCATTTCTCAGCTCCAATATTTTTTGCATGGATTTCTGATTATTTTGTATGCATGAAATCATGTCATCTGCAAATAGAAATAGTTTTACTTCTTCCTTGTCAACCTGGCTGCCTCTAATTTTATTTTCTTGCCTAATCATTCATATTGAACCAACTTTGCATTCATTGTGCATAATCTTTTTGAAAATGTTGCTGGATTAAGTTTGCTGGTATTTTATCAAACATTTTTGCAACTATATTCATAAGAGATACTGGAAAGTTTACTTTTTTGTGATGATTCTGTCTAGTTTTGGTATCGGTAACACTAGCCTCCGAATGAGTGAGGAAGTGTTCCATTTTGGAAGAGTTTAAGAAGGATTGTTATTAATTATGCTTCAAACATTTGGTAAAATTCACCAGGGAAGCCGTCTCATCCTGGACTTTTCTTTGTGGGAAGTTTTTTTTTTTTTTTTCTACTTCAATCTCTTCATTTGTGTTAGGTCTATTCAGGTTTTCTATTTCTTCATGAGTCAGTTTCAATAGTTTCTGTCTTTCCAGGAATTTGTCCATTTCATTTAGATTATTTAATTGGTTAGCACATTGTTCATAAGAGTCCCTCATAAATCTTTTCATTTGTGTAATGTCATTAGTAATGTCTTCTATTTCATTCCTGATTTTAGTAAATTTGAGTCTTCTCTTTTTTCTTAGTCTGGCTATTCACTTTTCTTGATGTTTTCAAAACCCAACTTTTTTTTTTTTTTTTTTTTTT
>NW_012114677.1:1832891-1841951 GCF_000951035.1 Colobus angolensis palliatus
CTTCCTTCCTTCCTTCCTTCCTTCCTTCCTTCCTTCCTTCCTTCCTTCCTTCCTGTCTCTCTTTCTCTCTTTCTTTCTTTCTTTCTTTTTGAGACAGGGTCTCACTGTGTCACCTGGGCTGGAGTGCAGTGGTGTCATGATCTTGGCTCACTACAGCCTCGACTTCCTGGGCTCAAGCCTCCCGGGTAGCTGGGCTCACAGGTGCGTGCCACCACACCCGGCTATTTTTTATTTTTGTAGTGATGGGGTTTTACCATTTGCCTCTGGTGGTCTTGAACTCCTGAGCTCAAGCAATCTGCCTGCCTCAGCCTCCCGAAGTGCTGGGATTACAGGTGTGAGCCACCATACCCGGACTGTTTTAATTGATCTTTTAAATTATTTTTTCTACTGTAATTTATCTCTGCTCTACTATTTATTATTTCCTTCTGCTTGCTTTGACTTAGGGTGCTGTCTTTTTCTAGTTTCTTTAGGTGGAAGGCTGGGTTATTGATTTGAAATCTCTTTTTATTTAGTGTAAGTATCCACGGCTGTACATTTCCCTGTAAGCACTGTTTAGCTTCATCTGTAAGTTTTAGTATATGGTGTTTTCATTTCCATTTATGTCAAACTGTCTTCTAAATTTTCTTGTGAGTTCTTCTTTGCCCTAGTGGATACTAAGGAGTTCAGTGTTTTATTTGAACATATTTTTGAATTACCCAAATTTCTTTCTGTTATTGATTTCTAATTTTATTCAATTGTGATAAGAGAACATACTTTGCATGATTTCAGTCATTTTAAATTTATTGAGATTTATTTTATGACAACATCGGGTTTATTCTGTCAGACATTCCATGTGCACTTGAGAATAATGGGCAGTTTGTGGTTGTTAGTGGAGTGTTCTACGGACGTCTTCCAGGTCTAGGTGGGTTAGAGCGTGTTGACATCTTCTAGTGACTTTTGATTTTCTGTCCTGTTGCTTTATCCATGATTGGAAATGGGCTATTGAAAGCTGGAAGTCTCCAGCTATTATTGTTGAATTGTCCATTTTGCCCTTCATCATCTCAGCTTTGGCTTCATGTATCTTGGGGCTCTGTGTCAGGTGCACATACATTGATAACGGTGATATTTTCTTGATGGATGTACCCTTTTATCACTATAAAATATCCTTGTCTGTTGTAACAACTTTTGTCTAAAGGTCTGTTTTCGTTCATATTGTCACAGTCACTCCAGCTCTTTTCTGCCTACTATTCTATCTTTGCTCTTTTATTTCCAGGTGTCTTCGAATGTGTGTGGAATCATGGTTTTTAAAAGTCAGCCCTTCTAGCTGCTGCTTTTTAACTGGAGTGTTTAATTAACATTTAGTTGACACTACATACTGACTTGATAAGGGAGAATTTAGGCACACCATTTGCTATTTGTTTTCCATGTCTTAGGTCTTTTTTGTTCCTATGTTTCTATATGGCCTTCTTTGATGTTAAATAGATATTTCCTAGTGTCTCATTTCAACGTATTTCCAATGTATTTGTCATTTCTTTCTTTCTTTTTTTTTGAGACGGAGTCTCACTTTGTTGCCCAGGCTGGAGTACAGTGGCACGATCTTGGCTCACTGCAACCTCCTCCTCCCAGGTTCAAGCAATTTTCCTGCCTCAGCCTCCTGAGTAGCTGGGATTACAGGCACCCGCCACAATGCCTGGCTTTTTTTTTTTTTTTTTTGGTATTTTTTAGTAGAGACGGGGTTTCATTGTGTTGGCCAGGCTGGTCTCACACTCCTGACCTCAGGTGATCCACTAGCCTTGGCCTCCCAAAGTGCTGGGATTACAGGCGTGTGTCGCTGTGGCCAGCCTGTTATGTGTATTTTATTACAATAAAAAATTGGGGAAAATATTTTTAAAGGACAGTGTGTAAAAATTAAAGTTTGTGTGTGTAGCTCTTTTTCTCCTACCTGACTTAAAAGACAACTGCAGAGAGTGATAATTAGACATCTGTGCTGGTAGGCAAATGATGTATAGACATTTATTATTATTATTATTTTTTTATTATACTTTAAGTTCTAGGGTACATGTGCATAGCGTGCAGGTTTGTTACATATGTATACTTGTGCCATGTTAGTGTGCTGCACCCATGATAGCACAAAGGAGGAGAAGGGAACAGAGCTGTATATGAGCAAAGTTTTTGTATGACATTGACATTAAATTATAATTAATCAGAGATCAGTTGTTATAAATTAAGATATTAATTGTAATCCCTAGGACATCTGCTAAAAAGACACCTCAAAAGATAGTAAAAGAAATGACAGAGCAAGACTCTGCCTCAAAAAAAAAATACACATAACACAAAATTTACCATCTTAGTCATTTGAAAGTGTACAGTTGAGTTGCATTAAATACATTCAAGATGTATAAACTTCACTCCATCCATCTCCATAACACTTCATCTTGTGAAACTGCAACTGTGCACTCATTAAACAGCAACTCCCCATTTCTGCTCCCCCCAGCTCCTGGCAACCACCAATCTACTGTCTGTCTCTCTGAATGTGACTATTCTAAGTACCTCACCTAAGTGGAATCACATCATCTTTGTGTTTTGTGACTGGCTTATTTTACTTAGCATAATGTCCTCAAGGGTCATCCATATTTTAGCATATGTCCTTTCTTTGTAAGGCGAAATTTCCTTTCCTTCTAAGGCTAAATAATATTCTGCTTATCCATTTGTTCATTGGTAGGCACTTGAATTAACTTTGCATTTTAGCTGTTGTGAATAACGCTGCTATGAACTTGAGTATACAAATATATTTTCAAGACCTTGATTTCCAAGTGCAATGTGGAATCATACATTCTATGTCTAATTTTTTGAGGAACTCTCATCGTGTTTTTCATTGACACTGTGCCATTTTATATTCCCATCAATAGTTCACAATGGTTCCAGATTCTCCACATCCTTGCCAATACCTGTTATTTTGGGTTTTTTTGATAGTAGTCATCTTAATGGGTGTGAGGTGATGTCCTATTATAGTTTTAATTTTCATTTCCTCAATAATAAATGATGTTGGGAATCTCTTCCTTTGCTTATTGACCAGTTGTAGATCATCTTTGGAGAGATGTCTATTCATGTCCTCCGCCCATTTTTAAATTGAGTTTTTTGTCTTAGAGCTTTAGGAGTTTTCTATATATTCTGAATATTAATGCCTTACTAGATAAATGGTTTGTAAATATTTTCTCCCATCAGCTGGGTGCAGTGGCTCACACCTGTAATCCCAGCACTTTGGGAGGCCGAGGCGGGTGGATCACCTGAGCTCAGGAGTTTGAGACCAGCCTGGGCAACACGGTGAAACCCTGTCTCTACTAAAATACAAAAAATTAGCCGGGCATGGCGGCGTGCACCTGTAACCCCAGCTACTCAGGAGGCTGAGACAGGAGAATCGCTTGAACCCAGGAGGTGGAGGTTGCAGTGAGCCAAGATTTCATCACTGCACTCCAGCCTGGGTGACAGTGGAAGACTCCATCTCAAAAAAAAAAAATATTTTCTCCCATCTTTTGAGTTGCCTCTTTATTCTGTTGATGTTGCCTTTTGATACACAAATACTCTAATTTTCATGACGTCCACTTTATTTTCTTCTTTTGTTGCCTGTGCTTTTGGTGTCATATCCAAGAAATCATTGTAAAATCTGAAGTTGTACAGCTTTGTCTTATGTTTTTTTTTAAGACGTTTATAGTTTAGGGCATTATATTTAGGTCTTTGATCAGTTTTGAGTTAATTTTTACATACGGAGTAAGGCAAAAGGTCTAACTTCATTCTGTTTTTTTTTTTTTTTTTTTTTTTTGAGATGGAGTCTCGCTCTGTTGCCGAGGCTGGAGTGCAGTGGCGCGATCTCGGCTCACTGCAACGTCCGCCTCCCAGGTTCAAGAGATTCTCCTGCCTCAGCCTCCGAAGTATCTGGGATTACAGGCATGTGCCACCACGCCTGGCTAATTTTTGTATTTTTAGTAGAGACGGGGTTTCACCATGTTGGCCAGGCTGGTGTCAAACTCCTGACATCAGGTGATCCGCTCACCTCGGCCTTCCAAAGTGCTGGGATTACAGGCTTGACCAACTTCATTCTTTTGCATGTGGATGTCCAGTTTTCCCAACACCATTTGTCAAAAAGACTATTCTGGCTGGGCGTGGTGGATTACGCCTGTAATCCCAGCACTTTGGGAGGCCCAGGTGGGCAGATCATTTGAGGTCAGGAGTTCAAGACCAGCCTGGCCAACATGGCAAAACTCAGTCTGTACTAAAAATACAAAAAAAAAATTAGCCAGGGGTGGTGGTGCACGTCTGTAATCCCAACTCAGGGGTGGCTGAGGGAGGAGAATCCCTTGAACTCAGGAGACGGAGGCTGCAGTGAGCCGAGATTGTGCCACTGAACTCCAGCCTGAGCAACAGAGTGAGACTGTGTCAAAAAGAAAAAAAGAAAGAAAAAAGACTATAAGACTATTATTTATCCCATTGAATGGTCTTGGCACTTTTGTCAAAAATTGTCTGGCCATATATGTGAGAGTTTATTTCCGGCATAAAGATAGAGCATAGTTTATTGTATTTTTTTTTTTTTGACATGGATTCTTGCACTGTCATCCAGGCTGGAGTGCAGTGGCAAGATCTCAGCTCACTGCAGCCTCCACTTCCTGGGTTCAAGTGATTCTCCTGCCTCAGCCTCCCGAGTAGCTGGGATTACAGGTGCACACTACCATACCTGGCTAATTTTTTGTATTTTTTTTTTTTAGTAGAGATGGGGTTTCGCTATGCTGGCCAGACTGGTCGCAAACTCCTGACTTCATGATCTGCCCGCCTCGGCCTCCCAAAGTGCTGGGATTACAGGCGTGAGCCACCGCGCCCGGCCAGCTTATTCTATTCTTGATTACTGGAGCCTTGTAGTAAATTTACTAGATTATTAGATTTTGATTACTATAGTTTTGTAGCAGATTTTGAAATCAGGAAGTGTAAGTACCCAAGCTTTGTTCTTCTTTTAAAGATTATTTTGGCTATCTGGGGTCCCTTCAGAGCCCATGTGAATTTTAGAGTAGATTTTTCTGCTGATCTCTTTTGGTTTTGGTTTGCTTGGAATCCCTTTTTTCACCCTTTCACTTTCAGTATATTTGTGTCTTTGAATTTAAATCAAGATTTCTGCAGACAGCATAGAGTTGAATTACGTGTTTTTATTCATTCTGCCAATCTCTGTCTTTTGAGTAGAGAGTTTAATTCATTTTCACTTAAAGTAATTACTGGCCAGTTGCAAGGGCTCATGCCTGCAACTCCAGCACTTTGGGAGGCTGAGGTGGGTGAATCACTCGAGCTCAGGAGTTTGAAACCAGCCTGGGCAACACGGTGAAACCCAGTCTCTACAAAAAATATAAAAAATTAGCTGGGTGTGGTGGTATGCACCTGTAGTCTCAGCTGCTTGGGAGGCTGAGGTGGGAGAATCACCTGAGCCCAACAGGTTGAGGCTGCAGTGAGCCATGATCATGCCACTGCACTCTAGTCTGGGCAAGAGAGTGAGAACCTGTCTCAAAATAACTAACAAAATAGATAAATAATCACTGATAATGAGGGATTTACATCTGTCATTTTGCTGCTTGTTTTCTATTTGCCTTATAGCGTTTTTGTCCTCCATTTTTTGCATTACTATGTGTTTTTATGTTAAGTTTATTTTTTAAGTGAAATACTTAAATTCCTTTCTCATTTCCCTTTGTGTACATCATATAGCTATTTCCTTTGTGGTTACCATGGGGATTACATTTAACATTCTAATGTTATAACTCTAATTTAAATTTATACCCACTTAATTTCAATAAATTCTGCTCCTTTACAGCTCTATCCCACCTCTTTCAGTTGCTGATGTCACAAAATTACATCTTAATTCACTGTGTGCCTCAAAACACAAATTAATAATTTTTAAAAATGTATTAGACTCAAAGTATGAACAAAACAAAACATGGAGTTACAAACCAAAGTGACGGGAACACTAGCTTCTTGACTCATGCTTTTAAAAAATGCATTTTCTTAAATCATTCAGAAAACAAAAAAGTGGGGTTATAAGTCAATATTACTATAATACTAACTTTTATCATTGCTCACATATCTGCTTTTATTGAGATCTTTATTTCTTTATATAGCTTCAACTTACTGTCTATTGTCTTTTCATTTCACCCTATAGGACTTCCTTAAGCATTTCTTGCAGAGCAGGCCTAGAGGTAGTGAACTCCTGCCGTCATTGTTTTCATTGTTTAAAGTTTTATTTTCTCTCTCTCTCTCTCTTTTTTTTTTTTTGTGATGGAGTTTCACTCTTGTTGCCCAGGCTGGAGTGCAGTGGTGCAATCTCTGCTGACTGCAACCTCCACCTCCCAGGTTCTAAGCGATTCTCCTGCCTCAGCCTCCTGAGTAACTGGAATTACAGGCATGTGCACCACCATGCCTGGCTAATTTTTGTATTTTTGGTAGAGATGGGGTTTTACCATGTTAGCCAGGCTGGTCTCAAACTCCTGACCTCAGCTGGGATTACAGGAGTGAGCCACCACACCCAGCCCTCTCTCACTTTTGATGGACAGTTTTGCTAGATATAGAGTACTTAGTGTTTTTTTTTTCTTGAACACTCAGAATGTATCAGCCCACTGTTTTCTGGCCTGCAAAGTTTTTGATATCTGCTGATAATCTTGTGACAATCCCTTGTATGTGATGAGTAATTCCTCTTGCTGCTTTCAAGATTCTGTCTTTTTATCTGTCTTCCAAAAGTTTGATGTATCTTGGTGTGGGTTCTTTGAGTTCATCTTACCTGGAGTTTGTTGAGCTTAGATGTTTATATACATATCTTTCACTAGATTTGGGAAATTTTAAACTATTATTTCTTCAAATGTTCTCCTGACCCTTTCAGTCTCTCTTCTCCCAAAATGCATATGTTGCCCTATTTTATGGTGTCCCACAGGCTTCTAAGGCTTTGTTCACTTTTCTTCAATATTTTTTCTTTCTCTTCCTCAGACAATAATTTCCATTGTCCTATCTGCAGGTTCACTGATTCTTTCTTCTGCCTGCTCTACTCTGCTTTTTAATCCCTCTAGTGAATTTTCGTTTCCATGATTATACTTTTCACCTTCAGAATTTCTTTTTGGTTTCTTTTCATGTTTTATATCTTTTTATGGATATTTCCGTTTTGATCATTCATTTTTTTGTTGACTTTCTTGACATCTTCCTTTAGTCCTTTGAGCATCTTTAAGACAGTTGTTTTAAAGTCTTTGTCTATTAGACATATAATCAGGTCTTTTTAGGGACAGTTTCAGTGGACTTTTTTCCTTTAAATGGGCCATACTTTCCAGTTTCTTTGTATGTTTGTGATTCTTTTTCTTGAAAATCGGACATTTGAATCTAATATCACAATTCTGAAAATCAGGTTTCCCCCTTCCCTGAGGTTTGTTGCTTTTTGTTACCGTTTTGTTGTTGTTGTTATGGGCTTTCTCTGTGCCAAGGGTCAGTGTTAAGTACAAACATAAGGTCTTCTCAGGTCTTTTCTGAGCCTGGGAGTGCCAATCACTTTCTAATTTTCCCCGTACATGCAGCTGCTTTTGAATGTCCTAGTCTTTAATGTCTGGCTTCCAAAAGGAGAAAAATGAAGTCATTTCATCCAGTGCAGGAGAGCTTGCAATAATGGGGGGAGGTGAAACAATGGCCACCCGCTTCTTTGTACTCCTGTGATCAGAACAGCAATCAGCAATCAGAACACCAATCCAAAATATCTGAAGGACAACATCCTTTTCTCTTGCCAGCCTCACTCCTGAAAGCTCTCTGTAAACTGCTACAAAAACATGTGCACACTGTTTGCCCTGGGGCTGGTGGGGAGGATGGGTGACTGCTGTTGCGCCAAAATGAACTGCATTTTGCCATCCAAACCTACTCCTGGAAGTTGCAATCCTTCAGTAGACTCCAGAGCTCCAAAACTGTTGCATCAGACAGATTGTGCTGATGCAATTGTTGTCTGGGCAGGGAAACATATTTCTGGGGCTGGTTGCTCCACCATATTCCCAGAATCTTCCTAGAATGTCTTTTCTATGTCACCATGTCACTGCCTTTACCAGTGCTCTTTGTTTCTTCATGTGGTTTTGAATTACTGTCTTGTGTTCTTCCATTTCACTCTAAGGTACTCACATTAGCATTTCTTGTAGGACAGATTTCCTAGTGATAAATTCTGGTTTTGATTACCTGAGAATGTCTTAATTTCACCTTAATTTTTTCAGATATGAACTTCTTGGTTGACAGTATTTTTTTTCCAGCATGTTTAATATGTCATCCAACTGCCTACTGGCCTCCATGTTTTCTAGTAAAAAGTCAGGTGTTAACCTAAGGATCCCCTGTATGAGATGAGTAGCTTCTCTCCTGCTGCCTTCACGATTCTCTCGTTGTCCTTGGCTTTGAAGATTTGATAATGATGTGTCTCAGTGTGGCTATCTCTTTGCATGTTCCCTACTTGGAACTGGTTGAGCTTATTGCATGTGTAGATTAATGTTTTTCTTTATCTTTGGGAAGTTTCAGTCATTATTTCTTCAAATAATTTTCTGCCCCTTTATCACCCTCCTCTCTTTCTGGGGCTTTAATTATGCATTACATATGTTTGATGATGTCACACAGGTCTCTGAGTCACTGGTCAGTTTTCTTCATTCTTTTTTTCTCAGGCAGGATATTTTCAATTTACCTATTTCCTTTTTTATTTACACTTTACACTACCTGCTCAAATCTTCTGTTGAAATCCTCTAGTGAGAGTTTAAATTCAGTTATTGTACTTTTCAACTCCAGAATTTCTACTTGGTTCTCTATGATTTCTTTCTTTTACTGATATTCTCTATGTGGTGAAACATCACTCTTATACTTTAAATTATTTAGAAAAGTTTTCCTTTGTTCTTGGAATATATTTAAGACCATAAATTTAAAGTATTTGTCTGGTACATCCAGCATCTTGCCTTCCTCAATGACAGTGTCTATTGATTGCTTTCTTCCCCATGTGTAGGTCATACTTTCTTGTGCTTTCCCACGTGTCACAATTTTTTTTTTTTTTTTTTTTTT
>NW_012114677.1:1842601-1851020 GCF_000951035.1 Colobus angolensis palliatus
AAAAAAAAAAAAAAAAAAAGAAAAAGAAAAATGAACATTCTAAATAGTATAATGTGGCAACTCCAGAAATCAGATATCTCTCCATCCCCCAGGGTTTGTTGTAGTTTATTATTAACTTTTCTGAATTAATTATGCAAAATCTGTATTATCTACCATGTGTGGCCACTAAGTCTCTCCTCAGTTAGCTTAGTGGTCAGTTAATGGCCAGACAGAGATTTCCTAAAAGGCCCAGAACCAGTCATCTCCCAGTTTTTGTTTGAGGTTCTATGCGTTAGAGAATGCTTTCAACACTCAGTTGGGCAGTTAACAACTCTGCACTAGCCCTCACTTCCTGCTTGCATAGAGCCTCAAGGTCAGTCAGAAGTATGAGCTCAGTGCCTTCTGAGGTGTTTCCGGAGCTCAGACTTGGGAATATGTGTGGCCTTCTAGATTCCCAGAAATATGTTGGATTTTTTCAAAGCTCCCCATAGACATCTCATTTCCCAGATTTTCCTTTTTTTGTTGTTTGTTTGTTTGTGTATTACTTGCCCAACTGTTAGCCACCACCTTGGGCAACTGCAAAGTTCATCAATTGATCAATTGCGTATAATTGTTTTCAACAGTAGCCCTGGGAGAAAAGTGTTTTCTTCCTGGGTAAGCTCTGAATCAAGTCAGAAACAGCTTCACAAGTGGTGTCTTCTAGGGAACCACCAGATAGGTCAAATAATAATGACTTTCTGGAAATGAGGCTTTGAAAGAGCTCCAGCTCCATCCTGGCAGCCAGTGGCTGCCAGGCTATTAGTTTTTATCACAAATGTGGGTTGCTAATTTTTAAGGCTACTACAGAGCTGGGGGAGGTGGGTGGGAATGCATGCTCTTCTTATCAAGATTCAGCCTATTTTATCGATAAAATAAAATAACCCTACATAGATTGCTGCATGCCTTTGGTTAATTTCCAGAGTACTTAAAATGTATTCTGACATTTTTGCCAGTTTTCTCACAGATTGGAGGAAGACAAGAGTTCTCAGAGGTCCTTGTGCTGCCCTTTTTGCCACAGTCTTGACATCTTAATGTGGATAGAAAAAAGGACTATGGCAAGTGCCACTGAAAATGGATAGGCTCATATTCGAGGGAGGTGGACTGCTGCACAGAGGAGAAAAAACAGTATTTAGAACCAGATAGTAGCAGCAGATTCTCCTCCCAGATCTGTGGCCGCCAGCAATGACCTGGCCTCCTTTGCAAGGTGGGACCGGAGGAGCCACTGTGCAACCTGGTAAGAGTGAGTGCTGTGTTTGCTGGCCCTCCCATGAGCCTGGCATGGTGGCTGCAGTAGCGCTTCCAGAGGTGAAGCAGCTGGGCAAGGTCCCCACTAAACGTCAGTTAAATAAGTCAGAGAAGAGCAGGGGGATGAGCACTGTGTGGGCTGCAGCTCAGCTCACTGGCACCATTCCCATCCTCCTTCTGGGTGTCGTCCTGGACTGCAGAGGCTGCAAAGCTGAATCCAAGACCCTGGATTCCCCAACCTGATTCAGGCTCTGCCAATCAATCGGAAGTGCTCAGAGAAAGCTGTATGCAGAGTGGAGGCATGTGGGCAAGAGGGATGCAGGAGCGTGTGGCCGGCCATCTGCTGCTGGGGTGGCAGGTTCCTGTGCAGGGGGGCACCAGCTGCCCACTCCACAGCCCCGTCCTGCTGTGCAGTGTGGGAGGTCACCCTTGGGCACTCAGTCCACAGTCTCTCTTCAACCCTCCTCACAATTCTATAAGCTACTTAGCACCCATAGTAAATCCCTGTCTGCTCACACTGGTTACGGTAGGCTTAGTTCTCTGTAGGAGCTCTGATTGAAAATAAAACCCTAGCGTGACAGGATGTGACCAGGCACTCCTCTGGGGGTGGGGGATGGGGCCTGCAGCTGTTCTCCCTGAGGCCTGTATGGCAGGAAGAAGGCAGCACGGGAACAATCTTTTAGGTGGGGAGAGCTGCACATGCAAAGGCCCTGGGGTATGAGCAGCCAGGGTGTCTCGGCCAGGGAGGAGGTCAGCGGGTACTGAAGAGGAGGGAGAGAGGAGAGTGGGGCAGGGAGAGCCACTGGACCATGTGGCCTCATCCCTGTGAGTCTGAAGCAGCCTTTAGAGAGCAGGTGTGTGCAGAGCCCGTGGTGCCTGGCTGGGACGGAGGCCCTCGGTGTGTGCGGAGCCCGTGGTGCCTGGCTGGGACGGAGGCCCTCGGTGTGTGCGGAGCCCGTGGTGCCTGGCTGGGACGAGGCCCTCGGTGTGTGCGGAGCCCGTGGTGCCTGGCTGGAAGGAGGCCCTTGGTGTGTGAGGAGCCCCTGGTGCCTGGCTGGAAGGAGGCCCTTGGTGTGTGCGGAGCCCGTGGTGCCTGGCTGGGACGAGGCCCTCGGTGTGTGCGGAGCCCCTGGTGCCTGGCCGGAACGAGGCCCTCGGTGTGTGCAGAGCCCCTGGTGCCTGGCCGGAGTGAGGCCCTCGGTGTGTGCAGAGCCTGTGGTGCCTGGCCGGAGTGAGGCCCTCGGTACATGTCCATGAGTGAACAGACAAGCAAGTGTTGGTGTGCCTGTGTCGCCTGCAAGCACAGGACTTTCCAGGAGGGTTTTCAAATGCACAGCAGGGTCCCTTGCGGGAGCCAGAAACTGATCCTGGAGTCTGGGTGCTCTGGAGGAGACGGCCCCTCCCGTGGGTGGGGAGTTCGCATCTGAATCAGCTGGTGTGGTGTCAGCGTATGTGGCCGGGAGCTCCACGCTGCTGGGCCAGGCCTGGGTGCCTGTGCCACGCCCCAGGGAGGGGCTGTGGGCAAGCCCTGAAAGAGCCGTTGACATGCCAGACCCCGAGCGCCCCTGGGCCAGAACACTTGCAGAAAGGTAAAGAAGGCCTCTCCCGTCTCAGCTGGGCTCCAGCACCCCTGCAGGGATCTTGGGTTCTGGGGCCTGGGGCAGGGCCACAGCCTGAGGTGACACAGAGCAGGGCTGGCAGTTAGGGGAGGCTCGCCAGGCATTCCCGTATGCCGTCTGCTCCACGCGGCTCACAAACAAACCCATGGAAACCCCACACCCGTCTGCTCAGATCCAATTTAAGCAGCACAGACTCCACCCCCCCATGCCCGACTGGGAAGGGAGCTTCACGGCACCTGTGGTTGTCCAAAAGTCCAACCTTAGCAACACATTTTGGTTAACAGACAACTTTTAAACATTGCCAACACCCTGGGAGTGTGGGCCGCCGATTACTCACACTGCAGTCTACACTTACCCAACCACAGCAGGCACCAAGGGGGCGTCAAGAACAAGGGGGTTGCTGCTGGGGCAGTGGCGGGGCAGCCAGGTGGAGCTGGATGCAGACAGAGAGGGTGCCCTGCCGAGCTGCAGACAGGCAGCAGCCCCTGGCTCCAGCCACAGCCTTGAGCCACACTCCCCTGAAAACCACCTTGGGGCAAGTGGCTCAAGTGACCTCCAGGAAGGCCCTGTCCTCAGAGGACTCTGGCATTGCTGTCAACCCATTTGCTAAATACTTTACTGAATAAAAGAATCCGGTCTACAAAATGTATCCACTCCACCCCAGCCCCCTGCAGCCTTGGGCCTAGTGGGGTCACTTCTTCGTCCCCATCTCTGAGATGCAAGGAATACTCACCATGTGGTTAATGAATGAATGAATGAACTGTGTGAATGAATGAACTGTGTGAATGAATGAATGTACTGTGTGAATGAATGAATGTACTGTGAATGAATGAATGAATGTACTGTGTGAATGAATGAATGTACTGTGTGTGTATGTGGGGGGCTGCTCATGCCTGCCAGCACAGAGGAACTCTTCTGTGTGGGTTGGGGGACACCTTGCAAAGTCCTGGTGTGTGAGTTACACCCATGGATACTCATCCTGTGACCCTCAGCAGAAGGCAGGATAGAGACTTCTGGTTCACAGAAGAGGTTTTGAGAGTCAGAGGGATTTCCAGCAAGACTGAGAGCATGGAGTCACACAAGCTCACTCCGTCACTGGCCTGTGGTCCCTGCCTCAGTGCAGAACCAGCTCTGCCTGAGACCCCAGCCGATCCAACCCAAGGGGCCACAGGATCCGGAAAATTAAGCCCACCTGACCCCAGTTCTCCCATGTCCCCCTCTCTGAGCACAGTAAAGAACACTACCATGTCCTGTGGTGCCCCAGGGCCTCCGCAGGCGTGCTTTTAGAGGGGCCTCCCACTACAAAAGCAAGTTCCTCCTGGCTGCCGTCTAGTCCCGCCCTCCAAACCAGCCCTGTCCCTTCCCAGACAAATCAGCTGTGGCCCTGCCTGGAGCACCCCCAAAGGCCTCAGTCCACCACCGCCCCACATCCTAGCTGAAGCCCCCGAGGCCTGGGCCTACCTCCACCCCACATCTTAGCTGGAGAACCCCCACTCAGGGCTGGGCCCACCACCACCCACATCCTAGCTGGAGACCACCCCCCCCAGGCCTGGGCCCACACCACCCCACATTCTAGCTGTAGACCTCCAGGCCAGGGCCCACCACCACCCTTCCTCCTAGCCAAAGCCCCCCAGGCCTGAGCCCACCACCACCCTACATCTTAGCTGGAGACCCCCGGCCTGGGCCCACCACCAAGTGGAGGCCCCAGGTTGTAGAGCTCACTGAGACGGCATGAGGGCCGGGCTGGGAGAACAGCTCCTGCTGCCCCTGGGCTGTTCCGCAGCCTCCTAGGCCTCCTGTGAGACTGGGTGAGCCTGGAAGCCGCTGCCATGGCCACAGCTGGACTGAGACGGGGACTGTGCCTCAGTGAGTCTCTGGAGCAGCACCCTGGCTTCCCACACAAGAACATGCCCCAGGCCTGGCACCTCCTTCCACTCCTCAGACCGGGAGCCAGCGGCTTCGCCGAGGAGCCTGAGCTCCTTTCAGCCAAGGAAGCTGCCCAGAAAGCAAGGGATTAGTCCAGGGATGCAGAGTAGCTGCAGTACCACCGCCCCATGCCGCTCTGGGAAAAAGGCCTGTGGATTCAAGTCCAGCCCCTGAGCAGCGGTTACCAGGCCTGCTGTGGGGACCCGTGGAGGGTCTGAGATCCTTCCAGGCGGTGGATGAAATCGAAGCCCATTGCATGAGGGCACCTTTCGCTCCCATGCTCTGATGGGCACACAGTGGCTTTCGAGGGCTACAGGCCAGAGCAGGCATCTAACAAGGCTGGTAACATACGCAGCCAAGGCTAGATTTTCTTCATAGACTTCAACTAACAGCACATCTCAGCAGATGAAGTGCTGGAGCGGATATGGGAATCCAGCTTCCACTAAGCCAGATAGTACAAAGATTTGCACAAACATAGAACCATGCCTTTTCTCAGTCAGGTTTTTCACATGACACATTATGCTATTTATGTTCATGTGTAATAGCAATATTTTCTTATTTTTAAGTGAATTGACAAGTATTCTGAACATTTCTGTTATGATTTAGAAAATGATAAGTATCCATAGGTATAACCCACACAAACAAAAGTTTTTCAGTGTCCTCAATGAGTTTTTTGTTTTTTTGTTTCTTTTTGAGATAGTGTCTGACTCTATTGCCCAGGCTGGACTGCAGTGGTGCGATCTTGGCTCACTACAACCCCTGCCTCCTAGGTTCAAGAAATTCTCCTGCCTCAGCCTCCCGAGTAGCCAGGATTATTGGCGTGTACCACCACGCCCAACTAGTTTTCGTATTTTTAGTACAGATGGGGCTTCACCATGTTGGCCAGGCTGGTCTCGAGCTCCTGGCCTCAAGTGATTCACCCGCCTTGGCAGATCCCAAAGTGTTGGGATTACAGGCATGAGCCTCGCTCTGTCACCCAGGCTGGAGGGCAGTGGCACACACAGTTCACTGCAGGCTTGACCTCCCCTGGCTCAGGTGATCCTCCCACCTCAGTCTGCTGAGTAGCTGGGACCACAGGTGCACTCCACCACACCCAGCTAAGTTTTGTATTTTTTTATAGAGATGAGGTCTCCCTATGTTGCCCAGGCCAGTATCGAACTCTGGGCTCAAGTGATCCTCCCGCCTGGGCCTCCCAAAGTGCTGGGATTACAGGCATGAGCCACTGCACCTGGCCCTCAGTCACTTTTAAGAGTGTGAAGGAGTCCTCAGATCAAAACATTTGAGAAGCAAGGAGGTGGAATTTGTCCTTGTCCTGGGGGCCTGGAGTCTAAATACTGCATTGAGTGGCTTATCTGTGGTTTTCACTTAAAATACAGGTTAGATCATTTGTTTCTGTTTGCATTCTGTCCTAGTTGCTTCTATTTATTTTTTCTCTTTTTGAATATGTGAAACATTAACAGGGTTCCAAACATCAGAGTGTTTTGTCTAAGATTAAAAGCCCTCTGGGTGATTCCGATGAGCAGAGGCCAGGAAGGATTGAGCAAGACCATCCCCAGGCTCCTTCCTCCGCTCTGGTTTCCAGATCCCATGACTGGGGACCTATAAATATTTTCCTGACATGGAGCAGGATCAACTTCAGCATCTGTTAGCTTCGTCCCAAAGCAGGGAAGCCCAGAGCCCCTGGGAGGGCTCCGCACCGCACACACTGACTGCCTGCAGCCCCAGCCCTGTGCGCGGCCCTGGGGAGGGGGGCCCCCTTTGTGTGGCTTCTTCCTGACTCCCTGTGCGTTCCACCCCAGACCCTCAGCCCACTCTGACCTCCCTCCAGGAGGGATGGCTTGCAAATGCCCTCTGGCCACCGTGTAGACAGCTAGGCTGCTCTGTGCAGCTTTAGGCCATGCCAGGAAAGAGACTTAAAGCCGGGGCCCCAAAGGCCAGGGATGCCTGCGCCGGGATCCAGGAGCTTCCCCAGCCACCTCCAACATGTAGACTGAAGTCAGGCCACGCACAGGGCTCTCCAGGTCACACCCTGCGCGGGAAGGTGTAGCACGCTTGCTTTAATTTCGAGAAGGCGAAACCAAGAGCCCCTCTGCCCCCGCGCCCTGGGCTTTCCCGGCTTGGGGCACAGAACTCCCCTCAGTGGCACCTAGGGAGGCACTAGGAAGGCGCTTGATGGAACGGGAGAGAAACGGGGAGGGAGAGGAGAGAGGAGAGGGGGGAGGAGTGTGGGAGGGGAGGAGGGGGAGGGGAGCTAACGGGACGGGAGGGGAGGGGAGGGACAGGACAGACAGACAAAGAAAGGGGTGCGGCAGCACGGCCAGGGGAGGAGGACGATCCAGGCCCAGGGAAGGTCGCTGGGCAGGGCGAGTTGGGAAAGCGGCAGCCCCTGGAGCCTCTTCTCGTCCTTTCTCCCACGTCCTATCTGCCCCTCGCTGGAGGCCAGGCCGTGCAGCATCGAGGACAGGAGCAACTGGAGCCTCATTGGCCGGCCCGGAGCGCCGGTCTCGGGCTTAAATAGGAGCTCCGGGCTCTGGCTGGGACCCGACCGCTGCCCGCCGCGCTCCCGCCGCTCCTGCCGGGTGAGTACTGCGTGCCACCAGGACACCCAGAGAGGGCCCGGGCCTCCTGCACTTTCCCCGCGGCCCAGAACCTTGTGGCACCTCCAGAGGGACCCCCAGGACTGGCTGCTACCGAGCTTTGCGGGTCTAGTCCCGGGGGCAGCCAGTCGGCCAAGGCCCCGGCTCCCTGCGACGGCGAGGGCACCTCCCGGAGGCCGCACCCAGACCGGCCCGGCAAGCTGCAGGGACTCGGACTGAAAACCTGCCCGTTAACCCCTGGTCGCTCGCAGGCGCACGGGCGATCTAACCCCGCGCCGCCCCCTCCGCGGATGGGGGTCTCAGAAGCGCCGCAGGAGAGCTTTACGGAGCAGGGAGGGGGGCGCGGGCGCCGGGGGCCGACCTCGGAGCCCAAAGTGCCGCAGCCCTCTCGGCTGTCCACCCCGAGGCTGCCACGACGGTGCCAGCGCGGCTGCTCCTCTCTGTGCTCCCAGGTGATGGAAAACCCCAGCCCGGCCGCCGCCCTGGGCAGGGCCCTCTGGGCTCTCCTCCTGGCCACGCTGGGCGCCGCCGGCCTGCCTCGTGGGGGAGAGTCCGTCTGTTCCGCCAGAGCCCCGGCCAAATACAGCATCACCTTCACGGGCAAGTGGAGCCAGACGACCTTCCCCAAGCAGTACCCCATGTTCCGCCCCCCCGCGCAGTGGTCTTCGCTGCTGGGTAAGTGCAGCCCCCTCCTCGCCTTCTGCTCCACCAGGAGGGCTGCGGCAACGGAGCCCCCAGCAGCTGCACGGCGCTTCCCAGTTTGGGGCGCGCTCACGTCTGGGAGACTCTAACGCAAGAGTGATTGCCGAGCGCCTGCGGTGTGCGGCTCCGGGGGTGCAGTGGGGACAGGGGGCGGTCACGGGGACAGTGGGCTGCAGGTAGGTCGGGGCAGGGGCAGCCACAGGGTGTCACGGTCCGACGTGACGGGGCGGGGACCATGGTTCCCTGAGGGCGGCGGGGAGGGATTTCCTGGGGCGCCCGCTGGGATCCAAGCCCGACCGCCGTCTCTGACCA
>NW_012114677.1:1851540-1868655 GCF_000951035.1 Colobus angolensis palliatus
CGTCGCCGCCGCAGGTCTCGTTCGTGGTGCGCATCGTGCCCAGCCCCGACTGGTTCGTGGGCGTGGACAGCCTGGACCTGTGCGACGGTGACCGCTGGCGGGAACAGGCGGCGCTGGACCTGTACCCCTACGACGCCGGGACGGACAGCGGCTTCACCTTCTCCTCGCCTAACTTCGCCACCATCCCGCAGGACACGGTGACCGAGGTGAGCGGGCGCCCCGCGTGCGCAAGGGCCACTGTGGCCCCCGCGGTGGGGACGGGGCTGGGGCCTGGCTGCGCCCTCGCCTCCCAGCCCAGGACAGCCGCTTGCGGCTTTTGTGTGGAAGAGGCTGTTTCTGGCGGCAGCGGTGAGCAAGGGGGTGCAGCTCCTCCCATTCTCCCCCAACCCGGAGTCGCAGCACCGCAGGGAGGACAGCAGGACGCGCCTCCTGACTGAGGAGGCCGCCCCTTCCTGGCCTCGGTTTCCAGCCCCTGTTCCATGGGACGGCCGAGACGAGCACATGGCACCCTGTCCCGCACAGCGGCGCAGAGGGTGTGCTGGGCGCTGGGCAGTGGCCCCAGTAAGGCCACAGGCATAACAGAAGGGCAGCTTCTTGGACCCCAGGCCAACCTCCTCTTCCTTCTCCCCAGATAACTTCCTCCTCTCCCAGCCACCCGGCCAATTCGTTCTACTACCCGCGGCTGAAGGCCCTGCCTCCCATCGCCAGGGTGACGCTGGTGCGGCTGCCACAGAGCCCCAGGGCCTTCGTCCCTCCCGCCCCAGTCCCACCCAGCAGAGACAATGAGATTGTAGACAGCGCCTCAGGTAACGGCCTCCTTCCCATTCTGCAGGTGGCAGGGGGGAGCTGGCGTGGAAAGTGCCCACGGCAGAGCCCAGGGACCTCGTCACTCCAGCGGGCAGAGGCGCTGAGGTTCAGAGGGAAAATCAGTGTCTGCCGCGGCCTCCTCCTGTGATGGAGAAGCCGCGGCTCACACCCCACAGGACGTATGGGTCACACGGGATGCACAGCAGCCCTGAACCCTGCCGCAGGGCCACCGCCAAACCTGAATCTAAGGCTCGGAGAAATTCCAAGTAGGGATTCCTAGCCTGTGCTGCAAGATGGTGCTAACTTAGAAGATTCAGGATTCTGTTCGTTCCAACACTGAAGATGTGACTCTTCCACATTATTTGCAGTTGAAAGCATCTTACAGGGCCACAGCTTAGGGGAAAGAATGAAAGGAGGCTCCAGACAGTACATGAGAGACTCTGTCCTGTCAGACACGCACCACAGGTGACCTGTGTGTCACAGCTGACAAGGAAGCTTGCTAGGATGGCCCTGTCTGTGTGGCCACCGGGTGACAGCTGTGCTGCAGGGCACCTGTGGGGGTCTCGGGACCCAGCCACCACACAGCTCAGGGCTCTACTCACAGGTGCCTTGGTGTGGGACGGGACAGGTGCTGATGAGCGTTCCCCTAGCTCTTCCAGGCACCTGCTGGACAGGGCAGGCTGGGAACGCTGGGGCTGAGTGGCAGTTCCCTCCCCACCCACCTGGGTGGCGGCCACTGGCCCCATGGAGCGCCTGGCTGGGTCATGGGTTGGGGCCCGTTGGCTCTGGGTCTCTGGGTCTCCCCTGATGTGGGTGTGGGAGAGTCAGGGTAGGCCCCAGACAAGAGTGGACTTCAGACTTTACCGAGGAGGAACTGAGCCCACCAACCTGGCCATGGACCCCATCGTCCTGCACCTTGCTGGCTGGAGTTGAGGCAGGTACGGGGCCACCTCCCACACCCCTGCCTCCCAAGCCGTGTGGTAGGGACGGATGTCGTCTTGAGGAGCAGCAGTAATTACAAGCTTACTGTCAGCCGTCCCTGGAGGCAAGGGCCAGGTCAGGTCAGACAGGAGGTGGTGAGCTCCCCACGGCTGCTGGGAACCACTCCCCAGACAGAGGCTGTGCCCAGTCCTGGGTCCCTCCTCCTCGTTTGGGATGAACTGGGCTTCCCTGCGCCAGCCTCAGTGCTGCCCCTGCCCAGTTCCAGCTTGGGCTCCTCACTCATTTGTCCAAGCGGATGCCACATTCCAAGCAGACGTGCCCAAGCCACTTACCCAACAGGCAACATGCCAGCACTGTCTGTGCTGTGCAGCTAGTCTGGCGGGAAGAGACTCCGTGGGCAGAAGGTCCAGAGAGATGCGGTTTGACCCACCTTCGGGGGCACTGGGCCTCAGCGGGCAGGGGAGCACGCGGCCAGTGCCCTGGGCCAAGAGAGGGATAAAGTCAGCAGCCAGGAGAAGGATAAAGCAGCATTGCAGGGGAAAGAGTGTGGGGAGAGAGTGCTGTGAGCTCTGAGCAGGAGGCAGGACATGGAGAGGAGGGTGGAAAGGGGAGAGTCAGCTGTGCCAGCTGGGGGACCACAGTGGGGAGCTGGTGATAGGGAGACCTGTCTAGAGAGTTCCATCCGAACAGCGCCTGAGCAGGATCAAGCCGAGCACCTTCCCTCCCCCCCAGTGTTCCTGGGAAGCGCCACTGTGAGGCATGGCATCCCATCCCAGGGCGCTGCAGGCATAGCGGCTTTGAGAAGGACAGCCACTCCCACCAGCCCCCTCTGGTGCCTCCTGCACCCGCCTGCCTCATGCTGGCCTGCTTCTGTTCCCTGGTGCCTTCACGGCTCTCTCCCCAGCACCCGCCGTGCTGGCCCTGTGGGGATGGAGCACAGACCACCGCCCACAAGGGTCTCTCCTGTGACTTTTAGCTTCTCAAGGGCAGAGGCTGGGACTGGCATGTGGTGGCTGGCACTGAGGAGGCTCCGCCAGGTCCACGCCAGGCCAGCCTGGCTCCGCTCTGGCTTCCTGCTCACAGGCTGGATGCCTGTCCCCAGGCCGCCTCCTCACAGGACACTTGCGGTGCGGCCCTCGCTGCAGAACAGGCACTGCAAGCGCTCACTGACTCCTCATCGCAGCGAGGGCAGGGGCGCTGCCACCATCCTGGTTTCATTCAGGAAGCCGGGGAGTGCTGGGATCTCCCAGCAGCTCTGTGTGCTCCCCAGGTGGGCTGCCTGGGGCCCTGGCTCTCTGGTGTCTACACCAGTGCCCTTACGAAGCCTCAGCACCGAGGTCTTTGCAAGCCCTGTTCCCGCCTCTCTGGAGAGGGCTGCTCCAGGTGTGGGCCTGGCCAGGGCTGCCCGACCATTCCAGGCACTGCACCTGCACACCAACTCTCTTCTCCACTCTCTTTCATCCTTCAGTAGCCACAAAGCTGGCAGCAGGGTGCCCGCAGATTTGTGAGGAGAGCCAAGCCCTTGCTGACTGTCCTCGAGAGCACGGCAGAGTGAGGTGGGGCTCCTGGCCTCCTTCAGGGCTGCCCGCTCTGGGCCACACAGCCAGAGAAACACTGTCCATCTGGCTGGCTTGGCCTGTGAGGTGCAAAAGAGGTGTTTTCACTTTGATTTGGAAAAATGGAAATTACCAAGTGACTTAACCATAACACCAAATGATGATTTTTAAATTTATGAAAATTATGGAACCAGATGGGACACAGGGAAACGAGAAGGATACTGAAATGTCTGAGTCCTGTGGGGGTCCAGGTCCCGCAAGACAGCGAATCCGCTGCCCCTGTCTGTTATTCCGGTAAATGTAGCAGCTGGGTCCAGGCTGGGACAGAGCAGCTTTCTACAGCAGGGGCGTCCGCCCTCTCCTGGGGTTCCTACGGGGGTCCCCGGCGCCTCTTACTCTGCCACGATGTGGGAGTTCCAACACCACAGAGACTTGAGCGGCAGCTCCGGCTCTTCCATAGAAACGCGCAACTCCAGTCCTTGGGTTGTGTCCGAGGTTGCCATGGTGCCATCCACCATCCATCTTGCCGCTCACTCTGCGACTGCGCTGAGAAACGCACGTGCCCCCGACGTGTGGGCGTGGCCTCTGATGAAGGCACACGTTGGTGGGAGGGGCTTCTGTTTGTACGAAGCGCCTCTTCACGCGAGCGTTCACCTCCGTCTCTCCTGTGCTTCCCCCAGTTCCGGAAACGCCGCTGGACTGCGAGGTCTCCCTGTGGTCGTCCTGGGGACTGTGCGGAGGCCCTTGTGGGAGGCTGGGGGCCAAGAGCAGGACTCGCTACGTCCGGGTCCAGCCCGCGAACAACGGGAGCCCCTGCCCCGACCTCGAAGAAGAGGCTGAGTGCGTGCCTGATAACTGCGTCTGAGACCAGAGCCCCGCAGCCCCTGGGGCCCCCGGAGCCGTGGGGTGTCGGGGGTTCCTGTGCAGGCTCACGCTGTAGGCGGCCGAGGGCACGGGGGCGGTTCGCGCTGCTCCTGACCGCGGTGAGGCCGCGCCGACCACCTCTGCACTGAAGGGCCCTCTGGTGGCCGGCAGGGGCATTGGAAACAGCCTCCTCCCCTCCCATCCTTGCTTCTGGGTCCCCATGTCCCGTCTGCTCTCAGCCTCCTGCTTCTGCATAAAGTCATCCCCAAGGCTCCGTCTACTCTAAATTATGTCTCCTTATAAGTTATTGCTGCTCCAGGAGATCGTCCTTCATTGTCCAGGGGCCTGGCTCCCACGTGGTTGCAGATACCTCAGACCTGGTGCTCTAGGCTGTGCTGAGCCCACTCTCCCGAGGGCGCATCCAAGTGGGGGACACTTGAGAAGTGAATAAATGGGGCAGTTTCGGGAACTTCTGTGTTTTCATGTTATGGATCTCTTTGCATTTGAATAAAGACTATCTCTGTTCCTAACAAATGTCGTGCTGGCTGTCCCCACACTTGTTCTGGGCCCTGTGCAGTGTAGGGACACCTGCTGTGCGCTAATGGGGGACATAGGTTCAGAAGGCGCCTGGTGACGCCGTCTGGGCCATAAGGCACATACTCTGTGTGTGTGGGAGGGAAGCTTGAGACCCAAAGGTCTCCCCACAACAGAGGCCACCCCTGGCCCATACAGGATTTCAGAAAGCAGCAAATGGCGTGTCAGATGCATCCACAAACCCAGAAGGCAGGTGCCTGCCCACAGGATGATCAGAAGCTCAGAGGGACACCTCAAGATCCGGACGAGGGCCCAGAAGCCGTCACTCTGGCCCCTCCTTTGTGGGAGCAGCTTGCATTGCTGCTGCTCGTGGGGGGCCACTGACCACCAAGACCCTCACAGCCCATCAGGCCACCAGCAGACGCCTCCTGGGACCTGAGCTCAGAGGCCCCAACCTCAAAGATGTCCCCAGGGGCGCACTGTGATCTGCCGTGGCCCTCCCCACCAGTGCCACTCTCCTGGTGGAACCCCAGGGCCCTCCTAGCACCTGGGCCAGAGCTGTGTGTGGTTTGAGGATGGAGACGCTTGGGGGATGGCTGCTTCTCCTTCAGTCCTCTCCCAGTGACTAGAAGGTGGGGGCTCATTTCCCTCACCCTGAGGCCTGGGAGACGACCCTTCCTCGTAACTAGCTAAGGCCCTCCAGCCCTGATGCTTCTAGAGCCAGATCCCAGGCCCAGCTCCCACCACCCTGCACGCCATCCCCGCCCACCATCCTTGAAAACAATGAACGTAAACCCAAGCTCCCGGGCGCGTGAGTTCTGAGGGTACGTGGAGATCCGAAAAATCCCGGACTTCAAGTGTTCCTAAGGTTCCCGGGACTGATACTGCCAGGAGGCCCCTGAAGGAATGGTCATAAATCCTGCGTAGAGATCACACTGTGTACTTGGAACTCAGAGGGTCCCCAGGAACATGAACCCACAATCGGAACCCACAAAACGCACAGAACACCAGCCCTGATGCTCCTGAGTCAGAGCACGTGGCAAACTCCACAGTCAGAGCCGCCGGGCCACCGGGGCTGGCATGACCAGGAGAAGATGCTGACCGAGTTAACCTCTCCAGCAGCTCTAAACTCAGAGACACCAGAGCAGCACAAAGGGGTGGTGCATCGAAGCCCTGACAGAGGGACACAACACTCCAGTCGAAGGGCAGAGTGTGCAAGAGCAGACTCCCAGAACCATGCACCACTGTGGGGCCTGTGAAGTCCTGCAGGAACACTGAAGGCTGGGGAAGGGGCTGCGGTGGAGACCCCCGCAGACACCCACATCCACCTGCCCTCCCTCCTGCAGCATGGAGCTGGGGGGCCCTGGGACGGGACAGGAGTCACTTTTCCCTCCTGGAGCATGGAGCTGGGGGGTCCTGGGGTGGGAACAGGCGTCACTTCGAGGCCGCAACATTCACTGCCCAGGTGAGAGGCTATCGTGCTGTCTCCTGGCCTCAGGGACCCCAGGGTATGTGTTGACGTAGGTGCCATCAGAGAAGTCTGGGGCCCCCATGCCACCAGGATGGACACTGTTGTTCTGAGGCACTGAGATCTGAAGACCAATGGGGAGCGCCATCCGGTAATGGAATGCTGTGTGAGGAATCCCACGGGGGCCGCCTGGCCGGAGGGTGGGTCAGACGGGACCTACGTGGCTGCCCTTGCCTGAATGAGGTGGGGAGCAGGAGAAGGCACAGAGTGCAGAAACAGCACCGCATCAGTGGCCGCCATCTTGAAAGCAGTGAGTAGAGGAAAATGGAGAGGAGAAGCTCCTGCAATCATCCCGAAAGAGGGAGGTGTGGGCCTCAGAAACACCCATGGGAATGGTAAGAAATGGATGAGTCTGGGTTTGTTTTGATGAAAAGGCAACATGAATACTTACAGACCTGCATTTAACATGCCTCCCAGAAACACCAAAGCAGTTGACCCCATCCCAGTTTCAGGAAGGCCTTGACCCAACTGGGTCAGCATGGGGAGCCAGGGGGACAGTGAGCAAGTGAGGGCAAGTTCACACCTGAGGGTCCCATTCGTGATCTGTAGCCCCCTGTACACTGAGCTGCCACAGGCGGACTGGGGGCACCTGGGACAGAAGGAGGGGCCCCACACCTGCACCGAGACTGCATGCTACTCATATTAGTGGGACATGGCTATGCTGGGCTCCAGGGGGCTGCTGGGCCTACGGGGTGGGGGTTGGCCCAGCCCAGTGTGCCGAGGAGAGGTGGTCGGCAGTTCAGTGTCCAAGCCACAGGAGGATGATCATGGAATGGCCCACTGTGCTCAGCAACAACACACGGGCCACGGGGACTGGGGCTGAGGGGTCTGTGGCACTGGGGGACGAAGACAAAGGGTAGAACATGGAGAAGTCCCACCATACTCCACTGGAGCTGCAGAAGAGGGTGTGTGGATGGCACAAACCAGACGCCTGCCTTGGCACTCTCAGGGGACACCCTCCACCCACAGAATGGCGAAATGGGATGGAGCCAGCTCTGAGACACTGCCCCTTTCATAAGATGCAGGGAGGACTCTACTTTCTACCCCTACTTCTAAAAATAAGCAAACAAACACATTGAGGCTGGAGCAAGGAGGTGGTGTCAGGCCAAAGAAACAAGCTCATGAGCAGCTGGGAGAGACAGGGTTCCTGAGGGCTGCTGTGAGCTTGGCCAGCAGAAGAGTGAAAAGGTGAACCCGGCACCCCACACAGAGAGGCACGCTCGAGACCAGCAATGCCCTGTGATATAGGAAAGGACAGGAGTGATTCTCTCCACAGGACCTTTCCCAGTCCCTAGTGTGAGCCCCAACCATCAAAATCAGGCAACGAGCGCAACACGAAGATTAAATAAACGAGAATACAAGTCGCTATAATTGAAAGCCAGGGGAAAAAAAAAAAAATAGAACCGATTCAGACACCCAAGATCTCAGATAATTAACTTGTCAGAAATGTAATATAAAATAGAACAAAAACGAACAACCAACAAGGGGAATTAGAAACAAACAGATACATTTGGAAAGGAAAAATTATAAAATGAGGAAGCCTTAGTCAGAGAGTCGGAGAGCTAATTAGCATAGCCGAACGAAGAATTAGTGAACTGGAAGATCTAGCTGAAGGTATCAGGCAGAATGCAGCACGGAGAGACAGGAAATGGGAAATTTCACAAAGATATGGAAGGCAAGATGGAAAGTGCTAAAATGTTTTAAATCAGAGACTCGAAGGGAGATAATAGGGAGAGTGGAGAAGAGACAATGTTTAAAGAGAAAATAGTGCAAATTTACAGCACTGGTTAAAAGTAAAAGCTGTCTCCAGAAACAGAAAGCATAATATATTCCAAAGAGGAGAAACGAAAGCAGTCCCTGCCCACGCACAGTGTACTGAAACTGGTGAACACTAAACACAAAGAAGAACCTTCAAAGGACCCAAAGGAATGTACAGATGGCTTACGAAGGAACATCTGTTGAATGACAGCTACTTCCTAAGTGCCCAAAGGGAGTCAGAAGGCAGTTGGATAATCCTTTCGAAATGTTGAGAGAAATTAACTGTCAACCCAGGGCTGAGAACTCAGCAACATCTTTCAAGAATGAGGGCAAAATGCAGACATTTTCAGATTAACAGAAACTGAAGTATCTTAAGACCAAGATAATGACACTGAAAATTTCTAAAGGATGTAGTTCAGGGTGGAGGAAAATTATCCCAAAAGGATGGTCTGAGATTGGAGGAATGGTAATACAAATATTTTAAAATCTCTCCAATAACAAAAGTGTAAATTCCCCAAAGATGGAGAAAAAAATAACATCAAAATCAGAAAAGCTGAAAAGCAGCAGTAAAGTGAGAGCTGGTCATCAGGGCTGAGGGAGACAGATCCTAAGCTGGAAGTTTAGGTTCACAAATTCAAATCACTGGCCAGGCACGGTGGCTCATGCCTGTAATCCCAGCACTTTGGGAGGCTGAGACAGGTGGATCACTTGAGGTCAAGTTTGAGACCAGCCTGGCCAACATGGTGAAACCCCATCTCTACTAAAAATACAAAATCAGTTGGGCGTGGTGGCAGGTGCCTGTGATCCCAGCTGCTCGGGAGGCTGAGGCAGGAGAATCGCTTGAACCCAGGAAGCAGAGGTTGCAGTGAGCTGAGATTGCACCATTGCACTCCAGCCTGGGCGACAGAGTGAGACTCCATCTCAAAAAAAAAAAAAAAAAAAAACCACCCAAATTCAAATTCAAGTAACTGGGCAAATTTGTAACCACAGAATCTTTAAAAGCACAGGGAATTGTCAGTTCCAAATACATTTATTACCAGATTCTATAATGTCATAGTACAATTTTGGTACAGGATAATGCTGACCTCATAAAATGAATCCAAATGCTCTCTTCTCTGACTTTGTGAAAAACGGATATTAACTTTTTCATAACGTTTTATAGAATATTTCACAGAATTCACTAGTGAGGCCATTGGGCCTAGAATTTTCTTTGTGGGAGGAGTTTTTAATTATAAATAAAATTTATTCGATTCTTTATTAGATTGAATTTATTAGGCTATTAAAAATTTTTTTCTTGTGAACGTTTTTGTAATTTGTGCTTTTGAAGAATTTGTCAATTTCATCTAAATTGTCAAATGTATTGGCATGACTCATTCACAAAATTCTTTTAAGACAGAGGGTCTCCCTCTGTCGTCAGGCTGGAGTGCAGTGGCACAGTCACTGCTTACTGCAGTCTCAGCCTTCTGGGTTCAAGCCATCCTTCTACCTTAGCCTCCTGAGTAGCTGGGACTACAGGTACCCCCCACCACACCCAGCTGATTTTTTATTGTTTTGTAGCAACAAGGTCTCACTATGATGTCCAGGCTGGTCTCGAACTCCTAAACTCAAGTGACATCCATCTTCCTTAGACTCCCGAAATGCTGGGATTACAGACATGAGCTACACCGGCCCATAACATTTCTTTATTACCCTCTTATTATCTGTAGAATTTATAACGATATCCCCTTTCATTCTGATATTGGTAACTTGTGGTTTTTCTCCTTCTCCCCTGATCAGATTTACCAATTTTATTGATCTTTCAAAGAACCAGTTTTGGTTCCATTGGCTTTCTCTAGTGTTTGCTCATTTTGTTTCAGTGACTTCCACACTTTACTTTTACTTTTTCTTCCATCAATCTTTAATATTTCCTTCCTTCTTACTTTGGGTTTAATTTGCTTTTCTTTTTGTAGTTTATTAAGGTAGAAGTTTAGGTCACAGATTTTAAACTTTTCTTCTTTTCTAATATAAGCTTTTTTTTTTTTTTTTTTTTTTTTTTTTGAGACAGAGTCTCACTCTGTTGCCCAGGCTGGAGTGTGGTAGTGTGATCTCGGCTCACTGCAACCTCTGCCTCCCGAGTTCAAGCAATTTTCCTGTCTCAGCCTCCCAAGTAGCTGGGACTACAGGCACATGTCACCATGCCTGGCTAATTTTTAAATTTTTAAAATAGAGATAGTGTCTTACTATGTTGCCCAGGCTGGTCACAAACTCAATATAGGTATTTAAAGGTAGAAATTTCCCTTTAAAAATTGTTTTAGCTGCATACCACAAATGAAATATATTTTCATTGCAATTCAGTTAAAATACTTTCTATTTTCTCTGTGACATCTTCTCTGATACATGATTTAAAACTATGTTTAATTTCTAAATATTTGGAATTTCTCATGTTTTATTACTGATTTCTAATTCAATATTATGATCAGGAACATATTCTGCATGATTTCAACCCTTGTAAATTTATCGATACTATTTTATAGCTCCAAGTAAGACCTATCTTAGCAAATATTCCCTGTGCATCCTGTCATGCCCGAGTGTGGCGTTTCATTAATGTTAGTTTGCTCAAGTTGGGTCACATTGGTTGATGGCATTGTTCAGGTCTTCACTATCCCTACTGATTTCCCTTTATTTGTTCTATTATTAAGAGAATTGTTAACATCTCCAACTATAATTGTAGATGTAGCTCTTTCTCCTTCAATTCTGGCAATTTTTGTTTCATGAATTTGGAAGCTTTATTACTAAGGTACATATATATTTAAGGTAGTTCCCATTTATCATTATGAAATGCTCCTTTATCTCCAGTAATCTTCTTTTATTTAAAAGTCTACCTTGCCTGACACTAATATTGGCACTCCAACTTCTTGGATTAGAGTTTGCAAGGAATATCTTTTTAAAAGCCAATTTCTTGTAGACGATATTTATTTGGGTCTTGCTTCTTTACTGGTCTGATAATCTCTGCCTTTATGTCATTCATATCTAATGGACTTAATTGATATCGTCAGATTTAAATCTACCATTTCATTTTTATTTTGTCTTATCTGTTTTCTTTTCTTGCATATAATTTTTTGAGCCATGTAAATGTTTTACATAATTAAAAATAAAAATAAAGTGAAATTTAAAAAGGCAAAATGACTAAACTATAAATATTAAAAACTGACACAAATGAAATATATTTTATATGAAAATAAAGTAATTACTTCAATAACTTTAAATGGTGTTTTTGTGCATATATCCCTGGGAAAAGACTAAAGAAAATGGCAAAGAAATCTTAGATGGCCGTTAGTAGTCTTTCTGATAATAGCAAATGGTGGTGTGGCTCTTTTGAAACTCTTGCAGGCACCCCCGCTTTACTGTACTTTGCTTCATTGTGCTTTGCAGATATTGTGTTTTTTTACAAATGGAAGGTTTGAGGCAACCTTGAACTAAGCAAGTCTGTCAGCGCCATTTTCCAACAGCACGTGCTCATGTCATGTCTCTGTGTCACATTTTGGTAACTGCCACAGTATGTCAATGTATTTTATCATTATTATATCTGTTATGACGATCTGTGATCAGCGATCTTTGTAGTTACTGCTGAAACCGTTTTAGGATGCCACCAACTATACCTACGTAATATGGCAAATGTTGTGTGTGGTCTGACTGCTCCAATGACTGTCCATTGCCTCATTTCCCTCTCTCTCCTTGAGTCTCCCTATTTCCTGAGATAACACTAATATTGAAATTAGGCCACCTAGTAACCCTACAGTGGCCTCTAAGTGTTCAAGTGAAAGGAGGAGCCATCGTCTCTCTCTTGACATCAAAGGCTAGAAATTATTAACATAAAGCTGAGATAGGCTGAAAGCTAGGCCTCTTGTGCCAGTCAACCAGCCAAGTTGTGAATACAAAGAAAAAAGTATTGTTATTTTTTGAGACAGGGTTTTGCTCTGTCACCCAGGCTGAAGTGCAGTGGCATGATCATAGCTCGCTGTAACCTTGAACTCCTGGGCCCAAGGGATCCTCCTGCCTCAGCCTCCAAACTAGCTAGGACTATAGGCATGCACCCAGTTAATTTTTTTTTTTTTATGTATTCCTTGTTGAGACAAGGTTTTGCTATGTTGCTCGTTCTGGTCTCAAACTCCTGGCCTCAAGCAATCCTCCTCCCTCAGTCTCTCAAAGTGTTGGGATTATAGGCATGAGCCACTGTGCCCAGCTAAGAAGAGTTCTTGAAGGACATGAAAAGTGCCACTCCAGTAAACACACAAATGATAAAGCGAAACAACCTTATTGCTGATATGGAGAAAGTTTGAGTGGTCTAGATAGAAGATCAAACCGGACACAACATTCCCTTAAGCTAAAGCCTAATCCAGAGCAAGCCTTTCTCTTCAGTTCTGTGAAGCCTGAGAGAGGTAAGGAAGCTGCAGAAGAAAAGTTTGGAACTAGCAGAGGTTGGTTCATGAGGTTTAAGGGAAAAAAAAAAAAAAACAGAACAAGGTGAAGCAGCAGGTGCTGACGGAGAAGCTGCAGCAAGTTACCCAGAAGATGTAGCTAAGATCATTGATGAACATGGCTACACCAAATAGTGGATTTTCAATGTAGACAAAACAGCCTTCTGTTGGAAGAAGATGCCATCTAGAACTTTCATAGCTAGAGAGAAGCCAGTGTCTGGCTTCAAAGCTTCAAAAGACAAGCTAACTCTCTCGTTAGAGGGTAATGCAGCTGGTGACTTAAAGTTGACTCCAATCCTCATTGACCATTCTAAAAATCTTAGGGCCCTTAATAATTATGCTAAACCTACTCCACTTATGCTCTATACATGGACCAACATGGCCTGGATGACAGCCATCTGTTTACAGCATGGCTTACTGAGTATTTTAAGCCTACTTTTGAGACCTACAGCTCAGAAAAAAAAGATTATTTCGAAGTCTTACTATGCATTGACAATATTGACAATACAGCTGGTCACCCAAGAGCTCTGATGAAGATGTATAGGGGGATCACTGTTGTTTTCATGCCTGCTAACACAACATCCATTCTGCAGCCCATGAATCAAGGAGTAATTTCAATTACCAAGTCTTACTATTTGAGAAATACATTTTGTAAGGTTATAGCTGCTACAGATAGGGATTCCTCTCATGAATCTGGACAAGTAAATTGAAAACCTTCTGGAAAGGATTCACTATTCCAGATGCCATTCAAAACACTGATGATTCATGGGAGGACATAAAATGTCAACATGAACAGGAGTTTGGGAGAAGCTGATCTCAACCCTCAAGGATGACTTTGAGGAGCTGAAGACTTCAGTGGAGGAAGTCACTGCAGATGTGGTGGAAACAGCAAGAGAACTAGAATCAGAAGTGGGGCCTGCAGATGGGACCGAATCACTGCAATCTCGGGATGAAAGCTGAACAGATGAGGGGTTGCTTCTTATGGATGAGCAAAGAAAGCAGGTTACTGAGATGGAATCTAGTCCTGGTGAAGATGCTGTGAACACTGAAATGAAACCAAGGGTTTAGAATATTCCATAAACTTAGTTGATAAAGCAGCAGCAGGATTTCAGAGGATTGGCTCCAATTTTGCAAGACTTTCTACTGTGGGTAAAATGCTATTAAAGCGTCACATGCTACAGAGGAATCTTTTGTGGAAGCATCAATTGACATGACAAACTTCACTGTTGTCTTATTTTAAGACATTGCCTCCGCCACCACAACCTTCAGCAGCCACCACCCTGATCAGTGAGCAGTGTCCACATAAAGGCAAGACCCTCCACCAGCAAAAAGGTTACCACTCCATGAAGGCTCAGATGATCATTAGCATTTTTTAGCAATGAAGTATGTTAATTAAGGTACATACACTGTTTTTGTAGACACAGTGCCTATTACACACTTAATAGACTACAGTGTAGTGTAAATATAACTTTTATATGCACTGGGAAACAAAAACATTTGTATGACTTGGTTTACTGCAATGTTTGCTTTATTGGTGGTCTGGATCTGAACCCACAGTGTCTCCAAGGTATGGCCTGTATAGCTATATTGAAGGATAAAGCAAATAAATTATACTAATGCCAGTAAGTAGATTTTTGGCATACAAGAGATACAAATACATATTCAGTGAAATTAAGTAAAACTCTTCAGTCTCACATTTCGATTGGACCTGAGAGTATGAGCTCATTTTTTAATTTAAAAATAAGCCCACAATAAAACCTTTCCAAGATCTGTCCTCTGAGAAAGCTCAGGGCAATGACAATCTGCAGAAGCAAATGCCCCTCACGTGAATGCTTTTTATACTAAAGAGTGAATGTTATTCTGTCTAAAGGACACAGGAGTGAAACTAAAGGGCCACCACTAGCCAAAGGCTGGGCAACTTAGGTATTAAGAAGAAGATTGACTCCAATATATCAGAAAAGCATTAAGTACCCAACCACTCATGAATTCATAATGATACTTTAAAGAATCTCCATTGGTTACACGGCAGCTGTCAGGGAACAAATATACTCCTTTGAAAACTGCTAATTCTAGGGCAAGAGCCAAGTCCATGGCCAGCCTTGCCTGTGCAAACTGCTTCAAGGCAAGCAGCTAGTTGGTGAGAAGTTCTCCTGTAGCAACCACTGAGGAAAGAGGAATCCAGAGAGAGTGGATGTCAAAACTGGCAGGCAGACGCCGAGGGAACCTGACAAGGGGCAAGCAGGGACAGCACTGAGCCCCTGGCAGGCTGTGGTCACTCCAGGCAGGACAAC
Organism: Colobus angolensis palliatus; assembly: GCF_000951035.1. Lineage (NCBI taxonomy): Eukaryota > Metazoa > Chordata > Mammalia > Primates > Cercopithecidae > Colobus > Colobus angolensis. Next base: position 1,866,278 of record NW_012114677.1, read on the forward strand.
TGGACATCATGGCCTCCATTGTGAGGCGCCAGGAGGCACTCACCAGCGACTCTAGCTGAAAGTCCAAGCCTGAGTCTCATCAACTCCAGCTGCACACGCCAGTATCTGGGAAAGTGCAGGAACTGCCAGCCGACCCCTCGCCCCTCCCCAGCACAGTCTCTGGAGCAGCAGCGTCAGTGCCCAGGCCCCGTCCTAGCCTCCAGATCAGGATGTGAGCTCAAGAGGAACCCCGGAGATTTGCAGCCGCAGCGAAGGTGTGCTGAGTCCAACGGCACCTGAGGACACCTTCACGCACACCTGGGATGCCGGCCGCCACGAGCAAGGGCCCCAGGGCCTCCAACAAATTAGCGGGTTAAGAAAGAGACTGGTGTGGGGAAGGCAGACCCTCTGAAATAAGAGTTTTAACAGACATAGCAACCAAGTATCATGTGTGGATTCTGTTTAGATGCTGATCAAAGTAAATCAACTGTGAAAAAGACCTTTGACTGTGAACTGGGTGTCGGATGACAGGAAGGGATTCTTATTAACCTTGTTGTTATGGCATGGTGACTGTTTCATTTAACAAGGTCCTCACTAGTTAGTGATGCAAACTGAAGTGCTGATAGGTGAAAACGGCCTCTGATCTGACATACTTCAAAAGTGTGTGTGTGGTGTGTGTGTGTTGGTTAAATAAAACTAGTTCGGGGTTCATCACACAATTCTCTAGTTTCATGTGCTTAAAATGTTCTCGAATACATGGTTTTGGTTTTTTTTAGCTGTGCGTGGAAGTGGAGAAATTGAGCTAGCCTATCTAGCAACCCCTTCAAGATGTCAGGCTATGAAATAACACTGGCAAACACTTACATAGTGTGTACTGTGTGTCAGGGACTGTTCTTAGCACTTTACACAGAGAGTATCACTTGGTCTTTACAACCACTGTATAAAGTGGGCTCTTTATTCTCAGTCGTATAGACGAGGAAACTGAGGCAGAGAACAACTAAGGAACTTACTTGCCCAGATTGCACAGGGTAAGGGGCAGAGGAGGGACACCCAGTGTGGCCCCAGAGTCTAGGCTTGTCAATATTGTGCTACAGAATGTCTCTAAAGGAAAACACTGGTTGTTGGGGAGACTGAGGCAGAGGGCAGAGACCAGTGGGAAGGGAGAGAGGTCTCTGAGGAGGAAGGAAAAGGTGGGCTCTGAAACCAGAGCTGGGTTCAGGTAGGAGGAAGGGCAGGTCGTGGATGAAGACAGCTGCAAGTGTGTACCTGGTCGCCCTTGCCACGCTTGGAATCCAGCCACAGCTCCACCTGGCACCAGAAAAGCAACAGCTACACCCTTCACCAAATGCCCGCTGTGCACCACATCATGGCTGAGAAGCCCACACTGCCTGTGTCGTCTAATCCTGGCGACAATGCTGTGGGGCAGCACTCCCCCTGCCTTATGGGTGACGACCTGGAGGTCCGTCGACTTGTCCACACTCACGTCCCCGAGAAGCAGTGTAGTCAGACAGCCCAGGCCCTCGGCTGCCAGCCCTTGCTCCAAACCACACGATGCATTCTTTCTGTCTTCCCACTTCTTTCCAGAGTGCTCATTAGGGCTCGCTGAAGCATTCTCATGATGGTGCACTCACATGCAAAAAACAAGTGTGTGCAAAAATGTGAGCACCACGTGAGCTTTGCAGCCAAGCTAGCTGTTCTCTGCCACCGTCAAATGCCCAGTCCCCGTGACGCAGTCCTGCAGTGATCTTAGTCACATAAGATGTCGCACTGGGGGCGCTGAGGGATGGGTCACAGGACCTCTCTGCACTATTTTTGTAACTTTTTGAGTCTACAAATATTTTTAAACAAAAGGTTTAAAGAGAAAACACTGGATGTCACAGCTGAAAAGACCTAATGGATCACTAAATGATTTTCACTCCTTTTTAAAATGAGGAAACAGACTTAGTCTCTTCGGGGCACTCGCTCTTCCTAGTCCAGGTGGTTCCATTTTAGCCAGCTTCCCTTCCTCCTACCCACAGGTCCACACCCACCTCCCCCGCACCCAGCCTCCCACCCTCACCCTCACACCCAGACACCCTCCAACTGAGCCTCCCCTGGCACCCGGCCTCCCCCCACACATTCAGCTTCCCCCCCATACCCAGACTCTCCCCTGCAACTCTCTCCCCAACACACTCAGCCTTCCCCCACATACCCAGACTCCTCCCACACACCCAGCCTCCCCTCACATACCCAGTTTTCCCCTAGACACCCAGCCTCCCCCCACACACAGCCTCCCCCCACACACCCAGCCTCTCCCCACACACCCAGACTCCCTCCCACACACCCAGCTTTCCCCTAGACACCCAGCCTCCCCCAACACACCCAGACTCCCCCCACACACCCAGCCTCCCCCCATGCAC
>NW_012114677.1:1868705-1877267 GCF_000951035.1 Colobus angolensis palliatus
CCTCCCCCCATGCACCCAGCCTCCCCTCACACACCCAGACTCCCTCCCACACACCCAGCTTTTCCCTAGACACCCAGCCTCCCCCAACACACCGACTCCCCCCATACACCCAGACTTCACACCCAGCCTCCCTTCACACACCCAGCATCCCCCCCTACACCACCTCCCCAATACCCAGCATCCCCGTCTACACCCAGCCTTCCCCGACACACCCAGCCTCTCCCCACACCCCCAGCCACTCCCCACACATCCAGCCTCCCCCACCACACCCACCTCCTCCATACCCAGCATCCTCCCCCACACCCAGACTACCCTCTACACACCCAGCCTCTCCACCGCACCCAGCCTCCCTCCCCTCCTGCCTACACCTGCCTCCCCATCTCTCATTTCTCATCCTCCTGACACCATCTTCATTAGAAGCCTCTCCTTCACTCCATCAGACGCTTCAATATCTTTTCAAAGTGGCAGATCAGAAGGAACTCTGCGTCATTAGCTAGGAAAGGCCCCAAATTCTTATGCCTTTTTATCTTGTTCATGGGATTTGCTCCAAGTACCTGCCCAGTGGCAGCGCCACGTGTCACTTCTCACAAAAATCAGTTTTACAATATTAGCCAATGAAATACAAACATTCATTAGCCAGTGGCACCTGCAACGGATCCATTTCAGAGAAAGTGTTACCAGAAGCGGCTTGAGCGACAGAAATGCAAATGTTAACGTTTCTTTTATGTTTTGGTTCTCCACTTTCAACTGCCTTTTATTTCCACGTGGCGGAACGCGAGGAGAAATGCCTAACAGAAGACATTCCAAGCGACACGATGGTGACAGGTAAGTAAAATGCACTCAGTTAAATGTTGAACTCCAGAGAATGTGCTCGGTTAAATGCTGAACTCTAGAAGTGGTTTCACAGAATTATGCCATCCTCTAAGTCCGTATTACTTGGCAGTGAACATAATGCTGCATGGTTTTTTTCTTGACAGTTTATCAAGTTATTCAAACCTAACATAACAATAGCCTTAAGAGTGAATGGTAAAATTCATAAAACAGGAAATATGGACACGGTTCCCTGGAATCCAAGCTTGATTTGTTTTTCCAGTTGTCAATGTTCCTTAGTAAAAGCATCTTGGATGCCATTTCTCACTCTAATAGTGGTTGAATATTCAAAACGCATGTGAGGTCTTTAGACTGTGCAGCAAGACAGGAGCACAAGTCGCACATCCTCTGTGCCCTGGCCTCCTGGTGTCTGCAGAGCCGTGGGGAGAAGGCATCGTGGTGGGTGTGTAAGTGCAGATCGGAGACTGTTTTCCAAGCAAACTGCTGGTAAAACCTGCTAACACCATGCTGACTTCCACACGTTTCCCACACTGACACCAAGCACAGCCCCACACAGCTGAGCTTCACCTGCTTTCTGAGAAAGAAACAAGTACCTGTGGTGTCAGAACTGTGTAGAAAATCCAGAATGTGCGTAACAATCAGGCCAGAATCAACATCAAATTCCCTGGTTTTAATGCAAAAAAAAAAAAAAAAAAAAGGACGGGGAGGAGGAGGAAGAGAATGTAGTGATATTCCTCATAAGTGCTGATTACATATTTTATATCCCATTCAATCTTACAACGAATACTGTTGAATTCTCTTTTCCATTTATCTTGGTCATTACCTTTAAGTGTGATATTGCAAAAAGTAATGACCCATCCTGCAAAAGATTAAGTAAATGCATCAAGCATGGAGGCAGAGAAAGAGACAGAGCAATGTGAGATCAAGTTTTGGGATGAGTAGAATGGAAAAAATACCCAGGAGGAGAGCTGGGTGGTCTCAGAGCCCTCGCTGCTGCTCTGTCACTGTGGATGAAGCCAATTTGGGATGTCGAGTCTGTACGAGCCTGCCTGGATCCAAATCCCAGCTCTGTCACCTGAGAGCTGTGTGCCACTGGGCAAGTGACTTACCCTCTCTGTTTCATGTGTGAAATGCAATGATAAAAAACAAACAAACATCTATTTCTTTTGGCTGTGCTGATGAAAGTTACTCTTTGTAACGCTTTTAGAACCTAACCCAGCTCACAGAAAGTACTGTGTTTGCTCAACATGTTCTCTGAGCCCAGCAATCTCATCCCTGAGGTAAATAGCCCTGGGTAGCTGGCTGTTTTCCTGGTAACATGTGAATTTTCCAGCCTGCAGTTGAAGGGGCAGAGGAAGAGGAAGGGGGACAGTGCTGGCCTATCCACTTGCCTGTTGCCTCATGGCCCATCAGCTGGATGGGCTCACCCAGGACCCACTGGGACATCAAGGAGCTGCAGCCAGCTGAGCCATGGAGGCATTGGCAGCAGGAAGGCAAGTGTGGCTAGAGTGTGTCCTGACAGCTATGTCAAGGCTAGGTCTCAGTGATGGCACCATGGTCCATCTAGAGTGGCTGGTGCCATCATGCCAGCTGCAGCAGGGAGGCACAGCCAGGGCTGCATGTTCCATGGAACTGGCAGGAGCCAGGGACAAGCAGGAGCCCCGCCCCTTCCGAGTTGGGGTGGGAGCTCTCTGCAGACTTAGGCATCCCTGTGCTCTCGGGCCCGGAGTAGATGGGGCCCCCTCCCGGGCACAGCTGCAGCCACTGAAGTCCCAGCTGCAGACCCAGGCCTCCCGCTCCACGGAGCAGGCGGGAGCCCCACCCAAGTCCCAGCTGCAGACCCAGACCTCCCGCTCCACAGGGCAGGCGGGAGCCCCAGCCAAGTCCCAGCTGCAGATCCAGGCCTCCCGCTCCATGGAGCAGGCTGGAGCCTCCCCCTACTGGGCACAGATGCAGCTGCCCAAGTCGTGGCTGCAGACCCAGCATCCCTGTGCTCTTGCGGGAAGCCGGGAGCAGACAGAAGCCCCACTCTCCTGGGCGCAGCTGCAGCCGCCCAAACCATGGCTTCGGATCCAGGCACCTCTGCACTCTTGGGGGCCCAGGAAGCTCCATCCCCGGCCTTCACAGGTTCAGAAGGGCCTGCTCCTGCTGCCTGGCTTCTCCCTACTGTCAGTGTCCGCTCTGATCTCAGAGTAAAGTCGGGGTGAGCCTGGGCACTGTCGCAGCCTGGCCAGGTGTGCACATGCTCAGGTCTGTGCTGATACACCAGCCCCCTGCTGCCTCAGCCCCCTCCAGACTTTGAGCGCCGAGAATAGGGGGGAAGCCAAGGGGATGCTAAGGGTAGCTTGGCACTGGCCTACAGGCATGCCTCGGCACCTACAGCCTGGGCACCATGAATGGCAGCAGGAGGCAGACAAGTTCCTGGGTGGAAGGGGGCAGGTCCCTGGTGAGGCCCCCACCTTCAGGCCAGGGAGGTCCTGCTGCCAGTCCTGCAGACCAGAGTGGGAACTTGTGGTGCCTTTACCCATGACTGCCGATGGACCAATCGGAGCGCACTTCCTCCCCTATAAGGCCCACAAAAGCCCCAGGATCAACCAGAGCTGAGCAGACATCAAGGCAACCAGATGCAGACGAGCTACCCACTCCAGGGCCTCCTCTCTGCTGAGAGCTGGGGAGATGACAGGAGGACCTGCCTGCAGAGAGCAACAGCCCACTCCAGGGCCTCCCCTCTGCTGAGAGCTGCATAGACGACAGGATGGCCCGCCTGCCAAGAGAAGCTTTCCACCTCTATGGTCTCCTTTGTGCTAGGAGCTGAACACTCGTTGGGACACCCTGGCTGTGGAAAGGAGCTGCCCCTGCAGGTCTCCTCTGAGCTGTTGTATCACTCAAAAAAGCTCATCTTCCTCCTGCTCACCCTCCACTTGTCTGCATACCTCATTCTTCCTGGTCACAGGACAAGAACTTGGGACCTGCTGAATCTGGCAAGGCTCAAAGAGCTGGTGTAACACAAACAGGGCTAAAACATGCCCCTTGCTTGCCATGCTGTGGGGGAAGAGAAGGAGAGAAGAGCTGCAGCCCCTTAGGCCAGGGACAAGCAGGAGCCCCGCCCCTTCTCAGTTGAACTCTCTCTTTGGGGCCCTGTGGTTCCTGGCATACTGCATTCTCCAGTGCCAGCTGTGGAAGCTGCTTGCAGTGTGCCTGGTCCAGCTGCAGCCTTGCAGAGAGCCAGTGCCCACACCAGCACCTGGAGCTGCCCACCCTGCTGCAGCTGCTGGCATGCCTGATTGCACAGTGGCTGGACACTATGCTCACTCACACGCCCCTCACTGCTCTGTGCCTGACTTGCTCTGGCCAGGCGTGGGATCCAGGCCAGCAGCGTCAGTTGAGTGCAGCATGCCAGGCTGAGTGAGTGGGCAGAGCAAGCCCAGTGGGCCCAAGCAAAACTCCGGCAAGGGTGCCACCAGCCACAGAGGTTTCTAGCTAGAAATGTGACACCCCAAGGATCCTGTGACAGCGGTCCCATCTGGCTGGAAGCCCAGGGCCCACAGTGGCTGGCTCCCTCGCCCAAGTCAGGAGCCTCTGGAGTCCTGCTTCCCTCGGATGCTGCTGTCCACTCTTCCTCCTCCAGTTCCTGCCAGGGCTCTTCCCTGACTCTGACTGCTCCTCCTCACCTGGTCTTCCCAAGCCTCCCTCCTCTCTGTTCTTCCCACTCTGCGGTCTCCTTAACCATCACCCTTGGGCAATTATTTAGATTTAGAGCTCAGCTACTTAAAACTCACAGTTACGGAAAACTTTGAAAGTGCATCAGGGTCAGGCATGGTGGTTCACCCCTGTAATCCCAGCAGTTTGGGAGGCCGAGGCAGGTCATAACTTGAGGTCAGGGGTTAAAGACCAGCCTGACCAAGATGGTGAAACCCCGTCTCTACTCAAAATGCAAAAAAAAAAAAAAAAAAAATTAGCCAGATGTAGTGGTGGGCACCTGTAGTCCTGGCTACTTGGGAGGCTGAGGCAGGAGAATCACTTGAACCCAGGAGGCAGAGGTTGTAGTGAGCCGAGATCGCACCACCACACTCCAGCCTGTGTGACAGAACGAGACTCTGTCTAAAAAAAAAAAAAAAAAAAAAAAAAAATCAAGCCTCAGTTTTAACTTTTCTTTAAAAGAGAACAGTACGACCTTAAAGTCCAAGAGTTACAGATTCTGGTCCTGGTAGCCATCCTGTGGGTCTGGTGCTCCTGCACCCACTGCCCTGCGGTGGAGGAGCCCACGCCTGCCCCACACCCTAGTGCCAAGGGAGCCTCTGCACTGGCGCTCTGGGGTGGCTGCTCACCTTTTCCTTGCCGGGGAGCACAGCCCACAGCTTTCCATAGTGCAGGAACTATATCTCCACAACTGTATCCAATCATCCTCCTTCTGCCATCTGGGTCCCCTCAAAATAAATGCACATTTTTTTCACCTGAAAGTCCATCATAACTGAAGTCAGAGATTCCACTCGTCCCACATTTCTCTTTGCAGGCTAACTCTCCTTAGTTGCCAAGTGAGTGGTTTCACTCCACTTTGTAACATGCATGCGTGAAAGCATCTTGTTTGGGCCAAGCTAAGAGCTGAGAGCTGGAGACTCTGTAGGGCAGGACAGGCGAGCTCCCTGGCCCTGCCCCTGCCCCTGCCCCTGGCTGTATTCAGCAAAGAAGCCGCAAAGCACGTAACCCAAGGAAGAACTCACCACTGACCCAGGACAGCCAGCCCAGAGGAGGCCGAGGAAGCAGGCTGTGGAGACTGAGGCAGGAGGGTGGAAGGCTCTGGCAAAAATGGGGGATGGGCATAAGACAACAGAGGATTATTACTCAGACTTGGAAAAACCAAGGACAGAAAATGGGCAGATAGTACCATGAGAGAAAAGCAAACCAAACTCATCAAAACCAATTAAACAAACCACCACAAGTAAGTCACAGTCCAAATATGATGCCCTCAAAATGGGCCACAATTTCCCACAGATGGAGTGGTTCGAAGCTGGCCGGGGAAGAGTCGGGATTGGCCTTTTCCCTTGGCTGCTGTGGTCTACCAGCAGACTGCTGGGACACAGGCCCTGTGTCAGGGGACGGGGATGGGGACAAGAGGACATCTGGGTCCCCTTCCCAGTTTCATGTCGCTCATAAAAGTGGTCATTTTGCTCTGTGTCAGCAGGGACGCTTCTGACTTGAAGGTGCATTAGGACGGAGTGAGCTCTTTGAGGGCATGAACTCTCCTACTGACTTTTGTATCCCCAAAGTCTATTGTGGTGCCTGGCACATGTGGAGTGAGTGCTTTTAATCAGAACTGAACAAACTGCAGGATGAACTGTGGTTCTAAGACTTCCAGGCACACTGAGATGAATTAGAAAGTCAGATTCTAATTACAAGCATGCAGCCAGATGTGGATGCATCTCACTTCTTGACTTGGCTGAAAAATCACACACAAAAGCCTTTCTGAAGTCCATTTCCATGATATCCAGGGTGTTTGAAGCTCTCGCTGTCGGTGCCATTTCCACGATATCCACGTGTTCTAAGGTGCCATTTCCATGATATTCATGGTGTTCTAAGCTCTCCCTGTTGGTGCCATTTCCATAATATCCATGGTGTTCTAAGCTCTCCCTGTCAGTGCTATTTCCATGATATCCACAGTGTTCTGAGCTCTCCCTGTTGGTGCCATTTCCATGATATCCACAGTGTTCTGAGCTCTCCGTCAGTATTCTCTAACAAAAAAAAGGAATGAGACTTGTGCGGCACAACCTTTTCTTGGTGAAGCCACAGGCCTCCTCAATGCTCAGAAACAGACAGTTGCCCAGGACTTAATTTCAAGCTCTCTTGGCAACTGAAGATTGTGTTTTCACTTATGTTTATTCCACTATTTTCCTTTTAAAGATCATCTCCCTCTCTCTCTTGTTCCTTTTCTTCCCATCTTCCTTTATTTATTCAGCAAATATCTATTGCTTACCTATGAGTCATTGTTCTTGATTCTGTGGATTCAAACTGGAAAGAAACAAAATAATGGAATCTTGCCTTCAGGGTGTTTATGGTTTCATGGACAGAGAAAAACAATAACCTAGAAAATGAGCAAGTCATAAAACATCTCAGACAGGGGGACAGGAGACTCCCAGCATGGATGGAGAAGAACTCACTGGGATAGTAACCCTGAAGCTGTGATGCATGGGGATGAAGAAGACAGCGAGGCTGGACTGGCTGGAGGATAGAAGGTGGGGCTGGAAGGTCAGCATCATAGCGCTTTGGTCAACAGTCACAGACAGACTTTGAATTTGACTCTGAGTGAGAAGGCTTTTAGTATAATTCACACTTTAAATGTCACACAGCTGCAGAAGCAGAGATATCTAGGGAAGCTCCTCCCATCATCCAGGAAAGAGGAACGGGGCTTGGATCAAGGGAGCTACAGCGAGGGGAGTTATGGTCAGATACCAAATGGATTTGGAAGGCAGAAGCTATAAGACATTCTGACAGAATGAAAATGGGGTTTACAAAGAGACAAGTAAGGAGGAATTTATAGAGATGGAGAAGACTGCAGACCATGGTTTGGGTCAGGGTGGGAGGGTGGGGGGGTCAGGAATTTTTTTTTTCTGGATGAATTAAATCTGAGATGCCTGTTGGCCATCTGTCACAATCCACATTGTGTTGCTATATCAGAATGCCACAGACTGTGTAATTTATAAAGAAAAGAAATACATTTCTCACAGTTTTGAAGGCTGGGAATTCCAAAAGCAATGGGCATCTAAAGCACCTATTTGAAGGCACTGAGTACAACCAACACAGATAGGACTTAAGAGGCCATGATCTTGGAGAGGAAAAAGACACGAGGTGAGCTCCACAATCATCCTGGTGTTTTCCACTCAGGAAAATTTCAAATTGTGTATTAGGGTAATACATCTCAAGAGAAAGGGCTAAGGAAAGAGAGGTCAGAGTTCAGGACTACCAAAGTGGCTGGGAAGTGAGGAGGGAAATCCAGAAAAGGAAGGAAACAAAAATAAGGAGCCTAATAATCTATATAAAAATCTTCCTCAAATAACTGGCTGATACCTAAGTTACATAAAAGTAGAGAAGAGACTCAAAACAGGCAAACAAAAACAACCAGGAGGAAACAGCAACTGCTAAAGAATGAAGCAGAGGTTTTGTCAGCCACATGGACCTGGGGGGAAAGGACCATGACCCAACAAGGTGGAGGGATCTTAGAAAACACTCTGGACCTGACGAGGGCTACACTCTGGGCATAAGATCAGGCCCTAGAAATAAGGACTACATCCCAGGGATGGGTTACATTCTAGGAATAAGGACAAAACTGGAATAGATCAGCCCTGTTTTCTAGCAGGAAATAACCCTCCTTGGAGAAGGACAGCATTATTCAAATCCTCTACAATATACCCACCCCACCAAAAAAAAAAAAAAAAAAAAAACCCTCTATGGTATACAGCATCCACTCCCAAATTATGAAACATGCTTTAAAAAAAAAAAAACTGGGCTGGGTGCGGTGGTTCACGCCTGCAATTCCAGCACTTTGGGAGGCCGAGGCAGGCGGATCACGAGGTCAGGAGATCGAGACCATCCTGGCAAACACGGTGAAACTCCATCTTTACTAAAAATACAAAAAAATTAGCCAGGTGTGGTGGCGGGCTCCTGTAGTCCCAGCTTCTTGGGAGGCTGAGGCAGGAGAATGGCGTGAACCCAGGAGGCGGCGGAGCTTGCAGTGAG
>NW_012114677.1:1877317-1883424 GCF_000951035.1 Colobus angolensis palliatus
GGCCGAGACGGGCGGATCACGAGGTCAGGAGATCGAGACCATCCTGGCAAACACGGTGAAACTCCATCTTTACTAAAAATACAAAAAAATTAGCCAGGTGTGGTGGCGGGCTCCTGTAGTCCCAGCTTCTTGGGAGGCTGAGGCAGGAGAATGGCGTGAACCCAGGAGGCGGCGGAGCTTGCAGTGAGCGGAGATCGTGCCACTGCACTCCAGCGTGGGTGACAGAGCAAGACTCCATCTCAAAATAAACAACAACAACAACAACAAAAAAAAAACGGAATGACCTGAAGCCAAAATATTAAACAGGCAATAGAAAGAGATACACAGATGATTCAGAGAGGGACTTTAAAATTACCATTAATACGTTAAAGAAAATAGGGAAATGGATGACGAAGATAGATGAAAAGATGGAGAATTTCAACAATTAGGATCTCTTTTTAAAAACCCAAGTGGACATTCTGGAACTGAAAAATACAATGTCTGAAGAACTCATTAAATAGAGTCAACAAAAGACCAGGAAAGATTAGTGAAGGGGATTAGATTAGTGAACTGGAAGAGATTTCAATAGAAAAAAGAATGAAAAGACCAGAAGGGAGTGTACGACGTGTGAGGAAGACAAATGGTCTAACATACATGCAATTGCAGTCCCGAAGAGAAAGGTGAGAGAGAATGGAGAAAAGGCAATATTTAAAGACATGATGGCCAAACATTTTTGAAAACTGATGGAGGACATCAACCCAGAGATTCAAGGAGCTCAGAGTGCCCCAAATGAGGATCAGTATAAGGACACCCACACCTAGGTACATCCTTGTCACACGGCCAAAAGCCAAATACAAAGAGAAAAAACATTAAACATAACCAAAGGGAAAACCACAATTGTTCCAGGGCACAGTTTCTTCAATTTTAAAAACGATTTTGTTAACGCTTCAACAGAAGTTACGGCATCTTCAAAGATGCTGAACGGAAAGGGAAAAAATGACTTTGTGATAGATTTTGAAATCAGGAAGTGTGATGACTCCAACTTTGTTCTCTCTCAAGATTAATTTGGCTCTTTGTGGTCTTTTTTGGTTCCATATGAATTCTAGAATTGTTTTTCTATTTCTGTCCATTGAAATTTTGATAGGGATTGCACGGATTTGATAGATTGCATTGGGTAGTATGGACATTTTAACAGTATGAAGTATTGCAATCCATGAACCCGAGATGGCTTTTCATTTGCGTCTTCTTTCATTAATGTTCTATAATTTTCATATACCAGTCTATCACATCCTTCGTTAAGTCTATTTCTAAGTATTTTACACTTTTTGGTGCACTTGTAAATGGGACTGTTTTCCTAATTGTCTTTTCAAATAGTTCATTGTTAGTGTATAGAAACCCATCTAATTTTCTGCATTGATTTTGTATCCTGCAACTTTACTGAATTCGTTTATTAGTTCTCACAGTTATTTTATTTATTTATTTATTTATTTATTTATTTGAGATGGAGTCTCGCTCTGTCACCCAGGCTGGAGTGCAGTGGCACCATCTCGGCTCACAGCAACCTCCACCTCCCAGGTTCACACCATTCTCCTGCCTCAGCCTCTCGAGTAGCTGGAACTACAAGCACCCACCACCACACCCAACTAATTTTTTGTATTTTTTTTTAGTAGAGGCGGGGTTTCACTGTGTTAGGCAGGATGGTCTCGATCTCCTGACCTCGTGATCTGCCCGCTTTGGCCTCCCAAAGTGCTGGGATTACAGGTGTCAGCCACCACACCCAGCCAGTTCTCACAGTTTTTTATGTGGTCTTTAGGGTTTTCTATGTATAGGATCATGTCATCTGCAAACAGAGACAATATTATTTTCCTTTCCTATTTGGATGTCTTTTCTTTTTCTTGCTTAAATGCTCTTGCTAGGACTTTCAGTACTATGTTGAATAAAAGTGATAAAAGCAGGTATCCTTGCCTTTTTCCTGACAGTAAAAGAAAAGCTTTTGTTTTCCCCATTGAGTATGATGTTAGCTGTTGACTTTTCATATGTCTTTATTATGCTGAGGTACTTTCCTACTATTTCTAGTTTGTTGATAATTTTTATCATTAAAGGATGCTGAATTGCATTAAATGCTGCTTCTGCACCTGTTGAGATAATCATGTGATTTTTATCTTTTATTCTGTTAATACAATGTACCATATTAAGTGATTTCTGTGTGCTGAACCATCTTTGCACCCCAGGGATAAACCCTACTTGGTTATGGTGTATGATATGATCCTTTTAAAGTGCCTTTGATTTGGCTCACCAGTATTTTGTTGAGGACTTTTGCATCTATATTCATCAAGAATACTGGCCTATAGTTTTCTTTTCTTGTAGTGTCTTTGTCTAGCTTTGGTATCAGGGTAGTGCTGGTCTCATAAAATGAGTTTGGAATGGTTCCCTCCTCTTCAACTTTTGAAAAGTATCTGAGGATTGGTGTTGATTCTTCCTTAAATGTTGGTTGAATTTGCTAGTGAAGCCATCTGGTCCTGGGCTTTTCTTTATTGGAAGGTGCTGGATTATGGACTCAATCTCTGTATTAGTTAAGGAGCTATTCAGACTTTGTTTCTTCATGATTCAGTCTGGATAGGTTGTGTGATTTTAGGAGTTTATCTTTTCTTTTAGGTTATTCAGTTTGTTGGCATATGATTATTCATACTAGTCTCATGATCATTTTTGTATCTATGGCATCAGTTTTAATGTCTACTCTTTCACTCTGGTTTTATTTGAATTGTCTCTTTTTTTCTTAATTTAGACTTGATTTCAAAATACACTACAAAGCAACAGTAATCAAAACACTATGGGCCGGGCGTGGTGTCTCACGCCTGTAATACCAGCATTTCCAGCATTTTGGGAGGTTGAAGCGGGGAGATCACTTGAAGTCAGGAGTTCAAGACCAGCCGGCCAACACGGTGAAACCCCTTTTCTATTAAAAATACAAAAATTAGCTGAGCATGGATGCCTGTAGTCCCAGCTACTGGGGAAGCTGAGGCAGGAGAGTCACTTGAACCCAGGAGGTGGAGGTTGCAGTGAGCCGAGATCACACCACTGCACTTCAGCCTGGGTGACAGAGTGAGACTCTGTCTCAGAAAAACAAAAAACAAACAACAACAACAAAAAAAACCCAGTATAATATTAGTGTGAAGACAGACCAATGGAACAGAATAAAGAGCCCAGAAATAAATCCACACATATATGGTCAACTGATCTTTGACAAAGGTGACAAGAATAGAGTGGAGAAAGGAGTCTCTTTAATAAATGGTGCTGGGAAGACTGGATATCCACATGCAAGATAATTAAATTGGACCTTTATTTTACACTATACACAAAAATAAACCAAAAATAGATTAAAGACCTAAATGTAATACCTGAAATTGTTAAACTCCTACGAAAAACCATAAGGGAAAAGTTTCATGACACTGGTCTTGGCAATCATTTCATGGATATAACACCAAAAGCACAGGCAACAAAAGCAAAAACTGACAAGTGAGACTACATCAGACTCAAAAGCTTCTGCATGGTAAAGGAAACAAAATGGTAAAAAGGTAACCCATGCAATAGGAGAAAATATTCACAAACCATATGTCTACCTGACAAGGGGCTACACTCTAAAATATATAAGGAATGCCTACAACTCAATAGCAAAAAATCGAATAAACCAATTTGAAAGTGGGCTAAGGACTTAAATAGACATTTCTCTAAAGAAGATATTCAAATGACCAACATATGAAAAAATGCTCAATGCCACGAGCGGAATGCAAATCAAAACCGCAATGAAATATCACCTCGTATCTGTCAGGATGGTTATTGCTTTTTTGAAAAACCAAGTATTGGTGAGAATGTGGAGACACTGGAACACTTGTGCACTGCTGGTGGGAAGGCAAAGTGGGTGCAGCTGCTGTGGAAAACAGAATGGAGGTTCCTCAAAACACTAAAACTGGCCGGGTGTAGTGGCTCACTCCTGTAATCCCAGCACTTTGGGAAGCCGAGGCGGGTGGATCATGAAGTCAGGAGTTCAAGACCAGCCTGGCCAAGATGGTGAAACCCTGTCTCTATTAAAAAATACAAAAGTTAGCTGGGCATGCTGCTGGGAGGCTGAGGCAGAGAATTGCTTGAACCCGGGAGGTAGAGGTTGCAGTAAGCTAAGATTGCGCCACTGCACTCCAGCCTGGGCGACACAGCGAGACTCCGTCTCAAAAAACAAACAAACAAACAAAAAAAACCCACTAAAACTAAAACTAGAACCTCATATGATCTAGCAACCCCACTTCTCGGTATTTACCCAAAATAATTTAAATCAAGATGTCAAAGAGGTACCAGCACCCCATGTTCATAACAGCACTATTTACAATAGTCAAAATGTAGAAACAACCTATGTGTCTATGATGGACAAATGAGTAAAGAACGTACGGTATATTCATACAATGGAATATTATTTAGCCTGAAGAAATAAGGAAATTGTGCAATCTTAAGCAACACGGATGAACCTTGAGGATACTATGCTAAGCAATATCAGCCAGTCACAGAAGGACAAACACTGCAAGATTCCACTTACACATGGTACCTAAAACAATAAAATTTGTAGAATCAAAGAGTGAAATGGTGGTTGTCATGGGCTGGGGGGAGGGAGAAATGAGGAATTACTAATTAATGAGTGTAAAGTTCCAGTTAAGCAAGATAAATAAGTTCTAGAGATCTGTTACACAACACTGAACCTACAGTCAACAATACTGTAATATACACTTAAAATTTTGTTAGGAGGGTAGATCTCGTGTTGTGTTCTGGTCACAATAAACCTAAAAAAGTTTAAAAAACAAAGGAAAAAATACAAAGCTAGATTTCTAGATTTCTGTACTCAGTGAAAATATCCTTCAAAAGTGAAAATGAAATAAAAATGTTTTCATACAACCAAAACCTCAGAGATTGTTTCACCAGCAGATCTGTACTACACGAAACACGGAAGGGAGCTCTTCAAGTCAAAGGGAAATGAAAGTATACATGTATTGACTTGTGAAGTTTATAACACATGGAGCAGTAAAATATACGACAACAATAGCACAAAGGAGGAAAGCACGTAAATGGAGTTAAACAGCTGAAAGATTCTCGCAATGTTCAGCAAGTAGTAAATACGCTAATTTAAGGAAGAAGGTAGCGCAACAAGGATGCATATTATTACCAAAGTAATCAATAAAAGAATACTGTACTAAAAGAATGCATAACTAATATGCTAATAGAGAAAAATGGAAAAAAAAACTTGATTAATCCAAAGAACGGCAAGAAAGGAATAAAGGAACAAGGAACAAATAAGACAAATGAAAAACAAATAGCAATATTGTAGACTTAAACTTAAATATATTTTACATTATATTAAGTGTAAATGGGCAAAACACTCCAATTAAAAGACCAAGATTGTCAGACTAGACTAAAAAACCAAACAATAAAAAAACTACATGCTGTTTCCAAAAGAAAACTTTAAATATCAGAAAGACTGAAAGTAAAATAATAGAAAAAGACATACCATGCAAATAAGAACGAAAAGATAATGTAGACTTTAAGAACATAAATATTACTGGAGTTACAGGGGTACACAAATCACCAGTGTTGGTTTTAATAACAGAAAGAGGTTTAGGGGGTGTTTCTTACTCAGCTGTTACGAATTTTATTTAAAAGAATGTTGAGGCCAGGCGCAGTGGCTCACGCCTATAATCCCAGCATTTTGGGACGCCCAGGCGGATGGATCACCTGAGGTCAGGAGTTTGAGACCAGCCTGGCCAACATGGTGAAACTTCCATCTCTACTAAAAATGCAAAAATTAGCCAGGCATGGTGGCGGGCGACTGTAATCCCAGCTACTTGGGAGGCTGAGGTGGGAAGAATTGCTTGAACCCAGGAGGTAGAGGCTGCAGTGAGCCGAGATGGTGCCACTGCACTCCAGCCTGAGTGACAGAGCGAGACTCTGTCAAAGAGAGAGAGAGAAAAGAAAGAAAATACAAAGAAAGATAGATTGGCCGGGCGTGGTGGCTCAAGCCTGTAATCCCAGCACTTTGGGAGGCCGAGACGGGCGGATCACGAGGTCAGGAGATCGAGACCATCCTGGCT
>NW_012114677.1:1884944-1906372 GCF_000951035.1 Colobus angolensis palliatus
GATCTCCTGACCTCGTGATCCGCCCGTCTTGGCCTCCCAAAGTGCTGGGATTACAGGCTTGAGCCACGGCACCCGGCCATTTTTGTATTTTTTTAGAGACAGGGTTTCATCATGTTAGCCAGGCTGGTCTCAAACTCCTGACCTCAGGTGATCTGTCCACCTTGGCCTCCCAAAGTGTTGGGATTACAGCCGTGAGCCACCGCATCTGGCCAAGTTTTAAAGCCCTTAAAGCCACTTGCTTTCCAGTCCTTGATGCACTTGAAGAAAAAAAAAAAAAGCATTAGTCCCTTATAAAAAGCAGGGACTGTTAAAAAGGGAGAAGCACCGTGAAGGATAGTGATCATAATGCAGCAGACTGTTCATAAAAAGAAAATGTTTAGAATTCACAACTAATAAGCAAAAACATCTGCTCCTGGATGCGCCCTTTCAAAGGGTCCCCTGATCTATCTCAAGCATTCTGCAAAATACCCATAGTTTTATTTTTCAAAGTGCAAGTTTTAGAGACTAGACAGGGAACAGGAGAGCAAGTTAAATGGGTATCATCATTCATCATCCCACTGGGGCAAACAGACCCCACTCCTGTCTTCATGGGAGACCTCACTGCCTCTCTGGACTGTCTTGGGTTGGGTGTTCTACAAAGCAGACCCCGAGCCAAGGATTCAAGTACAAGTGATTTGCTAAGGAAATGCTCCCAGAAGAAGGGAGGGGAAGAAGCCAAGCAAGGGCATTATTTCAGGTTAACCCCCGACTCATCCTAAGCCCTGGAGGAGCCCAGGAGCATGAGATAACTACAGATCCAGCAATTCTGCTCCTAGATCCACACCCAGAAGAACTAAAAGTCAGGACTGAGATACTTGTATATCAATGCTCACAGCAGCCAAAAAGTGTGCATCAATAAATGCATGGATAAACAAATGTGGTCCATCCATACAATGGAATATGATTTGGCCATAAAACAAAGGAAATTCTGTTACATGCCACAACACAGATGAACCCTGGAGATATTATGGTAGGTGAAATAAGCCAGACACAAAAAGAGAAATACAGTGTGATACTACGTGTAAGGCACCTAGAGGACTCAAATCCACAGATGGAGACTCTCGGGAGTCGGGGATGGGAGTTATTGCTTAAGTGGGTAGACTTTCTGCTCGGGAAGATGAAAACATTCTGGAAATGGATGGTAGTGATGGTTACACAACAATATGGCTATACTTAAAATGGTTAAACTGGTAAATTTTCCGTTATGTATATTTTACCATACTTTTTAAAAACATTTTTTAAAAATCTGGACAAGGGCCAGGTGCAGTGGCTCACGCTTGTAATCCCGGCACTCTGGGTGGCTGAGGCGTGCAAATCACGAGGTCAGGAGATCGAGACCATCCTGGTTAACATGGTGAAACTCTGTCTCTAAAAATACAAAGTTAGCCGGGCGTGGTGGTGGGCGCCTGTAGTCCCAGCTACTCAGGAGGCTGAGGCAGGAGAATGGCGTGAACCTGGGAGGCGGAGCTTGCAGTGAGCCGAGATTGCGCCACTGCACTCCAGCCTGGGTGACAGAGTGATACTCCGTCTCAAAAAGTAATAATAAAATAGGCCGGGCGCAGTGGCTCACGCCTGTAATCCCAGCACTTTGGGAGGCCAAGGCAGGCGGATCACAAGGTCAGGAGATCGAGACCATCCTGGCTAACTTGGTGAAACCCCGTCTCTACTAAAAATACAAAAAATTAGCCAGGTGTGGTGGCGGGCGCCTGTAATCCCAGCTACTCGGGAGGCTGAGGCAGGAGAATGGCGTGAACCCAGGAGGCGGAGCTTGCAGTGAGCCAAGATGGTACCACTGCACTCCAGCCTGGGTGACAGAGCAAGACTCCATCTCAAAAAAAAAAAATAATAATAATAAAAAAATAAAATCTGGATAAGATATACCACAGCTTGTTCCACCTACAGGCAAAGGAGCTGGGCATTTGTACTTGCATCCCATTTGTTGGCACTAGCTCAGGCTGGGGAGGCGCAGACCTCAGCTCAGGCTCTCCCTGTCCTCTGTACAGGGTATGGCTCCAGCACGCAAGGCCTCATCTAAGGCCACAAGCTGCAGTTAAGCAAGCCAAAGCCAGGGGTGGCTAAGAGGACAGGAAGGGACCTTAAGGGCCAGGGGGGCATCAGCAGTGCCCACTACAGCCCTGTGGGCCCGAGTCATGGCAGCTATCTTCTCTGTGGCCAAGGAAAAGTGCTCTCACCTCAGGAGTGTTGCTGATACCTGGCCTTGCCACAGGCCCTCTGCAAATACTCATGGTGTCTAAAGATGCTGACTTGGGGAAAGTGTCGGCCCTTTCAATTGTTTCTCTTTGGTGATGAAAAATGACACACATCTAAGAATAAATATAAGGTAAATGTGCACAATGTCTACATTGAAAACAACAAACCAGTCACAGATGGCTATCCTGTATTCACAGGATAGAAAAATGGGTAGGAGATTAAGATGCTTCACATGAGAGGAGACAAGACTTGAATGGCCAGGAAGTGGATGAGAAGGTACTTGAATTTGTTGTCAGGAAAAACGTAAAGCAAAGCCCACTGGGATGTTACTACACACTCACCAAATGCCAAAATGAACAAGACAGAAAATAACAAGCATACAAGCAGATGTGGAACTCCCACACACAGTGGGTCGTGAACAGGCACCACCATTTTTGTATCTACTGAAGTTGAACATGGGCACATGCCACACCAGGTAAACACAGGAAATGTACAACACAAATGCACGCACTGGTTCACCACAAGACATGCATGAGAATCTTTACAGCAGCATGATGTGAAACAGCCAAAAACTGGACACTGCCCACATGCCCATCAATAGGCAAATGTATAAGAATAGCTGTGTATTCAAAAATACAATCTTAAACAGCAATGACAGTGATCTACATGGGCATACAGCAACACAGACGGCACTCACAAAGTGTCGATTAAAAGAAGCCAGACAGAGCATATATTTTTATGTAAAGCACAGAAACAAAAGTAATCTATCTTTAGAAGTCAGCATAGTGGCTCCCTTCGTGGGGGTGGTGATAGGTGGCATGGCAACTTCCAGGATGCTGATGTCTGGACCAGGGTGAGTCCGTCTGTGAGAATGTGCTGAGCTGTACCTTGATGATCTTTTTGTCAAAAACATGCTTCTTCTACTGAGACTCTTTGAAACATTATAGGGAAATAGAAGATCCTCCTGGGAAACGGGGACATTCTAGAAGAGATCACCCTGTTCATAGCTACTCTCGAAAGCAGCTGCTTTCTATGCCCAGGTCTCCACCTCATCAACTCAATCAGAACACGTGGGGCAGAAGCTGAGCATCAGCAGCATGTAAAGGTCCCCAGATGACACCAACATGCAGTCAACTTCAGGACCCACGGGACGATCTTTCCTACCACTTGACAGTGGGAATTAACAGATCCCGTCCCCCAGCCTGGAAGTCTCCCCTCACTCTTGGAGTCTCAGTCTGTCACTTACCCTCCTTGAGGTTCCTGTTACCCTCAGAATAGGAGCAGGCAGTATGATCAATGAGAGAAAAGGGCCAGGTCCTCGAAGCCTGAGGAGCACTTTAAGTGAATCTGGATTTCATTCTAAGAGCAATAAGGAGGCACTGAAGAAATTAAGGAAACATCATCCCTCTTCTGTCACTTATACCCCATTCTGCCTTAGTTAGACATGAATTAATTCTAGTTAGCACATTTTGAGTGATGACCATGGGCAGGCAGTGTTCTCAGGGAATGCACTGATTAATCTCCATGACCACCCTGACATAGGGCCTGCTACTATCCTTGTCTTACTTCTGAGAGGTTTTGTAGTCACCCAAGATCACACAGCTTGGGAGTGGTAGAGCCAGAGCCAGGGTCAACCAGATAATTCTGCTTTTAACCGCCATGTGCAGGACCTCCCATTGCCTCATCCTTTCCTCAAACACAGAATGACCCTCAGTGTCTGCCAAGCTCCATACTCAGCACTGGGAAGATAATGTTGGGTCTCTCTTCAGCTCTCTGAATATACCTGAATTTAGCTTACAGAAGAGTATTTAAAACAGAAAGACAGTCACAAAACATTAGGTGGAAAAATCAAACTACATATAGTATGTGCTGTATAATCTCATTTTTTATAGAATATAAAAATGTACTTACAGGAAAAAGGCTAAAATGATAATATGAAATACCAAAACTTCTAAAGGAGATTTTACTTTCTAAACTCCCTACAATGAATGTTTTATTTTTCTAATACCAACCCAAATGACCCCCAGTGCCAGCCTCAAGGACTCATCATCTGGAGCCAACAGGGCAGCCATGCCAGGGATCACAGGGAAAGGCTGGCTGCCTTATCAAGCGTGGGCACAGGGTACCAGGGAGGCCAGGAGAGGTGCAGCCTGGTGGACAGCATCTGTGTCCCTGGGGCAGCTCCCCTCCCACAGGATCCAGATGCTCCTGGCACCCAGTAGGCGCCCAGTGTTTACTGAACACCCAAGAGGAGTAAGGCCTCTACCTGGAGGCTCTGCAAGAACCACACGTGGAGTTGGTTTACAGCATACACGCACACCCCACATCCAAGTCTATAGGGACTGGTGGTGTTTTTGGTGGACAATGCCCGGAATGTGGGACTCGGCCCTGCTAAATTTTAATCTTGGAGCTGCCACTTATTATCTGGATTTTAGATAAGTCATCTCAGCCTCTTCAGGCCTCAGGCCCCTCCTCTGCAAAACTGGGTATTGTTAGACCTACTTTACAGGGTTGTGGGGTTAAATGGGAGTGTCGCTAGAAAAACTGTGAGTTAAAAGCCTAATAATAATGTAAAGAATTATGTATCAAGTACTTACATGGAACCTCATTTGCAAGGTGCTAATCTGTGTTAAATAGCACAAAAATATTAACCCACATATTCTTCATACCCTAAGAGAGATGCCATGATTATCCTTGCTTTACTGGTGGGTAAACACTGAGCAGCTCGGTGTCTTGTCCAAGACGGCACAGTTAGTAAGCTCCATCCCAGTTCCTAGCAGTGAACCCTGCAGACTCTCTCGCCATGCAGTAAGAAACATGACACAGTATCTCATCTGTACAGACACATCCTGTCACACGATTATCTCATCTACACTGCACTGAGTGCTCCCCGAGGCTTACTCTGCCCAGGAGCAATGCTTCTCTTCTGCCATCTGGTGGCAGCCATGGGGCATGACACCTGAGGGGGCATGTGCTTAGGGCTGGAGGATCTTGGCAAAATCAAGCAGAAATTCTCCTCCTCCATTCTGGTAACTCAAAGTAGTATGCCAGGAACACCGGCATTTTAATGGGGGGAGGGGGCAACTGGCACTCACTCAAAATCATTTGCTGAGCATGTACTGTAGGACACACTTCCATTTATTCCACAAAGATGTATTGAGCCCCTACTAAGGTGAGCCAAACACCACCCTAGGCTTACTGTCAGGCTCTAGACAGCCAAAGAAACAGGAATAAAATACATCTGCCCTCCAGTACCTTACGGAATACAGACAAGGGGGGGGGGCACCAGAACATGTGGGTATGCTGACAAGATTAGCTCCATATGGGCAAGTGGGGGCAGCAACAAGAGCAAAGTCCTAGAAAATAAGAGGGGGTGGGTGGCCACTGACAGAATAGGGAACCCCCACCCATCCCAACAAGAGGGAGCCAGAAAGGGTAAATGTGGTGGGGTTAGGACATTTGGTGGTGGCTTATTCTGTTTTCTGCTGCTCTGACAGAATACCACAGATGTGGCAATTTATCAAGTTTATTTGGTTGACAGTTCTGGAGGCTGGCGAGTCCAAGAGCATGACACCAGCATCTGACAAGGGTCAACCCATGGTGGAAAGTCAAGTCAGTGCATGAGACAGAGAGAAGCAGGTCAAACGTATCCTTTTTATGAGAACCCCACTCCCACAATGGCTTTAATCCCTTCATGAGAGTGGAGGCTTCATGACTCAATCACTTCTTGAAGACTCCACCCCAAATACTGGTAAAATGGCAATAGCAACACGTGCTCCGGGGGAGCCAATCAAGCAACAGCAGGTGGAGACTCTTACCATTTCCATAAGACGCAGGGTAACCATCTGAGAAGTGGGAGTGGGGGCAGGAAGGTACCGGAAGAGGCTAAGGAGAAAAGACACACATGAACCAGTTGTTTTAGAGAATAGTGAGCACACATAACCGTGATTTTTAGGTGGCAATACATTTGGAAAGTGACTTGGAAAGCCTAGCTGTGTGCTTTTCTCCAGGTACATTCAGCTGCTTCAGCAAAGGTGCCTAATCACCTTTAGGGCTTTGTTGCCTGTGTTGTTGAATGCTTCAAATGCACCTTAAAAGAAATGTGTATTCTACTGTGCAGGAGAATGTTCTATAAATGGCAAGTAGGTCCT
Source organism: Colobus angolensis palliatus (assembly GCF_000951035.1). Lineage (NCBI taxonomy): Eukaryota > Metazoa > Chordata > Mammalia > Primates > Cercopithecidae > Colobus > Colobus angolensis. The sequence continues at coordinate 1,891,346 of NW_012114677.1, forward strand.
GTTGGTCAATGATGCTGATCAGTTCTTCTACATCCTTGCTGATTTTCTGTCTAGTTCTATCAAGCACCAAGACAGGAGTACAGAAGTACCAACTATAAACAGGGACGTGTCTACTTCTCCTTTCAGTTGTCAGTTTTACTCCACACGTTTTGAAGCTCTCTTGTTTGGTGCATTTAGGGTGGTTATGTCTTGGTGAATTGATGCCTTTCTTACTTGTGTAATTATTCCTGGTAATTGGCTTTGCTCTGAAGTGTCTTTTTTTTTTTTTTTTTTAAGGTAGAGCCTCACTCTGTTGCCCAGGCTGGGGTACAGTGGTTCAATAATAGCTTACTGTTAACCCTGAACTCCTAGGCTCAAGGGCTGCTCGTCCCACTTCAGCCTCCTGAGTAGCTAGAACTACTGGTGCATGCCACCACACCTGGCCAACTTTTAATTTTTTTTGTAGAGACAGGGTTTTGCTATGTTGCCCAGGCTGGTCTTAAACCCCTAGCCTCAAGTAATGCTCCTGCCTCAGCCTCGCAAAGCACTGAGATTATAGGTATGAGCCACCACACCCAGCCCTCTGAAGCCTACTTTGGCTGATATTTATATAGAGACTCAAGAGTTTTAAAAACCCATGTCAAAGTGGTACATCTTTTTTCATATTTTTACTTTTAACCTGCCTATAGCACTATATTCAAAGTGATTTTCTTGTATACTGCATTATAATTGGGTCATTTAAAAATCTATTTTGATAATCTTTGTCTAATCTGTTTAGACCACTTACACGTAATGTAATTACAGATGTCAAGATTTAGGTCTATATTATTTTATCTTTATTATCTACCTGCTTTTTATTCCCGTTTTCCATGTCCTGCCTTCCTGTGGGCTACTTGAACATTTTGCACTACTCCATTTTGCTTTACCCATAGTGTTGTTCACTTTATCTTTTTCTATAATTTTTATTCGTGGTTACTCTTGAGATTATCGTACACACATTTATCAGTCTAGTAATATCAATATTTTACCATTTCAAGAAAAATACAGAAACCTTAACACCATTTAAGTCTCTTTGCTCTCCCATTCTTTATAACATAGTTGTCTTAAATATCACCTCTGCATACACTGAAAGGCATACCAGGCATTGTTATAATTTCTTTAAAAAAAATTTTTCCATAGGTTATTGGGGAACAGGTGATGTTTGGTTACATGAGTAGGTTCTTTAGTGGTGATTTGTGAGATTTTGGTGCACCCATCACCTGAGCAGTATACACCGCACTCAATTTGTAGTCTTTTATCCCTCACCCCCTTCCCACCCTTTCCCCGAGTCCCCAAAGTCCATTGTGTCATTCTTATGCCTTTGCATCCTCATAGCTTAGCTTCCACTTATGAGTAAGAACACAGTGTTTGGTTTTCCATTCTTGAGTTACTTCACTCAGAATCTTATTCTAAGTCTCCAATCTCATCCAGATTGCTGCAAATGCCATTAATTCATTCCTTTTATGGCCGAGTAGTATTCCATCTGCCGTTTGTGTGCTACCTAGAGACTAATCTGAAACCTAGGCAGTATTCCACACCATAGTTGAATTCTCAGTTTTTGCTTTATTGATTCTGGTCAGTTTCAAGCATGAGCTGCTCAGAGGTGTGCTCAGGACTTCATACACAGAATTAAAGATCTTTCTCTCCAGTTCTCTCTTCTCTGAAATCCTCCCCAATTCTCTAGTGTAGAGACACTGACTCTTTATTGTCCTTCACTTAGTGCTGGCTGGGCATGTTGACAGGGCTCCCCTCCAGAGTCTCCATGCTGAAGCATCCAGTGGGAGGGGTGCAATTTCTTTAAGGTGTTCATCTGGAGGAGGGGAGTAATATAGTTTGAATATTTATCCCCATCCAAATCTCATGTTGAATTTTAATCCCCAGTGCTGGAGATGGAGCCTGGTGAAAGGTCTTTGGATCATGATGGTGGATTCCTCATGAATGGTTTGGGCCATCTCCTTGGTGATAAGTGAGCTCTCACTCTGAGTTCACAAAAGATCCGATGACTTAATTAAAAAAGCATGTGGCACCTCCCCCCACTCTCTCTCGTGCTTGCTCCTTTTTTACTTTTATTTTTTATTGATCCTTTCATTGGTCTTGATGCTCCTCCTTTTGTCATGTAACGTGTCTGCTCCTCCTTCACCTTCCACCATGCTTGTCAGCTTCCTGAGGCTTCCCTAGAAGCCAAGCAGATGCCAGCACCATGCTTCTTGTAAAGCCTGCAGAACCATGAGCCAAATAAACCTTTTTTCTCTGTAAATTACCCAGTCTCAGATATTTATTTATAGTAATGCAAGAACAGCCTAATACAGGGAGGTATACTCAAAGCAGCTTCATCTTGCAGGGCATCCTGTTCCAGATCTTTTGGCTAGAGACATTAGGTTCTTGTTAAAATTGTGGTCTGTGATTGTAGGTGGTAGACTGCCACAGCACCCAGACCAGGACATACAGGAGGAAGGAAACAGATAACCCACTGCTGAGTTGTGCTATCAGTCCTGAGGTCCTTGGCCACTCTATCTTCTTTCCTCCACCTTTCAGAGTCTTCTGGTAGTTGCTTTATACATTTGGCCCAGGATTTTTAGTTGTAATCAGCAGGAGAAATAGGGTGGAGCGGACCTATCTCATTTTGTCCAGAACCATCAATGATACCTTTTTTAAAACCTTCTTAAAATGGATCACACTAAAAAGTACTAAATACACATTACACATATAGTTAACAAACTTTGGGATGCGGGGAGCAGGGGAGATGGGCCAGAAATATTTGAAAGATGCCTTAAGACTGAGGTCACTCTAAAGTGCAGGCAGAGCTTGAAAGTTAGCTGCAGCTTTTTTATTCCTGGAAGTGTTCCCTCTAGTTGTCTCCCAGAGAGTATAGACTCCACGGGATGCCCTCTGTGGCCAATCTCCAGCCTCACATTCCCTTCTCAAGCCCCTGTCAGGGAACTGTCTCTCTCTTGCCTTTCAGGGAGGCACTGTGATAATGGAGCTAGCAGCTTCAGGCTTTGGAATCAGACTGCCTTAGTTCTAATTCTGCCTCTATAACTTCTTGGTTATGTGACTTTATCTGAGAACCAGTTTCCAACCTGTAAGATGGGGACAATAATACAGAAACCAATACTTTTTACAACCTCTACTATGATCACATAGTCTAAGCTACTTAGATTACAATAGTGTCACTGCTTCCACCCTTGACCCTTCTTCATCCTTTTCTCTACATAACAGCAACATAAGAAACTTAAAAAGGAAAGTCACATCATGTCACTCCTCTGCCCAACTGCTTCTCCAAATCCTTACAATGGACATAGGGACTCTCTATGATCTGGCCCCTGCTACCTTTTCAACCCCACCTCCTACCATTCTTTCCTTGCTAACCTCACTCCAGCTATTCTGCTGCTCCTTGAAAATTCCAAGCATCCTCCCGCCCTCAGGACTTTTGCATATGTCTCTGCACGGAATTTCCTTTCTCCAGATGGAGACAGCATAATGTGGTGGTAAGGGAAAAATCACTTTGGTTACTAAAAAGTGTGTGAGTGTATACAGTGGGCCCTCCATATCCACAAATTCTGCACTGGCAAATTCAGCCAAATGCAGATGGAAAATATTTGAGAAAAAATAACAAGAAATAACAATACAACAATAAAAATGCAAATAAAAACCCAACACAGTATAACAACTATTTACACAGCATTTACATACTAGGCATTATAAGTAATCTAGCGATTAAAGTATATGAGAGGATGTGCATAGGTTATATGCAAATACGATGCCATTTTGTATAAGGAACTTGCGTATCTGTGGATTTTGGTGTCCTGAGGACATTCTGGAACCAATCCCTCATGGATACTGAGGCACAATTGTATATATGTATAATTTATATATGTATGTGTGTATATATATATAATACATTTATTCAGTGCTGTGTCAAGCACCATTCTAATGGACCAATTTACAAACATCTGAATCTTCATGACAATAACCCTACATAGGTAAATACTACTTTTTTTTTTTTTTTTTTTTGAGACAGAGTCTTGCTCTGTCGCCCAGGCTGGAGTGCAGTGGCACAATCTTAGCTCACTGCAGCCTCTGCCTCCCAGGTTCAAGCAATTCTCCTGCCTCATCCTCCTGAGTAGCTGAGATTACAACCGGCTAGTTTTGGTACTTTTAATAGAGATGGGGTTTCACCACGCTGGCCAAGCTGGTCTCGAATTCCTGGCCTCAAGTGACCTGCCTGCCTCAGCCTCCCCAAGTGCTGGGATTACAGGCATGAGCCACCATGCTCGACTGGTAAATACTACTTTTATAATGATTTTAGATATAATGAAACTAAAGTATAGAAAAATTAATTTGTCCACATAGCTAGCAAGCAGTAGTCAGGATTCAAACCCAGTGTAGTGCCTTTTCCCTCACCTTTATAAAATTTTATAATATTTGTACTTCATAAGCATATATTATACTTATATAAATCTATACATGAGTGATGCAAGTTAAGTGCTTAGCACAGTGCCTGGCACAAAATATGGGTCCAACAAATGTTAGCTGGGTTTTCATTCCCATTGTACCTTTCAAGGGCACATGTGGGAATTTAAGCCATATGATAGCTACCACATACTAATGGGAGAAAGTCAGAGACTCCTTCAGATCCAGTCTTCAGCAGAAACCTCTGAAGACAATGAAATGAAAGATTTGACATGACTACACTGATGTTTTAGCAAGGAATTCTGCTGGAAGTGTATGGGACCAAGTTATGGGAGGAAGAAGTTAAAGCAGGGAGAACTACGGGGGAAGTATTGGAAAAGGTCCAAGAGCTCTATCTCTTAATGGCAGCTCACATGGAGTTTACATTCTAGGTGGAAACCTTTCATATGCTTATTTTCGGCAGTTCTCACAACTGAGATTTGAGAGGGATATATCTTACCCCTATTTTTCTGAATAGAAAATGGAGGCTTAGAGTGGTGAAATAATTTGTCAAGTTACCTAGTCAACAAGCGTGAGAAATGAAGAACTCAAGTCTTCCTCTATATTCCAGAGTCCTCTACTCTGTTAGATACCTAATCACCAAGTTATAGCTCTGCAGACTAAGAGTGTTTTACGATTTAGGTAAACTGAGAAAGATAAATTCATTAATTTAGCAGTAACATCTAATAAACATTATTACTGTCTCTTACATTTTGTAATGTCTTATATTTTTGAAACAGGGACTTTCAAGATACAGCAATGGGACACAGGCAGACATATGTTCCTTGAATCTGCTCCTGGTTTGGGAATGTTTGTGACTATTACAACTTACAATGGTGAGGTAAAACATTCTTTTATACTTTGTTACTAAAATTTTTCATTTGCCAAAGATTCAGGTATCATGTAGCCCAGTTTTAAAATCTCTACAGAAGCACTTACACACCGGCATTAACAATTTTTAATGCATATAGCACTGAATGATAGCATGACATAAAAACATAGAAAGTGCCTGCCCTCAATGAGCCTATAGTTTAGTTGAGAAGCAGAGACAGGCTTCGTAACATAAAAAGCTTTTAAAAAATAAAATGAGGAGCCCCAGATTTGCCATCTTGAAGTCTGCTGATCTTGCTAGGCAAAAGGGACCTTAGGGCCAAAGCACCCCTGTGGTTTTGCACCACCCAGGCCCCATCTACTTTGCTGGTGCTGCAGCCCCACCCAAGCACAGGGGTCAGATAAGCCAACTCCTCCCTCCTCCCATTTTGGCATGGGCGTTCTCTAGCAATGCAGCAGCCTCAGGGACTATCCGGTCTTATATACCTCTTACTCACTAGGAGTTAGCAGAGGAGTACAAAAGTCACCAGGTAATGCGGAAAGAATATGGATTTTGGAGTCAGAATCAAACTCAAGCATAGATTGTCACATATAAGCTAAAATCTTGGAAGGGTTATTTGACTGCTTTGATGCTGTTTTCTCATATATACAATGGATATAACAGAGATATCCATCTCCCACTATGGAAGCTCAAGACAATGAATTCCTCAGTCCACTAACTCAAACCTAGTTGTTCTGGAGCTGTGCTCATGGGGTAGCAGAATGGCTGTGGACCAAAGACTTGGAGAACAGAACAGGCTGGCAAGAAAAGGGTGCTTGAAGTAGGCAGGACTCCCACTCTCATAAAACTGGATAACTGGTTGACCCAAGTTCAGGAAGACACTATGACACCCCCACTTATGTGGAGCCAGAGAGCTGTGCTGAAGACTCCAATCCAGTTGGATTTTTGGACACTTGATTTTTACCTGATAGTTTTCTCTTGGCACATCTGGCACCTCACTGACAATAATTCCACTGTGACTGTTTTCCTAGCTCCAGCACTTGTCAAAACAGCTACCCTCTCTTCTCTACACACCCACATCTACGCTCCTAGGCCACTCTCTGTTTCGTTGTATCAAACCCCAATTATCTTTTGTACTTTCCCAATAATCCTTAATGACCAATCTGAAAATGTCTCCAAAGCACATTAAACCCAGAGACAAATTTTAGTTGAGCCAGAAACTATCACATTAAAACCCATTCACTGTTTTTTTAAAAGACATAGAAGACTCATTCCTTGAAAACTGAAATTGCCTGAAACAACATCTGAACTCTCTATTCTGTTCCATTGATCTGTTTGTCTATTCTTTCACCAATACCACACTGTCTTGACTACTACTGCAGCTTCATAGTAAATCTTAAAGTTGGGTAGCCTTAGTCCTCTTTTATTCTTCTCCCTCAATATTGTGTTGGCTATTATGGGTCTTTTGTTTCTCCATATAAATATTAGAATCAGCTTGTCAATATTCACAAAATAGTTTTAGGATTTTACTGGGATTCTGTTGAATTTATAGATCAAGTTGGGAAGAACTGAGATTTTAACAATAAGAAGTCTTCTTATCTATGAACATGGACTTCTCTCCATTTCTTTCACCACAGTTTTGTTTTCTTCATATAGGTCTTGCACATATTGTTAGATTTATAAATAAGTAATTTGAGGGAGGGTGCTAATGTAAATGATACTGTGCTTGTTTCACATTCCACTTGTTCATTGTTAGTATACAGGAAAGTGATTCACTTTCTTATACTTATCTTGTACCCTGCAACTTTACTATAATCACTTACTAGTTCTGGCAGTTTGTCAATTCTTTTCAGTTTTACACATACACAGTCATGTCACCTGTGAACAAAGTTTATTTCGTCCTTCCCAAACTCCTTATTTCCTTCTACTGCATTAGCCAGGACTTCCAGTCCACCAAGAAAAGGCTTCTAGTTTCTGACCAATAAGTATAATAGCTATAGGTTTTTTTGTAGATGTTCTTCATCAAATTAAGTTCCCCTGTGTTCCTAGTTTGATGCATTTTTATCATAAATGGGTGTTGGCTGTTGTTAAATGCTTTTTCTGCATCTATTGATATGATGGTATGATTTTTCTTCTTTCACCTACTGATGTGATGAATTACACTAATTGATTTCTAATGTTAAACCAGGCTTGCCTATCTGTAATAAGACCCACTTGGTTGTGGTACATAATTCTTTTTATATATTGTTGGATTTTCATTTGCTAATATTTTGTTAAGGGTTTTTGCATCTATATTCATGAGATATAATCATATGTAGTTTTCTTATAATGTCTTTGTCCGGTTTTGGTATTAGGGTAATGCTGGCCTCATAAAATGAATTAGGAAGTATTCCTTCTGTGTCTATCTTCTGGAAGAGATTGTAGAGAATTGGCACAATTTCTTCCTTAAATGTTTGGTGGAATTCACCATTGAACCCATCTGGGCATGGTGCTTTCTGCTTTGGGAAGTTTCTATTGATTCAACCTCTTACTAGATATAGGCCTATTCAGATTGTCTACTTCTTGTATTTTATTAGATTGTGTATTTCAAGGAATTGGTCAGTTTCACCTAGGTTATCAAATTTGTGGGCATGGAGTTGTTCACAGTATTTCTTTATTATTCTTTTCATGTCCATGGGATTTGTAATGATGCCCCTTCTTTTGTTTCTGATATTTGTAATTTGTGTCATCTTCATTTTTTTCTTAGCTTGGCTAGAAGCTTTTAACCTTTTCTAAGAATCAGCTTTTGGTTTTGTTGATTTTTTTCTATTTCTTGTTTTTAATTGATTTCTGCTGTTTTTATTTTTCTTCTGCTGCTCACTTTGCACTTAATTTTCTCTTCTTTTTCTAGTTTCCTTAGGTAGCAGCTTAGATTATTAATTTTAGATCTTGCTTTTGAATACAGTCATCCCTTGGTATTTGCGGGGTATTGGTTCTAGGATTCTCCAAAGCTATAAAACTCTGAAGATGCTCAAGTCCCTCATATGAAATGGTGTAGTTTGCAGGTAACTAGTGCACATCCTTGCATTAATTTAAATCACGTCTAGATTACTTATATCTAATACAATGTAAATGCTGCAGAGTTGTTACACTGTAGTTTTTCACTTATATTATTTTTGTTATATATACATATTTCAAGTATTTTCAATACATGGCTGGTTCAATCCAGGAGTGAAAACTGGTATTACAGAGAGCCAACTGTATATGGATTCAATGCTTTCAATTTCCCTCTAGTCACTGCTTTTGTCGCATCCCACAAATTTTGATAAGTTGTAGTTTTTGTCTTTTCTTCTTTGACCCATGTGTTAATTAGAAGTGTGTTGTTTAATCTCCAAGTATTTTGCGATTTTCCAGCTATCTCTCTGTTACTGATTTCCAGTTTAATTCCGCTGTGGCCTGAGAACATATATTGTATGATTTCTATCATTTTAAATTTGTTAAGGTGTGATATATGGCCCAGAATGTGGTCTACCTTGGTGAATGTTCCATATGAACTTGAGAAAAATGTGTCCTCTGCTATCATTAGATAAAGTAATCATAGGTGTCAATTATGTCCAGCCAACTGATGGTGCTACTGAGTTCAATGATGTCCTTACTGATTTTGGCCTGCAGGATCTGTCCATTTTTGACAGAAGGGGTTGAAAACTCCAACTATAATAAAGTGTTCATCTATTTTTTCCTTGCAGTTCTATCAGGCTTTACTTCACATATTTTCATGCTCTATTGTCAGGTGCATACATGTTGAGGATTGTTGTCTTCTTAGAGAATTAACCCCTGTATCATTATGTACTGCTCCATGATGTAATTATTCCTGATAATTTTCATTGCTTTTGAAGTCTACTCCACCTGAAAGTAATACAGCTACTCCAGCCTTCTTTTGATTAAGGTTAGCATGGTGTATCTTTCTCTAGCCCTTCATTTTTAATCTATGTGTCTTTACATTTCAAATGATTTTCTTATAGACAACATATAGTTGGGTCTCATTTTTTGATCCATTCTGTTTTTTAACTGATGTATTTAGACCATTGACATTTTTTTTCCATGTGTCCAAGGCATGAACCAGGTATGGGTACAGATCAAAGGCCAAGCTGGGATGAACAAGGGGTTGCTTTGTCCCTGGCTGATATAAGATGGGCACCACCAACCAGGTGCCACTCTACTGAGGTCAAAGACACAGATCATTAACATTTAAGGTGATGGATTATCTGCCATATTTGTTACCATTTTCTATTCGTTGCCCTCATTCTTTGTTCTGTTTTTTTCTTCTCCTCTTTTTCACATCTTTTGGGGTTTTAATTGAGCATTTTCTGTGATTCCATTCTCTCTGTTAGCATATGAAGTTGCCCTAGAGTTTGCCATATACATTCACAACTAGTCCAAGTCTAATTTCAAATAACACTATACACTACCACTTCACAGGTAATGCCTTTTTTTTTTTTTTTGAGATGAAGTCTCACCCTGTCACCCAGGCTGGTGTGAACTCAGCTCACTGTAACCTCCGCCTCCCAGGTTCAAGCAATTCTCCCTGCCTCAGCCTTCTGAGTAGCTGGAATTACAGGCACCCGCCACCACACCTGGCTAATTTTTCTTTTTGTATTTTTTAGTAGAGACAGGGTTTCACCATGTTGGCCAGGCTGGTCTTGAACTTCTGACCTCAGGTGATCCGCCTGCCTCAGCCTCTCAAAGTGCTGGGATTACAGGTGTGAGCCACCATGCCTAGCCTCAAGTGCCTTTTATTAACAAAGTATTCCTAATTCTCCCTTGCTGTCCCTAATTTTATCATGGCTATCATTAATTTCACTTACATGTAAACTATGATCATTCAATACATTGTTGCCATTATCTTGAATAAAGTGATATTTCTTAGGTCAGTTAAGAATAAGAAAATAGCCGGTGCGGTGGCTCAAGCCTGTAATCCCAGCACTTTGGGAGGCCGAGACGGGCGGATCACGAGGTCAGGAGATTGAGACCATCCTGGCTAACACGGTGAAACCCCGTCTCTACTAAAAAATACAAAAAACTAGCCGGGCGAGGTGGCGGGCGCCTGTAGTCCCAGCTACTCGGGAGGCTGAGGCAGGAGAATGGCGTGAACCTGGGAGGCGGAGCTTGCAGTGAGCTGAGGTCCGGCCACTGCACTCCAGCCCGGGCGACAGAGCGAGACTCCGTCTCAAAAAAAAAAAAAAAAAGAGTAAGAAAATAGAGGCTGGGCACAGCGGCTCACGCCTGTAATCCCAGCACTTTGGGAGGCCGACACAGGCGGATCACGAGGTCAAGAGATCGAGACCATCCAGGCCAACATGGTGAAACCCTGTCTCTACTAAAAATACAAAAAATTAGCCAGGCGAGGTGGTGAGCGCCTATAGTCCTGGCTACTCCGGAGGCTGAGGCAGGAGAATGGCGTGAATCCAGGAGGAGGAGCTTGCAGTGAGCCGAGATTGCGCCACTGCACTCCAGGCTGGGCGACAGAGCGAGACTCCGTCAAAAAAAAAAAAAAAGAATAAGAAAATAGAAAGTTTTAATTTTACCTCCACTTTTCTAATGTTCATCGTTTATGCAGATTTGAGTTTCTGACCTATATAATTTTCCTTCTTTCTGAAGAACTTCTTTTAACATTTCTTACAAGGCAGATCTACCAGCAAAAAATCCTTCAGTTTTTATTTGTTTGAGAAACGCTTTACTCCCTCTTATCTCTTGCAGGATAATTTTGCAGGATACCAAAGTCTAGGTTGGTCATTTTTTATTTCCAATACATTAAATATTTCACTCTACTCTCTTCTTGTTTGCATAGCTTCTGAGGAGAGGTCAGATGCAATTTTTACATTTGCTGCTCTGTAAGTAAGGTTTTTCCCCCCTCTGGCTGCTCAAGATTTTCTTTTTCGTGTTTGCTTCTCTGCAGTTTTAATGATATTCCTAGGTGTAGCTTTTTGGTTTCATTTTGGGGTTGAGGGGATTTCATGAGGGGGTGAGGGGATTAATCCTATTTGGTATACTCTGAGCTTCCTGAATCTATGGCTTGGTATATTAATTTGGGGAAAAAATTCTCAGTCATTATTGCTTCAAATATTTCTTTTCTTTTCTCTGTTTCTCCTCCATCCGGTACTCCCATTATGTGTCAAGTTACACCTTTTGTAGTTGTTTCACAGTTCTTGGATATTCTGTGGGACAACAGTAGTGGGAGAGTGTTTTCTCCATACTATCCCTGGATAGTTTTAAATCTTTGTCAATCTGACAATGAACAAGGGCTATCTTACTGTAGTTTGAATTTTTTAATTACTAGCAAGGCTGAATATTTTTCATGTTTATTAGCCATTTGATTTCTTGTTTAGGAATGGCACAATTTTTCACTAGATAATATATAGAAGAGATTTATTTTTAAGAATGGAAACTAGGAAATAATAAACTCAATCTATGGAAATCCTTAATCCTAGGTAATATTGTCGAAGCTATATGGCCCGCAAGGGACATTCTATTTTACTTCACATTCACCTGGTGAACACATCATTTGCTTAGAATCTAATTCTACGAGGCTTGTGTCATTTGGAGGGAATAGGCTGGTAAGTACATGCTTCCCATGTCCTTGTTGATGAAGACAGCGTCAGCACTATTCAAGCATGACACTGGTATGCAGATCCATTACACTCAAACTCGCTAGAAACTTATTAAAGTCCTATGCCCAGATCTCATTGCAGCAACCAAAGAGGGAGCTGGAGAGCTTGGAAGGGGTTCAAAGGAGAGCCATGAAGTTGATTAAAGGGTTGAAAAATAAGAGCTGTGAGGGAAGGTTAAAAGAACTGTGATTATTCAGGCTTGAAAACAAGTGAAGGCTGAAGGGTGAATTAATAATGGAATTCTAATAAATAAAACTCTTACACGGTAGATGGTGATTGGCTATTTTCTAAATGTGTTCAGAACTGATGAAAACAATTTGTACTTTAGCATAAGAAATTTAGTTATATGTAAAGAAAATTTCTCTCAGAACGTTAATCAAATTTTCTCCAGACCAAAGTCATTTACCTAATAGTTAATTTGATGTTCAGGAAGGTATAAATATACGTAAGGTCAGTAATTTACCATTTAATGCATTATTATTACAAGAAAGACTACCAAGTAGAACAAGGAAGAGTGGCAGTGAGGGAAAAAAGGGAGCTGAAGAGTGAAGTAGCGCCCTGCTTTTGAAAAGGGGGAAGAGAGAAAAAGGAAGGACAGAGGAATGGGAGGATACAAGAGTGAGAAAGTAAGGAAAAAGAGTGGAGCTGTTTTTAAAAACATGCCATTTTTTCCTTTTTACTGTTTGTACAGAGGATCCACTTAGATATTCGAGTTGGAGAACACGACCTTGATGCGGCCATTGCTCAAGCAAAGGACAAAGTTAATGAACTTACCTTCAAGCTTGAATATCTAATTGAACAAATTGGGCAAATAGTCAAAGAACAAAACTATCAAAGGGTCAGTCTGCCTATTCAGCTTATTTTATCTCTTGTTACCAGCAACTCATTTCTCAACACAAAGCCCCTGGACCAAGGAAAGAATGAACTGCCTGTTCCTCACTCTTTCTCTCTGAGGTAGAACTGTGTGGACTCACAGGGACTGGAGAGAGCGATTTTTCTTCACTTTGTCTGCTGGACCATGAGCTCCTCTAGGAAAGAGAATTTCAGTTCATTCATCTTTGTATGCCCTGTGCCTAACAAAGTCCCCAGCAGCACAGGATGTGAGCTTGCAGAATGAATAAATGCTTCCAAATGCATCCTATATATTTGTAGAGACTCGTGTATGCTCACTTTCCAAATCACAATTTTATTCTTATGACGTTAGGTGCTTTTTGAGTCACTACACTAAGTGGATATTGGTCAGATATGGGCTTAAATCTCATCTACACGTCAGTAATCTGTGTCATCTCTAAGCTTCGGTTTCCTTACCAGGTAGATAAGGACAGGTGTGATAAGCAAATAAGGCATGCAAGTGCCTCGCCTAATGCCTGGCATAAAGGCTGGACTCAAACGATGAAATCTACCACTATTGGGTAATGTTCGCTTTGCCTGATGGTAGCAAATAAAATATATAAATAGGTCAAATTCCTGATATTTTACACCAAAATACAAAAACATCTAAGGTTGATTTTTACTCTCTTATACTTGGCTAAGCAATAGATTCTGTTTTAGAAAAGCAGACTGCACGGATACATTGGTGTAAGATATTAATTGGGTAATATTAAATACCTTGAATGCCCACAACAACCCTCCCCTCAAAATCATGAGTTAAGTACTTTATGACACCAAACCTGTCTATTTCTTTTTCGCATAGGACCGTGAAGAAAATTTTCGGATGACCAGTGAAGATACAAATAGCAATGTTTTATGGTGGGCTTTTGCACAAATACTAATCCTTATCTCAGTCGGAATTTTCCAAATGAAATACCTGAAAGACTTCTTTATAGCTAAGAAGCTTGTTTAAAATATTATCAATAAGGACAAATAATATGCATAATGTTTGAGTTAATAAATCAAAATACCTGCATAAATGTGTATTACTTTTATGATTTCAAAGACACCACAGATTGAAATTCAACATTATATCATAATATAACATTGATAGAATGCTTTTATAATACAGCTTCTGAATATGACAGATCAGGTACCTCATCCTGTTCTTACTTATTTTTGAGACAGAGTCTCGCTCTGCTGCACGGGTGCCGTCAGGCTCACTGCAGCCTCGACCTCCAGGGCCCAAGTGATCCTCCCACCTCAGTCTCCCGAGTAGCTGGGACCCCAGGTGCCCACCACCACACTCACCTAATTTTTGTAGAGACGTGGTTTTGCCATGTTGCTGGTCTTGCTATTTTAAACTTGGTAGAGATCAGCACTGTCTAACAGAAATAAAAGTGGGCTACATATATAATTCTAATTTGTTGTTGTTGTTGAGATAAAGTCTCACTCTGTTGCCCAGGCTGCAGTGCAGTGGTGTGACTTCGGCTCACTGCAACCTCCGCCTCCTGGGTTCAAGGGATTCTCCTGCCTCAGCCTCCTGAGTAGCTGGGATTACAGGCGCCTGCCACCATGCCTGCTAATTTTTGTATTTTTAGTAGAGAGGGGGTTTTGCCATGTTGGCCAGGCTAGTCTCGAACTCCTGACCTCAGGTGATTCGCCCACCTCGGCCTCCCAAAGTGCTGGGATTACAGGTGTGAACCACCACACCCAGCCCACACTTAATTCTAAGTTTCCTAGTCTCCACATTGAAAAGGATTTTTTGAAAGCGTAAAATCAATGCTAGTGATATATTTAACCTAATATATCAAAAATATCACTTTAACATGTAATCAACATAAAATTACTAAGACGTTTTCCATATGAGGCCCTGGAAATAGCTGTATGGGCACAGGGGCCACTTGGACCGCAGCTACCGAGAGCGCTCACCCTGTGCTCTCCCGGCACAAGCACAAGCCTCAGCCTCTCGATCCGAGCTTTACAGCGTCCCCGAGGGTGGAAACTCTCAGAACCACGCGGAGGACAATTTTATAAAAACTCACTTCCCCATGCTGGAAGCCGGAAGCAGCAAAGGTCCTTCCCAGGCTACGCCTTCTGTTTCAGAGGAAGCAGGCTCAGGCCTACCGTGGTGAGGTCGCTGCGCCCGCAGCCACCTGGGCACTAGCCCCAAAGCGCAGAGTGCGACCTAGCCCCCATCCCCACCCC
>NW_012114677.1:1907932-1912986 GCF_000951035.1 Colobus angolensis palliatus
GGGGTGGGGGGCGGCCGCCATGGGGAGCAGATGAGGGTGCAGGGGGTCGGGCCGCGAGTCCTGTCATCCAGGGGCTCTGGCTTGCAGGCTGCGGGTCCTGCCTGGAGGACCTGGGGGAGAAGGCGGGTGGACGGCAACCTTAACGCTGGTGGAGGACTCTGGCCCTGTTCCACGGGCAGCTCTGGGCGCTGGTGTCAAGCGGACATCACATTGTCAGGGAGGCGTTTTTCTTTCTATGAAAATTTTGTGTTGAAGTGATGTTTATTGCAAGAACAAAAGCAAGAGCATAATGAGCTTTCACCAAGTGAACTTACCCGTGAAAGCAGCCAGCTGGGTGCCGGTGGCTCACAGCCAGCCCAGGGGACGCCCCCATGCTAACCTCCATCTTCGGAGTTGGCCTTAGACCCATGGGACCTTGGTGAATGTGGCCCTACAACCAGCCCTACAGCAAAGCCGCTTTCCATGGCTCCCCCTCTTTCTTCCTTTTTCTCCCTTACTTTCTCTCTTTCAAGGCAGAGCTCTGCTCTGTCGCCTAGGCTGGAGTTCAGTGCAGGATCTTGGCTTACTGCAGCCTCAGCCTCCCAGGCTCAAGTGATCCTCCTGCCTCAGCCTCCGAGGTAGCAGGGGCTACAAGCACATGCAGCCATGCACCCCTGATTTTTAAGTTTTTCACAGAGTTGGGGCTCCCTTTGTTGCCCAGGATGGTCTCCAATTCCTGTCCTCCAGCGATCACCCGCCTTGGCCTCCCGAAGTGTTGTGTTTGTCTTTGTATGTAACTGTAGTTCATTTACTTTCATTGTGGTGTGATATTCCGTTGTACGGCTACACCCCAAGTTATTTATCATTTCCACTGTCCATGGCCATCCGGGTTGTTTGCAGATTTGGCTGCAGAAATGGTGCCACTGTGTTTGGTGATCTTAGGTACACATTTCTGTTGGGTGTGTAACCTAGGAGTGGAGGGGTTGATTTCAGGTGTGTATTTAAGAACAAAAGTCTCTCTGGCAGCCAGGTGAAAAGTAGATTGGAGGGAGATAGAAACTGTGGGAGGGACTGCAGCTGAGCACATGAGAGGTGATGGGGAGAAGTGATGGGTTCAGGAGAAGTTAGGTAGATTCAGCAGACTTGAGTCGGAGACAAGGGCTAGAGAACTGGACAGGGTTTCACTGCTAGACAAAACACTGGAGAGGAGCCCAGCGGGAGGGAACCTAGCAGGGTGGGATGCAGGGCCCCTGAGCTCATGTTTGGACACGACCTGTGTCCTGTGAGAGCCATCCAGGGGAAGACAAGAGGCAGTTGCCCGTGTGGGTCCAGAACTAAGACAGCCAGGAATACATTTGGGGAATGATTAACACGGGATAATAATCCTAGATACTGGAGTGTGGAGAGCCCCAAAGGCAAAGGAAACTGTAAGAGACTATCTTGTTGGAAAGAGCATTTGTTGAAGGAGGTAAGGAAGATGTCAGGTAAAGAAGAGAGATGTTGATGAACTGGACATCTCAGTGAAGTCAAGGAATTGGTGTTTGAAAGTGTCCGTTGGACCAGTGAGGAGGGCACTGGTGACTCACCAAGATAACGTTCCCCGAAGATAACGTTGTTAGGAATGATGGAGACACGCGTGCCTTCGTGGTGTTGGGAAGTGTGAAGACAGGGCTCAGAGTGTCATAGCTTTTGAGGTCAGCATACCCTGCGTTGGCAGGTGACTGGTTAAGGGCCTGGCGCAGGTATAGATTGACAAGTTTGTCTAGCTCTTAAAGCCAGTAGTCTGAGTGCATTCCTCCAAAAAGCGACCGATGCTGCATGTTGGGATCACACCAAATCCGAGGACACACAAAAAATGGTGAAAAGGGATGGAGGCTCTGGGCAGAGCCCTTACTGTAGCTCCGTAGCTGTCCAGTGGTGTGTCACTCAGAGGGAAGCCCTTGTTTAGCTCTGGCGTTTATCCTTCCAAGCTTTTCCTGTAGATGCAGATTTTTAAAAGCAATACAGTGTGTCTATCACTCAGTTATCTGCTTTTATTACTCAAACATGGACCTCCTTCCATGTTAAAATAAGTCTGTATCATCATTCTTAAGGTTGCATGATACATCTTTTGGTTATCATACCATAACATATTTTCTGCTATTTTGCTATAAGATACCACTTGTTCTCTTACTTTTTTTCCTTGGAATACATTCTTAGGGGTGGAGTGGCTAGGCTGCGGGTGTGCGTGTGAAAACTGACCCAAATGTGACCCAAACAGGCACAAAGGATGTGCCTGTTTCTGTTCCCTGTAGTGACACGTAAGCACCTGTTGTTCTCTCCTCTTTGGTGTCTCTTACTAGTGACCTTGACCTTCATTTTGTGTCTTTGTCGGCTGTTTGCATTTTTTTCCTATGTCTGTTCAGGTGTCCTCATAGCCTTTTATTGAGGTGTTACCTTTTAATTGACTTGTGAGCACTCTTTATAGATCAGGCATCAACCCCTTTGTCTATTGGCTGCAGGTGATTTCCTCTCTGTCTTGTCTGTTAATCCTCCTCCCTTTTAAGAGCTTTTAGATTTTTATGAGTCAGCTCTGTTAATCTTTTACTGCATGACTCCTGGCTGTGATGGTGCAGAAAAGGAATTTTCTTGCTCCAGAATTCGCAGTTAAAGAGCTGGAAGGGAAGGGACCTACTGTCAAGGGTAGATGTTTTTAGCATGAGGGCAACTTGAAGAAGAGAGGAAAGGAGACAATTCTGGAGGCTGTTAGAAGGGGACCCCTCGTTCCACAGTAGGACGCCGTTCTGTGTGCTGGGAGCTGCGGACCCTGAGGTGAGTGTGGATACACAAGGGAAAGCCTGGGCTCGGACTGGAAGAGATGCACCCTCCAAGGCAGAAAGGAAGGAGGTAGAGTGAAGTGGGTTGTTCTGTGGTGGGTCAGTCTAGAGGAGAGGGCAGAGAAATTGAAGCAGGTCATGAGCCAGGGCTTCTTCTCAGTAGATGATAGGAGGGCCCTGGTTTGAACAGCCCCATGGGGAATGGGGCAGAAAACACCCAGGAAAAGCAGGATTGCCCAGCAGTGTTGCTGACTCAGCAGCGCTGGAATCCTCAAGTCTGTGAATCCACCTCTCACTCCTCTCCCTTAAGAGATGTTTTTCTCCTAGTTCTAGCTGTGCTGACCCAGAGGAGGGGAAAAATCCACCAGGCTTGTTCAGGTTTGGGCCTGGTGTCCTCCCTGGAATGACAGGAGCGTGGAGGCTCAAAGTGCCTGGTCAGGCCTGGGCTCCAACCTGACTAGTGAGAAAATCAAGCTTGAGATTCATTTTGAATAGTTGAAAATTTTAGATTAAGATATCACTATAAAGCCTAATCATGGGCTGGGCATGGTGGCTCATGCCTACAATCCCAGCACTTCAAAGTATCTCAA
Organism: Colobus angolensis palliatus; assembly: GCF_000951035.1. NCBI lineage: Eukaryota > Metazoa > Chordata > Mammalia > Primates > Cercopithecidae > Colobus > Colobus angolensis. The sequence goes on from NW_012114677.1 coordinate 1,911,318, forward strand.
GATACCGAGGTGGGCAGATCATCTGAGGTCAGGAGTTCGAGACCAGCCTGGCCAACATGGCAAAACCCAGTCTCTACTAAAAATACAAAAATTAGCCAAGTGTGGTGGTGGGCACCTGTACTCCCAGTCACTTGGGAGACTGAGGCATGAGAATCGCTTGAACCCAGGAGATGGAGGTTGCAGTGAGCCGAGATCGCATCATTACACTCCCGCCTGGGTGGCAAAGTGAAACTCTTTTTCAAAAAAAAAAAAAAGAAAAAGCTAATTATGGCCAGGCACAGTGGCTCATGCCTGCAATCCCAGCACCTTGGGAGGCTGAGGTGGGAGGATTGTTTGAGCCCAGGAGTTCGAGCCCAGCCTGGGCAACATAGTGAGACCTTGTCTCTACAAAAAAATATTAAAAATTAGCTGGCCATGGTGGCACATGTCTGTGGTCCTAGCTACTCAGGGAGGCTGAGAGGGGAAGACTGTTGAGCCCCGGGGGGTCAAGGCTGCAGTGAGCTGTGATCATGCCACTTGCAGATCAGCCTGGCCAACAGAGCAAGACCTTGTCTCAAAAATTTTTTTTAATTTTAATTTAAAAAAAGCCTAATTGTGGCCGGGCGCGGTGGCTCAAGCCTGTAATCCCAGCACTTTGGGAGGCCGAGACGGGCGGATCACGAGGTCAGGAGATCGAGACCATCCTGGCTAACACGGTGAAACCCCATCTCTACTAAAAAATACAAAAAACTAGCCGGGCGACGTGGTGGACGCCTATAGTCCCAGCTACTCGGGAGGCTGAGGCAGGAGAATGGCGTAAACCTGGGAGGCGGAGCTTGCAGTGAGCCAAGATCCGGCCACTGCACTCCAGCCTGGGCGGCAGAGCGAGACTCCGTCTCAAAAAAAAAAAAAAAAAAAAGCCTAATTGTAATAAATACCTGGGATAGACTTAGCCTTAAGTTTTGTTGATCTTTATGGTCACTGTTTTTGTGCATATTTGCAAAGGAGGGGAAAAGGATGTTAGTTCTATAAATCCTTCCAACTCTACCAGAACCCACAGCCTCATCCTGTCAGAACATGAAAACCTGTAATATAATCCTGCTTATTTCTTGAAGAAACATTGTAAAGTCTGCATGTATACATACTTAAAAGCAGTAGTCAGTCTAATATAATAAAGCCTATTTTTATCTTACAGGTAAAAAGAATGAATGCTTGATTTGTAAAGCTCCTTGTCATACAGTTTTACTTTCAAAACATGTAAGTTGAAATCTGTAGTGTCTGCATCTTAATCACAGTCATATTTCCTTTTAAATTTGTTATTTAATTTTTAGTCATTTGTGGTGTCTAAAATTTTTAGTCACTCTGCTACGTTAACAAAGATACCTGAGTGATCAAAATGCAGTTAGGATTTAGTTTTTAAAACTTACGTTTTTAAAACTTTCTTAGCTGTAGATTGACCTTATTCCTAGGTTGTTGAATCGTGCTGTGTTCCTGGTAATGAAAGTGGGTTAAATAGATTTCTTTAGCACAATACAAGCACCTGAAGCAGGTGATAGAGTTTGGATTTGTATAGGGGCCATATATAATTAAGAGTGTTTGGCCAGGCGCGGTGGCTCAAGCCTGTAATCCCAGCACTTTGGGAGGCCGAGACGGGCGGATCACAAGGTCAGGAGATCGAGACCATCCTGGC
>NW_012114677.1:1913229-1940402 GCF_000951035.1 Colobus angolensis palliatus
TCTCAAAAAAAAAAAAAAAAAAAAAGAGTGTTGTTCGTAAAGTAAGTTTAAAATCAATTACTGCTGAAGACTTAAAACAATGCCTTTTGTTCTCTCTATAAAATACTCAGTTTAACGTGTTATTGGTATAAACAAATGATTGGTCTTTTCTCTGCCTGATCTCCAAAATGTGCATTTGGTCTGATGATTTAAATATAATAGTTGTTTTTCTCCGATTACAAACATAATACAGAGTTATGCAACATTCATACAGTACAGGAAATTATAATGGCAAATGTGTAAGTCCCCAGATCCTGTTTCCCAGAGATGACAGTGACCAGGAGTTTGGCACCTGTTCTATGTGTGTTATTGTGATTTAACCTTTTCATAAAAATGGTGTCTTCTCGGCCAGGCACGGTAGGTCACGCCTGTAATCCCAGCACTTTGGGAGGCCGAGGCGAGCGGATCATGAGGTCAGGAGATTGAGACCATCCTGGCTAACACGGTGACACCCCATTCTACTAAAAGTACAAAAGATTAGCCAGGCGTGGTGGCAGGCGCCTCTGGTCCCAGCTACTCGAGAGGCTGAGGCAGGAGAATGGCGTGAACCCGGGAGACAGAGGCTGCGGTTAAGCCGAGATCCGGCCACTGCACTCCAGCCTGGGTGACAGAGCAAGACTCCGTCTCAAAAAAAAAAAAAAGTGGTGTCTTCTCAGTTGACATGATATTTTGGGCACACTCACTCTTAAAATGACTGCATTATATTTTAGTATTTTCCTATCAGTGAGCCTTTGGATTTTTTCAGTTTTTCGCTGTTTCAAACAACCTTCCAGTGAACATTTTTAACCAATATCTCTCCACACTTGTAAGAATATTTCTGTGACATAATTTCCTGAAGTGATGAAAAAGCAAGGGCAAAAGATGTAAATGTTTACACTTTTAACAGAAAATACTTTCTTTTCCTCCACACGTGTGGCAGATTAGAGGCTCAGTGACTGCCTGCTTCTGCTCCTCACGTAGTGATCCCGCGCTAAGCCCTGTCACATGGTCAGACTGGAGGCTGGTGAGCCCTAGCCTTTCTGTAGCTTGGGTGGAATGTTCAGGTCGTTTACTTACTTTCTTGTTTCCTAGCAAATATATTTAAGACCATCCGTGTCTTTCTGTGCACTGCTATTCTGTATCATTTTGAGTACCGCTTTTCTCTCTTTTCTAAATAAGCTCTAATCTGTCTTTTTATTTTTTTAACTCAAGAATTATTTGAAAGGATATGCATTAGTTTCCAAGTGGTTAGATTTTAGCTCCCTGTCGTTTTCATCGTTAATTTTTAGTCCTGTGGCATTCTGATGAGAGAATATGGCTATGTGGGTTTTTTAATTATCAGGATTTTCACTGTGGTTTAATATATGGTAATTGTTCATATTTGATGGGCGTTTAAAAAGGCATATGTTCCTTTCTGTGTGTCTGAGAGTGTGTGTGTGTGTGTGTGTATGTGTAAGTAAAATTGTTTAGAATGTGGAAGTTGTTCCTGCTTCTCTTTCTCTAAACCATCACAGACTGCGTGGGCTCTTTCTTCCGTAGTCTCTTCCGAATGCCGGTCTTCCTTTCCCTGTTGCTCCACCCCCAATAGGAGCTTCTGGTTCCTCCTCCTCTCACTCTGGCATCCTAGAGCCTCTTCACCCTGCTGCCAGTGGGATCTGCGTAAATGCGTCCCAACTTTCCAGGAGTCAATGCCAAAGTCCGCCACGCCTGTAGGCCCTGTGGCCTGGCCTCTGGCAGCCTCGTGGTCCCCAGGCAGCCACTCTGGCCTACAGCCTCTCCAGGAGCCAGGGTCTTCCACCTCAGTGCCTGGCTTTCCTGTTCCCTCTGACTGGAATGTCCTCTCAGATGGCCACAGGCTCCATCCCCCGCAGCCTTAAGGTGTCTATGGAATGTCAGGAGACATCACCAATAGCTCTGGGTCATGCTGGCTTCTTTGACCCTGACCTGCAATAGAAGGGACGCTTTATGTTATGGCAGCGTGTGCATTTGCACGTGGGTGCATCCGTGCGTGAGCACGTCCGTGAAATCAATTTCACGAAGCAGTTCTTACCCTCGCTTAGTGCAGTACCCTCTGATCGTTTCTATTCTCATGTTGTTTTGTCTTTAAAACAAAACATGTTATAAGTGAACTTCCCCAGACCTGATTGTGACAGACACCACCGTGTAAAAGTGAGCCTCTGACGCTGTGTTCCTCGACCTGGATTAGTCTGCTTCGCAGTGTGTGTCACCACCTGAGATATCTTTATATATTGATTTGTTTGTCATTAAAATGCTCCATTACAACTGAACGCACAAAATAGGGCACCACCATATTGGTTGGGTGGTGGATGGCCAGGGAGCAGGGCAGACTGAAGGATGTGCCGGGGGATGTGGTGGGTGGCCGGGCCACCGGGAAGGGAGACTCCGGTGAGCCCCGAGCAGAGCAGGGGCTGTGCTCACCCCGCATCTGCCTCCTTGAGGAGGGAGAGTGTAAGCTAGACTGTGCCAGTTTTTACACACACATGGAAAGGAGTAGCTATGGTAAGGAGATGAAGGATGAGGATGCCCCACAGTCATGGACACGCCAGTTGCTTTTAAACTCCAAGTGGTAAGAGATAAGTCTCGAGGGTGAAGGCCTTGAAAGTTGAGGCAGCACTTCTGCCTCACTTCGCTTAATGGGAACGCCAGCAGGCAGAAGCAGGGCTTGGAGACAGCAGACAAGAGAGCTCCCCCAGAAGGCAGAGCTGCAGTCCAGCCCAGGCTCTCCCTGGGGAAGGAGCCCCCAGCACCCATCCTCAAATACCTCATGACATGCACCTGTGTTCTTCCTTCTCCCTTGGTGCGGTGGGGAGTGTTTCTTAGTTGTCCTGCCCTGTGCCCCCGTTAGACGTCAGGTCACAGCAAGGTTGCAGACACGTTCATTGTCTTTCTAGCTCGTAGATTGCAGGACAAATCAGGACCCAGTTGCCCCAGCATCTGAGCTGGGCAGTGATAGTGGTGTTGGGGGTGCTTCACTCTGGGGGAGTGACTTTCTGTGTGGGGGAGGAGTGACCTGGATACCAGTGACCAGATGGCAGACCGGGCCAGGCTGGGCAGTCATCCCCACACCTGCTCCCTCTGTTCCTGGGCACCTGGCTGTACTCATTCTCCCCATCTACCTTCCCATGCTGAAATGCAAGCAGGAGCAATGAAGGCCACTTCCAGGCCTGACCCATAAAAACAGCCTCCTGGACAGCCCTCCACCGCCCTTCCCTCACCGTAGAAGCTCAGGAGAACAGAGCAGAGCTGCTGGGGGCAGGGAGACCTGGGCCCAGGGCCTGTGTGGAAGGCCACACACTGAGCCTGGTCTTGAACTATTGTGTGGGCAAGAAACAGGTGTCCCCACAATAAGCCATTGAGATTCGGGGGTTGTCTGATACACCAGTTGGCCTACATACATCTTCTCATGTCCACATATATTTTGGAGGCAACTCGGCAATTTCCACACACATAGAATCCTGTTGGGATTTTTATTGTGCACTTACTGTTCTTGAGAGAGGCTTTGTGCATCAGTGTTAGTATTTCTCTTAGGTATTTAATGATTTGGACTGCTATTACAGTTTTAAAAAAATTTATCTCTTAAGTGCTTATTGCTAGTATATAAAAATGCAGTTGATTTTCTTAACTTTCACTAGTGACCTTGCAGAATTTACTTGATAACTCTGTTGGTTTATGTGTAGATTCTGCTAGAACATTTACATATGCAAACACATTATCTTTGAATAAGGACTGCTTTAGATTTCTCTTTGTAATCCTTATGCACTTCCTTTTTTTTTTTACGGCATTGGCTGGGACGTCCAGTACAGTGCTGAGTAGAAGTAGTGGCATTAGTTGGCGCCCTCGTCGTTTTCCTGATTTCAAGGTCAAACTTTCAGTATTTCATCAAGTATCATATGTGCATTAAGTTTTTGCTAAGGTGTTTTTTTAATCATCATGAATGGTATTGAATTTTGTTAATTTTTTTATAATTATTGACTGTAACTATTAGCTTATTCTATAGCTGTCGAGATTATCATTTAATTATTCTCATTTATTTTGTTATGGGGTGAGTTGCATTTGTTTTTCCAATTTGAAACCCACATTAGATTCTAGGAACAAATTCAACTTTGTAGTGATATAAGAGAGCTTGTATCTGTAAGTAAATTCAGTTTGCTACTATTTTGCATGGGGTTTTTTGCACCTGTGTTCATATGAGAGCTGGACCTGTAAATTTTTTTTCTTGTAATGCCCCTTTCACATTTTGGTAAATCAGGTCTATTCTAGTTTCATAAAACAAGTTATAAATTATTTTTATTTTTCTCCTCTCTGGAAAATTTTTTTGTAAGATTGGGGTTATTTCTTTAAATGTTTGGTAGAATTCAGAAGTGACACTATTTAGGTCCAGTAAGTTTTTTGTGCAAAGATTTTAAACTAGGGATTTAATATCCTTATTAGACATGGAACTATTTAAAGTTCCTGATTCTCCCTGAGTCAGTTTAAGTAAATTGTATTTTTCTAGGAATTAGTGCATTTCATTGGAATTTTCAAATTTCTTGTCATCAGTGTGCTTGTAATCCACTCATATTTTTCACGTCTGTAAGTTCCATTAATGATGCCCCTTGTTTAATAGTGGGTATTATGAATTCTCTTTTCTCTTGACCAGTTGTGCCAAATGTTAGTGATTTTTATTAGTACTGTGGACTCTTGAACAACAGGTTTGAATTATGTGTGTCCATGTATACATAGATATTTTTCCAGTCAGATGCAGATCAAAAATACAGTATTCATGGGATGCAAAACCTGCTCAGATGGAGGGCTGACCTTTCCTGTACGCAGGTTCTACAAGGCCAACTGTGGAACTTTAGTATGCTTGGATTTTGGCACACATGGGGTCCTGGAACCAGTTTCCCCTCATATACTGAAGGACGACTGTATTTTCAAAAACTAATTTTTAGCTCTTTTGATTGTGTCCATTTTATATTTGTTTCCTGTTTTGTTAATTATCTTTATCATTTCCTTTTTGTTTGGATTTAATTTGTTCTTTAAGGTGGGTGCTCAGGATTAATTTTCAACCTTTCCTCTATAACATTTGCACGATAGGGTCATAACTTTCCCTCTGTGTTCACTTTTGCCTGCAGTATACATATTGGATTGTATTACATTTTTATCTTTGAATTTTGAGATTTCTACTCAGTTTCTCCTGTGACCCATGTGTTACCTAGAAGTATATTCATTTTTAAATATTTGCAAGTTTTTAGTTACAATTTCTATGAACTTTTATTGAAGTATAACACATAGCCAAGTACACACATTATGAGTGTATACCTCAGTAAATTTTTCACACTCAGAATGTAACCAACATTTTTGCACGGAGAAGGAAGAGCCCTTCACAAGGTGAAAGCTAATGGGGCCACATGTGTATTTTTGTTTCCCCACGGTAGGAGCTGGAGGAGGGATGACACTCAGGAGAGGTTTCTCAGGTGAAAGGAGCAATAGATGATGATGTAGCAGATGATGTCACAAGTGGTGTGGAATTTTATTAATTTTTCTCTAACTATTGACCATAACGATTTCATTAGCTTTTTTCTTCCATAGTAGGATTTATTCATTCTGGTGAATTAGTCGGAACTGGAGATACAGGTGGCAGAGTCATAATCCTTCAACAGGAGCAGATGAACAAAATCTCATCTTCTAAGCAGAAGGAAATACCATATTTACAGGACCTTTCAGAACCATGAGCCAGAGTTTGACCACTTGAGAAGTTCAGAAAGAGAAGAAAAGTTCCACAAAACTAGGTGGTTACCTGAGAAAAATTCTGCTCAGTATTGTCTACCAATAATAAAACAATACAATTATGGTAAATCAGTGAAAGGGACGAAAGACCAGAAGGATATAACTTGAAGATGAAGATGGAGTGTGTAGAGATGCCACCACGGCTACTGCACTGTGAGTGCCAGTCTTTTGCTCCACCAAGAGCATCTGCCAACGCTCATACTCGTCACATCAACTCAATTCCTGTTAATAGTGATTTTGAAACATATTTATCTGCAGGTGATTTGCAGATTAAAATCAGGTCTTTGGCCAGGCGCGGTGGCTCATGCCTGTAATCCCCTGCACTTTGGGAGGCCGAGGCGGGTGGATTACGAGGTCAGGAGATTGAGACCATCCTGGCTAACACAGTGAAACCCCGTCTTTACTAAAAAATACAAAAAATTAGCCAGGCATGATGGTGGGCACCTGTAGACCCAGCTATTCGGGAGGCTGAGGCAGGAGAATGGCATGAACCTGGGAGGCACAGCTTGCAGTGAGCTGTGATCATGGCACTGCACTCCAGCCTGGGCGACAGAGTGAGACTCCGTCTAAAAAAAAAAGAAAAAAACAACAAATCAAGTCTTTGGCATCTGGAAATCATAGACAGGAGTTTTAATATTGTGGATATCAAGCCTGACAATATGGAAGAGCTAACAGGTGATTTCAGCTGCAGAATTCCATCTGAACAGCTGTAACACATCTGTATCTAGCAGCAGTAAAGGAACTATTTGCTCATGTGACATGAGAGTGTCTGCCCTCTGTGATAGGCATTCTATGCTGAAGAACCTGATGATTCCAGCAACAGGTCATTTTTGTCTGAAATCATCTCCTTTATTTCTGATGTAAAATTCAGCCATAGTGGTCAAATATGATGATAGAGACCATTTGTTAGTCAAAAGTTAGAACTTCAATATGGAAAACATGGCCGGGCGCGGTGGCTCACACCTGTAATCCCAGCACTTTGGGAAGCCGAGGCGGGCAGATCACCTGAGGTCAGGAGTTTGAGACCAGCCTGGCTAACATGGAGAAACCCCATCTCTACTGAAAATAACAAAAATTAGCCATGCTCAGTAGCGCACGCCTGTAATCCTAGCTACTTGGGAGCCTGAGGCTGGAGAATCACTTGAACCTGGGGAGTGGAGGTTGTGGTGAGCCGAGATTGCACCCTGCACTCCAGCCTGGGCCACAGGGTGAGACTCCATCTGAAAAAAACAAAAATACCTGTGGAAATGTAACAGGTGCACAAGTAGCTCGGAAGTAAACTGTGCACTGTGTGAAAAGGACCATGTGTCTGACTAATTCAATGTTGTTGGAATGGATCTGACAGTGTTGTGACTGGGTCTTACAGTAATTTCAGAATGTTTGACAGGAACACAAAACAAGACCTAACCCTAGAGGTATCACAGGAAAGCAGTAAGCCTGGTACAATTCTGAAGCCATGCAAAGTCCGTGCAGACAGCAAGCAAAAGAAGATGAAATCAGTGACTCCAGCAAGGAAATCCCGTGTGAGCCTGGCACCCCAAGGAAAGTATCGGGCTGCAGCCAGTACAATCTGTGTGTGTTTCAAGACGGTAAATTAGAGCTGGCATTCCTAGCCAGAGAACCCCCTTCCTGCCTAGTTGCAGTGGCTGAATCAGCCTTCGTGATGATAAGAGCACTCTTTTGCAGTGCCCCTTTGCTATGTCTGACAGCAAGTCACCAACAGCACGCCTTTACAGCTGCGTGAGGAGAGCTCCGTGGATCGCGCACGGTGGTGCCTCCCTGTCCGCTTGGCCTTCGGGCCTCATGGACTCGATTGCTCTGCACCGTTGTTGGTTTCCTCCAGTCCTTACGCCGTCTGCTGTGGTAATGTCAGACGCAGCAAAGGCCTTCAGTCACGCTGTGAGATTTAACTGTGTATCCTCATTCCTGTACCACTGTGGAGCACACACCCACCTTTTAAAAATTAAATACAAAAAGCAAACATTAGTTTGTGATATTCCTAGGAATTGTGCGAACAATCTTGACTTTTAAAAGTCTAACGTAAATTCAATTTTCCTGATAATGCGAGGGCCTCAGCTCTCACCCAATCCCCCTTCTCCTGGCCTTCCCCGCACCGCTCCTCCAGCCACACTGGCTCTCACTGCACTAGGCCCCACCATACAGTGCAGCCATGGACAGCTAATACTCATTTAGATTTTCCCCCATTTCCCCCTCTTCCCTGTTCCTCTCTGCCTCCCAAATCTCTGTGCTTCTATCAGGAATTATTTTTCCTACCTATAGGGAATTCCTTTATTATTTTAGTACTGGGCTGTTAGTGACAAATTTTCAGTTTCTGTTTTTAAAAAATGCCTCTTTTTCTTGAAGTACATTTTCACAGACTTCAGAATTCTTTGTTGAAAATGAATGCACCTTAGCACTTTGAAAATTCCAGCCCCTGGCTCATCGCCGGCTCTCTGCGACATGGGTGCCAGGGGTGGAGGAATGGCTGCCGGTGTTCTGCTCAGGCCTCACTGAGGTCTGTGCATCTGTGCTGTGATGCCATTTGTTAGTTTTGTAGACTTCTTGGCTGTTCTGACTCTAAGCTCATCTTCTGGACATTCTGGGGTGTCTGTCATGTGTAGAATGACTCAGTCCCCCTTACGCAGAAGGCCATGGAGCCAGATCGGTCTGTGACAGCTTCTTCAGTTGCTCCCATTTCTGGTCCATGGCTCTTGGTCTTGTCTTGGAGTCATCTGCATATTTATAATATACCTTAGATAATAGTGACAGTCCCTGCTCCCTGTGCACTCACATGGGCCATGCTCCACTGGGGGCACTTTTCCTGTATTGTGTCATCTGCTGCTTGCCATGGCCAGGGCTGAGCGGGTGCTGTTTCTGCTTGTCTTTTATACATGGGGAGACCAAGGCATGGAGGAATTAGGTGAAGAAGCAGGTTTGCAGGTCAAGGGTGTGCAGAGCTGGATTTAGGCCAGACTCTGAGCTCCTGACCCCTGTCCCATTGGACACACTGCTTGTGCCTTTGCCGTTTGGTGTGTATGAGAGGGTGTTACACAGAAGCTCCTACCCCATCCGAGCCATAGCCAGGTCTCCCCTCTGCTGGGTTTGAGTCCCTGCGTTACAGAGGAGCTCACCTCCAGGATGCTCTGCTTGGCCTCTGCCTCTGGGGACCTGGGAGTGGATTCTGGAGTGGGTTCCAGAACCTCTTCATCTGCACCTGCCCTGGGTGTTAGAGCTGGTGCCTTAATCCTGATCTAAGCCAGTCTACACTGTCTTCTAGAATTCTTCAGTCCAATTGATTCAAGGTATCATTTCCTGTTTTCTACCACAAATAGAGTATTTTTTCCTAAATTTTACTATCATTTCAGTGGGATTTGGGGAGCCAGTGGTAGGTAGGTGGATGGGCTCAGATGACTGTCTTGACCTTCTACACGCTCACCGTCCTGAACCACAGAATGGGAGGAGGCACAAGGTTCTTCCTACATCTTGTCATTCTGGTGTTTGCCCCTTTCTTTGTTTTTGGATTTGGATTTTGGTGTTTGAGGGGTTTGTTTGTTTGTTTGTTTGTTTGTTTTGAGATGGAGTCTCGCTCTGTCGCCCAGGCTGGAGTATAATGGCGTGATCTTGGCTCATTGCAACCTCCGCCTCCCGGGTTCAAGCGATTCTTCTGCCTCAGCCTCCCAAGTAGCTGGGATTACAGGCACTTGCCATCACGCCCAGGTAACTTTTGTATTTTTGATAGAGATGGGGTTTCACCATGTTGGCCAGGCTGGTCTTGAACTCCTGACCTCAAGCGATCCGCCCACCTTAGTCTCCCAAAGTACTGGGATCACAAGCAGGAGCCCCTTTTCTTTGAACTGCTCAGGCGATTCTGGTTCACGGCAGCTCCATGCCTAGCACAGCTGTCACCTGGTATTTTGTGCTAGCGTGGTCCTTGGTGGGGAAAGGGAGGGAAGGCCAGGGGTTTGGGGAGGCGAGGCAGGGCACCCTGGAGGCACTTGAGAAGGAAGTTGGCAGCGTCTGCATGAGGGCTTGTAACCAGACGCTGTTTTTTTTTTTTGAGACACAGTCTCGCTCTCTTGCCCAGGCTGGAGTACAGTGGCGTGATCTCGGCTCACTGCAACCTCCACCTTCCCGGGATCACACCATTCTCCCGCCTCAGCCTCCCCAGTAGCTGGGACTACAAGCACCTGCCACCACGCCGGCTACTTTTTTGTATTTTTAATAGTGATGGGGTTTCACTGTGTTAGCCAGGATGGTCTCGATCTCCTGACCTCGTGATCCGCCTGCCTCGGCCTCCCAAAATGCTGAGATTACAAACGTGAGCCACCACGCCCGGCCTACCAGATGCTGTTTCTTAAACCTGCATCCTTTCTTAAGGTCCTTACACTTGCTTTTTAAATAACTCGGCATGTACTTGTGACTACATAGTGGTGACTTAATGCTTGTCAGCTTATTTCATCCTTCTGATTTTAGTATAGCTCCACTGTGCAGGAGGCTGGGCTGGAGGCCTTCATTCATGGCAACCTTCTGCCCTCACTAAGACCCTTTTGAGGAGGGGGCGTGTCTTTGCCGTAGCCCAGAGGGGCTCAGCGCCTACCAGGCTCTGCCTCCCAGCCCTCACCACTGCCTGGCACCGCCCTCAGAAGGAAGCGGCCAGGACGAGGGACTGTCCTGCTGATCGAAGCTGTGCCTGGCAGGGCCCCTGAGAGGCCATTCACAATGTACTGGCCATTTGAGTCATCTACAGCTATTTCTAGGTCTTGAAGCACAGTTTTTAACAGGTGGCCAGAAGCATTTATTAGACGCAATAAATGTAGAGTTGTTTCTTTCTCTTTCAGACTGATGCAGATATCCAGGCATTCTTCATGAGCATAGGCAGTCTGTGTAAGAAGTACTCCAGGGAAACCTCCCAGGTGAGCTGTAGGGGGGCGCAGCTTGGTTCCGTGGTGAGCAGTTGCACTATCCCAAGACCGTGGAGCTGTGGGGGGTGCGCTTGGTTCCGTGGTGAGCAGTTGCACTCTCCAGAGACCGTGGAGCTGTGAGGGGTGCGCTTGGTTTTGTGATGAGCAGGTGCACTATCCTGAGACTGTGGAGCTGTCGGGGGTACGCTTGGTTTTGTGATGAGCAGGTGCACTATCCTGAGACCGTGGAGCTGTCGGGGGTGCAGCTTGGTTCCGTGATGAGCAGGTGCACTATCCTGAGACCGTGGAGCTGTCGGGGGTGCAGCTTGGTTCCGTGATGAGCAGGTGCACTATCCTGAGACCGTGGAGCTGTCGGGGGTGCAGCTTGGTTCCGTGACCGTGGAGCTGTGAGGGGGTGCACTTGGTTCCGTGATGAGCAGTTGCACTATCCCGAGACCGTGGAGCTGTCGGGGGTGCAGCTTGGTTCCGTGGTGAGCAGTTGCACTATCCTGAGACTGTGGAGCTGTCGGGGGTGCAGCTTGGTTCCGTGATGAGCCAAGTGCACTATCCTGAGATCATGTGTTTTCTGTGTTTTGGAGGCAAGTTCCTTTGAAGATATTTGATCAGCAAATATTTTCTGCCAGAATATTTCTGTGGGTTGAATTTTTACTTTCTTAATGGTGAAACATTTACATACAAAAGGTTCTGATTTTGACAATGTCCATTTGGTCTATTTTATTGTTGTTTTTGCTTTTGGTGTCACATTGAGACAAAGTGGTCTCAGTCAGCTCTGGGGTCCTTTTGGGCAAGATGCCCCCTCCCCATATTCACACCTTAGAATCTCAGGTTTGGGAACCCTCCCCACCAGGTCAGGGCTCTCTGGGTTCAGGGCAGCAGGTTTCTTCTTGACACTGTCCTTCTCTGACAGTCGCCTGGTGCCTTCTGCCTGCCAGGCTTCCGATCCCCGCTGATCCCTGCCGTGGCATTGTTGGCTCCATGGTCCCCCCTGCTGGCAGCTGAGCCCCTGCTGTGGAAGTGTTGGCTCCGTGGTCCCCTCCCCTGGCAGCTTTTGCCAGCTGCTGTGCCAGTCCTCTCAGTTGCAGCTTGTCCATTCTCTACCTGTTTCTTCCTGACCCTCCTCCCAGTTAGCACGCGCCTCCATGCCAAGCCTCCCCCACCCCCAGCTACTGACACAGGTCATTGTCCTCTGTGCGCACCCTTGCATGCTGAGTGGCCCTTCTGGCCTCCTTGGATGTCACTGGACAGCTGCAGTCCACCAGTCTGGGGGAAAGCTGCCTCGAGAGGAAGGGGTCCTTCCCCTGGCCCCCATCCCGCACTTCTTTTCCCTCTTCTGTCAAGAGTGCAGCTCCCACCGTTGGCCACCCCACCTGCCTTGCAGGGAAAGAGGCCTAGTAGGGGCAGCCAGGATCTGAGGCAAGAGACTGAAGATGGACCCCCACGTGTCCCTCTCCTTGGTGGGCTTGTGCCTTCAGCCTGTGGTCAGCCAGGTCACCAAGACTGTCCTCTCTCTGGGAGGTTGTCCCACTGCAGCAAGCTTCCTTGGTTCTGAAACAGCCTGAATCAGCCACAGTGTCTCGGGCTGTCCTGAGGCTGTTCCCATCTCAAGTTATGCTCAGCCACATCCTCCAGGGAGGTGCCCAGAGGCTCAACCTGTGGAAGCCAAGCAGCACCCGGATATCCCCAAGAGTACTGACTCAGCACCGCACAGGCACCCAGACCAGGATGCCGGCGATCCCAGAGCCAGCCAGAGTCCCATGGAAACACCATCCAGGATGCACCTCACCCCCCGCCCCAACCCTGCTCCATCCAGCAGGACCCTCATTCAAGCCAAGTCCCCTTGGGGCCAGAAGTCGCTGGAGTTCATAAAACACGTATGTTATCACAGACCTCAGAGCCACAGGCTGCACGCTGCAGGGTAGTTTTGCCAAGTGCTGCAAAGGCCAGGTGCTGTCTCAGGAGAGAAGACCCAGCAGACCCTACCAGCCCCTCCAGCCACCTGTCTGCTCTGCCTCTCAGGCCTCTCAGGCTTTAGGCATGGACTGTGGAGACGGCTGGCTCCAGCCTGGGCAGCACAGGCTCTACCCAGTGACCTCACAGCCCCACTGTCTGTCAGTTACACTATGGAGGTGAGCGCCACAAGCACAGGGTGGAATTTTCCCGCAGCTACGTGATGTGGTATTGTAATATTTACACTCTAATATCAATGAAACATAAATATTGGAATATTTGTTACATATATTAACACATAATGGATTTGTTATTTTTAAATGAATTAATAAATACTTTTAAATTTGTCTCAGTCTTAATTTCTAATAGGATAAATATCAACAGATAAAACCCACATAAGCAAAGCTCTTTGGGGCCCTCAGTAACTTTTAAGAGTGCAAAACTGGCGCAAGACCAAAACTGTGAGCATCACGGCTCAGGCCTGGGACCTGCCCTGGGACAGCGTCAACAAACCACCTCAGCATCTGCCTGCCCCAGTCCCCCTTCCTAGTCTAGTTGGTAACAAACCTCTTCCTCTTCCCAATAACCCTCTAAGATCCGTTCCATCCACCCAGCCTCTGCCCTACCTCAGGCTTCGTCAGCACTGAGCATGCAGACACTGGTCCTGGTGTGGTCAGGAGCTCATGTTGATGAACGCAGGCACAGTCCACTCTGTGGAGGGGAACTGGTAGTGAACTGAAGAGTCAGAAGTGTGCTTCGGACCAGGCGGCCGCCTCTCCTGGCCTCTTGGCAAGAGTCTGCGTGAGTGACCTGCACTGTCCCCCAGCTACCTGCACTGTCCCCCAACTACCTTCACTCTCAGGCCTTCACAGCCTCCTGGTTTGCAGGATGTGGGCAAAGCACCCATGAGCAGCTCCTCCTTGGGGCCCTGGGCTGACCTGGCCCAGCACAGCCTCTGTGACCGTCGCAGCCCTGGAATTTTGCAGTGATTTCATTGACCTGTTTCTCTGGCTCAGTTCAAGAGGTATATTCTCTGCAAGATAAACACTCACTATCCCTTTTAAACTTTGTTTTAGTATTAAAATCTACCCTTTTCTGAGGCCACACCCAGTGTCTCAAGTCTCTGGGCCCCAACATTGGTCAGAGTCCAGACCAGACAAACCGCGGAGGCGGCACGATGCTGCAGGCCTGTGTGGCTCCCCCTAGTGGAGCCCTGGAAGCTGGTATAGACCCCTCAACACCCGGACAAGTGGATCTTGGCTGCCCCCCAAGCTCATGTGAGGCTCCCCAGCTCCATGCTCAGTTGAACTCACCCCATCTGCTGCTCAGGTCCCCTTGGAGACTTGCCCTGCAGCCCAGTCCTTGCTGCAGCCACACCTGCCCTGCCAAATCAGAGCCAGCCACAAACTGACCTCATCTCACCAAGGCCTTTCTCTGAGAACAGCCAGACCGGGCACTCCCACCGTCAGGATCAGGCACGTCTGCTGGGAGGTTCCTCCGCGAGCATGTGAAGCTGAGGAGCAGAAGCCCTTGCCTGCTGGGTGGAATGTTCCTGCTGAGGGTGCTTTGGAGAAGCTTCCCACACAGGCACAGTTGAGTGGGGCTTGAGGGGTGCGTGCAGGTGTCCCCGACAGGCAGCAGGACTTGAGAAGTGTCGGCAAAGGTTGGAAAGGTGCCCTGGCCGTGACCTGCGATGTGCCTGAGAACTGGAGTCGGCAGCCTGCAGAGTCCTGTCCACTCCTCTTCATAGCCCATGGCATAGTACCCAAGACTGTCTTCCCTCCTTGGTGGAGACACAGTCCCCCTGTCGAGTAGGGGAGAACCCTAGAGCTCCGTCTCACTCTGAGGATGCAGTAGCCAGGCGACCATGAGGCTGTCATCCCTGCTGTCCTGTAGGAGGTCCCTGTGCAGCCCCGTCCTCTGGAGATGGCCTGTCATGGAGGAGGTTGGGAACAAAGGCCTGGCCTGTGCTGGGCCTGCCTTTCCACAGAAGGGAAGAAGCCTTCTGTATTTGCACTGGGCCAGTGAGCCATGGGCAGACACAAGCCGCTCCCTTGTGCTTGTGTTATCACCGCAGATGGCGGGGTGGAATGAAGTGGGGGATGGAGCTAGAGGACGCTGACTTTCAGTAGCAATGGAGCCACAGTTAGCCCTGTTGTTTGTCGGCCCTTCCAGCCTGGTCTTTCCAGAGGGTAGGCACCATTCACTTGACTCATACGAAATAGCTCTTTCTTCCTCTGAGGAAATCACAGGCCTTTCTTTCCTGCTTACGGTGGTACTCTCAGAAACCCAGTTCAAGCTGTCTACACAGCATACATGAAATCTGGGGCTCCTGTAAATGTTAGGGTGCTGGTGTCAGGCATGGCTGGCTCCGGGAGTGCAGACAGGCCCACTAGACGTCTGCCAGCTCTGTGGGTCTCGCTTAGCCTCATTCTGTGGACCAGCTCTCTTTCCATCTGCCCCTGCCATTGGTCCAACACTGGTCAGGAGGCCCTTCCTCAAACCAGTGGCCATAATCAGAGGGACAGCACCCTGTGGTTGGCCCAGAGGGAGCACCACTCACAACTTGAATGGAGCAGGTTGCTGGGGAGACTTTCCTGTCATGCCTGTTAAGCCTCCCCTGTGTTTGCCTTTGGCCCTGCCTGCTGGCACTCACACCTTCTCTGCCCACCCATGGAGGGTGTCTGCCCTGGCAAGCACTGGCCATGGGCATCTGTGGGGGCAGGACACACGTAAGCACTGTGAGCTGTTCTGAGAGTCCCTCCAGCCTCCTCCTCCCCCAACAAAACTTCCAGCCACAGAGATCATGTACCCGTGTCAGCAACTGAAACGTATGATCTTTTCAGGTTTCAGAATTTCAAGAAAAACACAGGAAGAGATTGTTAGCCTTCTATAGAGAAAAGGTAAGACGAATAGATTCATTGTCACTTGAATTATTTTGACCTTTAGATTTAAATGTCAGACTTGTTAACACCTTGTTCTCAAAGGGGACAGGCTGCTAGATGCAATATCTGTTTCTCTGCGTGTTTCCAGCTATGGGGACATTGTCACTGTCTCCTTCTGACCAGCCTATTGGCCCAACCCTTGTCTGTAGTTATCAAGTAGCCCATTGGGTGCAGCACCACATGGGCCTCCCTGCCCAGCCACGTTTATCCCCTCAGCCAGGAGTCAACATCGGGGTCTTGGGAGCTTGGGAGGCAGCTTGAAGGCTTCTCTGCTCAACCATCCTTTTTTTTTTTTTTTTGAGACGGAGTCTCGCTCTGCTGCCCAGGCTGGAGTGCAGTGGCACGATCTCAGCTCACTGTGAGCTCCGCCTCCTGGGTTTACGCCATTCTCCCGCCTCAGCCTCCCGAGTAGCTGGGACTACAGGCGCCCGCCACCTCGCCCGGCTAGTTTTTTGTATTTTTAGTAGAGACGGGGTTTCACCGTGTTAGCCAGGATGGTCTCGATCTCCTGACCTCGTGATCCACCCGTCTCGGCCTCCCAAAGTGCTGGGATTACAGGCTTGAGCCACCGCGCCCAGCCTCAACCATCCCATTTTAAAAACCAAGTCCTTTTTAAAAAACTTTGAAGGTTATGTAGTCGGTAAAGTCAGGAACCCAGCTTTAAAGACAAGGGACCCTGGGGCCATTCCCTGAGTACGGAAGCCAGTTTGTGACCCTGCTGCCTCCTGTCTGTGCATGAACATTTTATGTACACCCAGACGTAGAGCAGACAGATCACCCTTGGCCCTGCTTGCCAGCCAGTCACCCCCTTCTTACCCTTCCATCCTGTTAACCCCACCCTGTCTTGTCACCTTGCCCTGTCCTGTCACCCCCATCTCACCCCCACCCCATCCTGTCACCTCATCCTGTTACCCCATCCCTGTCCTGTCACCTCTAATCCCATTCTGTCACCCTTACCCCATCCTGTCACCACTGACACCATGTCGCTAGCCCCACCCTGTCCCGTCACCCCATCCCATCCTGTCACCCCTCACGCCCACCCTGTCCTGTCACCCCGTATCAGTCTGTCTTCACACTGCTATAAAGAACTACCTGAGATTCAGTAATTTGTAAAGGAAAGAGGTTGTATTGATTCACAGTTCAACATGGCTGGGAAGGCCTCAGGAAACTTACAGTCATAGCGGAAGGCAAAGGAGAAGCAAGGCACGTCTTACATACCAGCAGGAGAGAGGGCAGGGGGAGCTGCCAAATGCTGAAACCATCAGATCTCACGAGAACTCACTATCACAAAAACAGCATGGGGGAAACTGCCCCCATGATCCAGTCACTTCCCACCAGGTCCCTCCCTTGACACATAGGGATTGCAATTCAAAATGAGATTTGGATGGGGACACAGAGCCAAACCACATCATTCCACCCCTGACCCCTCCCAAATCTCATGTCCTTCTCGCATTTCGAAACACAATCATACCTTCCCAGCAGTCCCCCAAAGTTTTAACTCATTCCAGCATAAACTCAGAAGTCCAAGCCCAAAGTCTTATCTGAGACAAAGCAAGTTCCTTTCACCTGTGAGCCTGTAGAATCAAAAACAAGTTAGTTACTTCCAAGATACTATGGGGGTACAGGCATTGGGTAAATGTTCCCATTCCAAGTGGGAGAAATTGACCAAAACAAGGGGGCTGCAGGCCCCATGCAAGTCCAAAACCCAGCAGGGCAGCCATTAAATCTTAAATTTCTCCTCTTATCCGATGTCTCACATGCAGGACATGGTGATATAAGGGTCAGGGAGCTCCCAAGGCCTTGGGCAACTCCACCGCTGTGGCTCTGCTGGGTACAGCCCCAGTGGCTGCTTTCTGGGCTAGGGTTGAGTGCCTGCAGCTTTTCTGGGTACACAGTGCAAGCTGTCAGTGGATCTACCATTCTGGGGTCTGGAGGACAGTGGCCTTCACGGCTTCACTAGGCAGCGCCCCAGTTGGGACTCTGTGTGGGAGCAACCACCCCACATTTCCCTTTTGTACTGCCCTAGCAGAGGTTCTCTGTGAGGGCTCTGCCTCTGCAGCAGACTTCTGCCTGGACATCCAGACATTTTCCATACATCGTCTGAAATCTAGGTGGAGGTTCCCAAACCTCAACTCTTGTCTTCTGCACACATGCAGGTCCAACATCATATGGAAGCCGCCATTGCTTGGGGTTTGCACCATCTGAAGCAGCAGCTCAGATTGTACCTTGGACCCTTTTAGTCATGGCTGGAGCTAGAGCAGCTGGGATGCAGGGCGGCATGTCCTGAGGCTGCACAAGAGTTGGGCAGGGGACCGTGGCCTGGCCCATCAAACTACTTTTTTCTCTCTGGGCCTATGATGAGAGGGGCTGCTGTGAAGATCTCTCACATGCCCTGGAGACATGTTCTCCACCGTCTTGGCTCCTCGTTACTTACGCACATTTCTGCAGCCAGCTTGAATTTCTCCCCAGAAAATGGGTTTTTCTTTTCTACTGCATGGTCATGCTGCAATTTTTTTGGACTTTTATGTTCTGCTTGCCTTTTAAACATAAGTTTCAATTTGATATCATCTCTTTGTGAACACTTACATGACTGTATGCTTTCAAAAGAAGCCGGGTCACATCTTGAATGCTTTGCTGCTTAGAAATTTCTTTTGCCAGATACCCTAAGTCATCTCTTTCAAGTTGAAAGTTCCACAGATCTCGAGGGCAGGAGCAAAATACCTCCAGTCTCTTTGCTAAAGCATAGCAAGAGTGACCTTTGCTCCAGTTCCCAATAAATTCCTCATCTCCATCTGAGACCTCCTCAGCCAGAACTTCACTATCCATATCACTATCAGCATTTGGGTCAAAACCATTCAACAAATCTCTAGGAAGTTCCAAACTTTCTCACACTTTTCTGTCTTTTTCTGAGCCCTCCAGATTGTCCCAACTTCTGTCCGTTACCCAGTCCCAAAGTTGCTTCCACATTTTTAGATATATTTATAGTAGTGCCCCACTCTACTGGTACCAATTTTCTATATTAGTCCATTGTCACACTGCTATAAAGAACTACCTGAGACTGGTTGATTTATAAAGGAAGGGGGTTTAATTGACTCACAATTCTGCGTGGCTGGGAAGCCCTCAGGAAACTTAGAATATGGCAGAAGGCAAAGGCGAAGCAAGGCACATCTTACTTAGCGGCAGGAGAGGGAGTGGAGAGGAGCTGCCAAACACTTTTAAATCTTCAGATCTCGTGAGAACTCAATGTCATGAGGACAGCATGGGGGAAGCCACCCCCATGATCCAATCACCTCCCCCAGATTCTTCCCTTGACACATGGGATTACAATTTGAGATGAGACTTGGGCGGGGACACAGCCAAACCATATCACACCCCACCCCGTTCTGTCACCTCTCAACCCCGTTCTGTCACCTCTCAACTCACCCCATCCTATTACCCCCTCCTGCTTCTGTCACACCCACCCTGTCAGCCTCTCCCCTGTCATGTCACCCACACCTCATCCTGTCACTCCCCACCTTGGTTCTGTCACGCTCACCCCATCCTGTCACCCCCACCCATCCTCTCACCCCCACTTCTCTCCTGCCACCCCCAGTGCCATTGTCTCACCCCCACCCCATCCTCTCACCCCCATCCCTGTTCTTCCACCCCCACCCCCATCCTCCCTCACCCCATCCCTTCCTGTCACCCCCACCCCATCCTCTCACTCCCACACAATCCTCTCACCCCTACCCCATCCTTACTCCCCCACACCATCCTCTCACCCCCACCCCTGTCCTGCCACCCCCATACCATCCTCTTTCCCCTACCCCTCCCAGGCCCACCACCCAAAACCCTGCCTGGAAGCTTCTTGCAGGAGCCAGCTGGGCTTAGCTTTTGTTATATTTTGTGTCTGTTGTCTCCACATCCTCCCAGCAAACCTCGAGGATGGGCATGAGCCGTGATTACAGACTGGACAGTGGGATCCTAGACTCCAGTCACTCCCTTAGGGTCTGGCAGCTCCCACACACAGGGCGGGGTTCCAGCCTGACAGCAGAGGCTGTGCTGTGAGATGACCTGGCAGTGACCATGTGTGGAAAAGGTGCTTGTGTCTGACTTTGAGGCTGGGTGCTGCCCTGGAAGGGCTGACACTGAATTCACATCATGTTGGCTTGTGGAGGGTGCTGCGCTGAAATTTGTCTCCTGGGGCTTCAGTTTGACTTAGCTCTGCATGGCCCCCAAGGCCAGTTTCCTAAGTATCTGATGGACCGGACTCCAGGCAGATTTACTCATGAGCAGCATGAGGGCAACTCCATGCAGAGTAACCCACATTCTGATTCATGGTTTAAGAAATTTAGAGGGTCACAGCGTCACTCAGCATAGCCTGTCTAATAACAGAGGTTGTGCAATTATGTTTAGATTTCTAGGTTGGAAGAATCCCTTAGGAAGTCAGTGCTGCAGATAGAACAGCTGCAAAGGTAAGCCCCCCCGATCTCCCGTGAGTGCAGTGGAGGCAGCCACTGCCACGTGCATTGGTCTGGCTCTCCAAGATGAAGAAAGAAAGATGACCTCAGATGCAGAGGAAAGAGCTCGTTCATTTACCAGAAACTTTTGTCAGAGCAAAAATGCTGTGGGAAAACCGAAGGGAAGAAGGGAGACAAAAAAGAAAAAGTGAAAAAGAGATGAATGGTTCTCCTTGGGGCAACTGCCCCAGTGATTCCTGAGGCAGTGGGAGGGGTCTGGGAGAACAGCAGGCGCCCTTGGCCTCTCCAGAGTGACCCAGCACAGGCAGGGTGGCCCTGCGGCCAGGGACTGCGGGACTCCACCTGCAGCCTGGCGGCCTGCTTTCTGCCAGGAGTTGTAACCGTTTGCGGAAGGTACTTATATGTGGCAAGTTCTGTGTCTAAAGGCACTGCTGTGAATGGGTGATGCATCTTAGGGAGAAACGTCCAGAGTTGCTAGGATTAACCAAAATGGGGACTTAAAGCATTACATTGCAGTATCTGGAAAGTCTAGCCATTTGAAAGCCTCCTTTCTTGTACATTTTAGCTCACCTGTGCCTTTGCCATATTGCCTCTGCGCTGAATGCACTTCTACTGCAGTCAGTGTTTCTGGAATTTGGAGTCAGTAACAGCCAGAGTTCAGTTACCACAGTGATGCACAGATGCTGCGCATGTTACACTTGGCGATGCCTTAGATTTTATGAGGTGTGTTGAATAGTCACAAGTCCCTGTTTGGTGGCTGCACAGTAACGTGAAGGTCGAGGAGTCAGGAGCCCTGTCTGCCTCCCATTGGCCGTGTGTGTAGGAGTGGGTGAGCCTCCAGCGTGTGTGTAGGTGCCCGCCTCCCTGCTGTGTCAGGCAGCTGAGCATGGCATGGCCTCACTGGGGCCGTGGGGCCTGAGGGAAGCTGGGGATGCCAGTCACACTGGCTGGTGGCCCTGCTCCTGACACGAGGTTCTGATGGCCTCTGGTGAAAAGGGCGTCTTTCCCCTGTCGTTGTTTTGGGTTCTAAGAGTTACCACAGGCTTGTCTTGTGAAGGGTGTGTTCCAGGTGTCAGCAAGGAAACTCCAGCCAAATCCAGCTTGCAATGTATTCTCTCCTCCTTCCTTTCCTTTGCTTTTTTTTTTTTTTTTTTTTCCGAACATCTTCTTCTTTTACCCAGGCTGGAGTGCAGTGGCGTGATCTCAGCTCACGCCTCAACCTCCCAAGGCTCGGGTGATTCTGCTGCCTCTGCCTCCCAAGTAGCTGGGACCACAGGCATGCACCACCACACGCAGCTAATTTTTTTGTTTTCTGGGGAGATGGGGTCTCACTATGTTACCCAGGCTAGTCTTGGACTCCTGAGCTCAAGTGATCCTCCCACCTCAGCATCCCAAAGTGCTGCAGTGGCCGGCGTGAGCCACTGCACCTGGCCACAGCGTATTTTCATGTAGCCTCCAAACTGAGCATGGCTTTCACATTTTTAGAAGATTGTAAATGCATTGCAACAGATACTTTATGTGGACAGCAAAGCCTCCTACATCTTCTAGCTAGCCCCATTTGCAAATTCCTCCTTTAAAGCATCACAAGAGGAAAGGCAGATACTTAAAATGCATCAAAGGGGCTGGGTGCAGTGGCTCACGCCTGTAATCCCAGCACTTTGGGAGGCCAAGGTGGGTGGATCATCTGAGGTCGGGAGTTCGAGACCAGCCTGACCAACATGGAGAAACCCCATCTCTACTAAAAAAATACACAATTAGCCAGGTGTGGTTGTGCATACCTGTAATCCCAGCTACTCAGGAGGCTGAGGCAGGAAAATCTCTTGAACTCGGGAGGCGGAGGTAGCAGTGAGCCAAGATCATGCCATTGCACTCCAGCCTGGGTAACCAGAGCAAAACTCTGTCTCTCAAAAAAAAAAAAAAAAAAAAAAAAGCATCAAAGTGTGGAATTACTTTCATTTTTTTCCTTCTTGGTGTATAATTTTCTTTCATTCTGTGGATTCGTGTTTTGCATCAATTCTGTAAAATTCCTGCCCATTATCTTTTCAAGTAGTACCCTCTGCATCCCCGGCCACAGCCTGCAGCTCCCCACCCTCCACATCAGCCTCTGCTGTGATCTCCATCGTCTTAGGCCACCTGGTCACATGCTGGTTGCTTCTTCCAGCTCCCTGATTTTCATGTTAAGCCAGTAAACCCCACTGAGAGTTTGTTTTTGAGACAGAGTCTCACTCTGTCACCCAGGCTGGAGTGCAGTGGCACGATCTCAGCTCACTGCAAGCTCCGCCTCCCGGTCCAAGCAATTCTCCTGCCTCAGCCTCCGGAGTAGCTGGGACTACAGGTGCCCACCACCATGCTCAGCTAATTTTTGTATTTTTAGCAGAGACGGGGCTTCACCGTGTTGACCAGACTGGTCTTGAACTCCTGACCTCAGGTGATGCACCTACCTGGGCCTCCCAAAGTGCTGGGATTACAGGAGTGAGCCACCGCCCCCGGCCCCCATTGAGTTTTTGTTCTGTCCGTTACAGTTAACATTTCTAGAACATCCCTGCTCATTTCACCATTTGGAAAATAATCTTTGCTCATTGTTGCATCTTCGTCCTTTATGTCGTCATCTCACAGGCAGCCTTTTTATTTTCCTTACCTGATACCCTCAGGAATCCAAATCTGCCTTCTTTTCTTCCACTCTTGCTGGAGGAGGTGTGTTTCTGCTGATCTCTGGTGAGGTTGCACAGGTCGGTCCCACTCCCTACATTCCTGGTATTGCCTGCGTTTTCCTCCAGAGAGGATTCCCATGTGCTCTGCAAGCCCAGCTGACCCGCCCAGACCACTGCCCCCGACCCCGTCTTGCCCAGCCTCACTGTGGTGGCGTTCATGCTACCCACTTTTGTTGTCGTCGTCGTTTTTGTCATCGTCCTCTTGCTCCCATGAAACAAAGTGCGTTTTAGAGTGGTTTGGAAGCAGGAGCAAGTGCCCTGCAGAGGAGTCAGGCCGCAGCCCTGCCAGACACAGAAGGTCAGGTACTTCCACCCACCACAGTCAGCCACACAACAGCCAGTGTTTACTGAGCACCAGGTGCATTCTCAGCGCTGTTCTGGGGTCTGGCAATTTGGAGTAAGCCAAGCGAGCCAAGTGCCCGTCCTCCGGGAGCTTCTGTGTTGGGGGAGAAGAGGCAGAAAGTGAACTTGTATGTCAGGCCAGGACACAGGCTGTCGGGATAAGTGACTCTGGGTGAGGAGGTTGAGGGGCAGTGCCAGGGTGGGCTCTAGCAGGTGACTGCACAGCAGAGGTCCGAGTGGTTGAGCTGTTGCACAACTGCCTGTTCCTAGCTAGCTTGGTCCCAAACTGAAATTACTGAGGGCAGACTGTTCGCATCTCAAAACCCGGCCAGCATAGACGGGCACTCGGTGCCAGGAGACAGCCCCACCCTCATCTGCAGTCATGCACCTCAGTGTATCCACAGAAACTGTGTGTTTGTGGAAACAGACACGCTCCCCCAGTCTTACACGTGCATCTCAGCATGTCCACCAGGCCCCGTGAGGCAGAGAGGACCCAGGTGCAGCAGCCT
Organism: Colobus angolensis palliatus; assembly: GCF_000951035.1. Classification (NCBI taxonomy): domain Eukaryota; kingdom Metazoa; phylum Chordata; class Mammalia; order Primates; family Cercopithecidae; genus Colobus; species Colobus angolensis. The sequence continues at coordinate 1,936,874 of NW_012114677.1, forward strand.
TCTGTGGCCGGGAGTCATGGGACACAGCAGGCGGTCTCTGCTCCTGGCCGTCATGGAGATCAGTCCAGGGTTGCTGGACTGGAAAACGTGACCAAGTAACTTGTCCATATTTCTCTTGCTGGCCTGTTTTTCTTTCTTGTCTTTTTTCTTTCCCTTTCCTTTCCTCTTCCTTTTCCTTTTTTGAGACGAGTTCTTGCTATGTCGCCTAAGCAGGAGTGCAGTAGTACAATCACAGCTCACTGCAGCCTCCAACTCCTGGGCTCAAGCAGTCCTCACACCCCTGCCTCCCAGAGTGTGGGGATGACAGACAGGAGGCACCATGGCTGGCCTCTTAGTGGCCTTTCAAAACTGGTGCGTTAGTGGCTCCTGTTGTCAGGTCTTCATTTCACAGCTTTAACACCAGCGGTGGCCGTGTGCTGAGTGACAGTTGTAGTTGCAAGAGCCAGTGATGTAAATGGCAGTGAGTGTTGAGTTCACTTGGCTTCCGTGCTGGGGAGGAGCAGGGCCGTGGGACTCACAGGACACTTTAGGAACCGCTCAATTCCCATGAAATGCCCTCTGCAAACCCAGTAAGAACATTTCACTGATTCAGAGTCTTCTTACACTTTCAGTTGGAATGACCTGGGGGGACATCAGTTTTTATGGTTTAATTCAGTACCTTTTCTCCATCTATTTAGTATGAGATCATCACAACAAACAGCTTTCAGCACAATAAAAAGTTCAGTTTCAAGTAAGTAAAATCATGCCAGAAAGGGAACAAAATAGAGATGCATGTTGCTGAATCACACTTTGTGTACTGACGTTGGCATTTTCGTCATCACTTTTCCAGCAAAGCCATACGGATGCCTACTGCCACCTCACTCGTCAACCCCCGACAGGTGTGTGGGTCGCTCGCAGAAATCACAGGGCCCACAGGTCTTTCCGCTTCTGCACCTCCCTTCCCATCCCAACCCCATCCCCCCTCCAAGCCCCCAGGTTTTGCTAGTCCAGACAATTGACTGGACATCAACTCATTTTGGTACTTATTTCATATCCCTGTGAGGCTCAGGTCCCAAATTAAGTGTGTGATCCAGGCTGGCCAATCAGAGCACTCCATCCCTGTAGCCACAGTGATTGGTCTGGGAATAATCATGTGACCCAGTGTTCTGTGTGGCCCCCCCCCCCAACTAAACTGGGGATCCAGTGCCCGGCAGCTGACAGCCCTGCCCTAACAGGAAATTAAGGGGCTGACCTGGTGCCTTTCATGGAATCCTTCTTTCACCTGGTGGATGGCCTGAACCCATTACGCAACCCATGGCTGGGGTTCCTCATACAGGAAACGTTCGTACTGGCAGATGCCCTGTGGCTTGTGTCTGCTCCGTCTCCAGGCTATGCCTGCCGGGCCATCAGTCTGGCAAAGGGAGCCCAACCTCATATTCCCTCCAGCATCCCAGAGGAAACCCGGCCTGGGGTAGCTCCTAGCTCTTCAGATGCAAGGCACAAATTCAGTCCGCCCCTGTGAAAGGAAACACATTCAGATTTATTCCTTACAGGTCCTGGATGGGGAGGGTGCCATGCGTGGGGAGGACAGTGCTCTGTCCACAGGTAGCAAGAGGCAGGAAAGAAGGGTCAGTCAGAGAGGGGGGCCCTGTGGGCCAGCACCTTTATTGAGGCTCAGGGCATCATCCAGGCAAGTTTCTCGTGGGGAGTTTTAATTGGTGGGTTTAGAGCAGGCAGGCACGAGCTCCACGGGTCCCACTGTGACTGAGGGCATCACTGTGGCACATCTGCACGGTCCATGCAGGGTGAGGGGTCAGCAGGGCCAGCCAAGTGGGTTTTGTCCACCCTCCCACAGGGAGGCAGCCACTGGGAGGCAAGTGTCAGGATGGACCACACTGAGGCACTGGGAGCTGGTGGAGAACTAGAAACTGTTGAAGGTGACTGAGCCCTGCCTCTGGTATGAGAAAGTTAAACCTGTCATCAAAATGGTTGCTGAGGCCACCTAAAATTAGAAAAATTCACTCCAGCCAGGCTGGACTAATTGGAGTCATCCATGGGACTCTTGCTGGAGCTGTTGGAAAAGAATGAGTGAGCCTCTTTCTGCAGAGATCGCGAGCCATAAGGATGGCAGGGCTAGGAGGGGGCCAATGCAAAATGAATGCAATGTTTTCCTGTCTCCCTTTGGCAAATGAAGGAACTAGTGTGTAGTGAGCATGCACGGTGTGGTATGTGTGGCCAGGCAGCAACTGATAACAGAAATCAGTTCGGGATCCCACTCTCAGGATGTCCTAGTCCAGCAGGCTCCAGGCAGGCGTTGGCAGAGAGAAGAGAAGGGGTGGTCTGGAGGGAGAAGCCAAATGTGCAAGAGAGGCGTGTCAGGGAGAGCCCAGCCAGGGCGGGTCGGCCAGCGACCTCTGTGTCCTGGAGAGGCTACATCCCAGTACAGATGGTGGGTGGCCCTAAAGAGGGAGGGAAATGGCAGTGATCAGATGCCTAAGTGGCTAAACTCTGGCTGCAGCACAAAGCTAGAGGAAGATTTAGACATTTATGCATGGTCTCGTCTTGTGTGTATTTCAACTGACGTTATGGGTAAGTCCTGGGCTCACTCAAAGCCTTTCACTGTGTGTTTAACAGACTGGAGTCAATGGAAGTTGATCTCTCTCCTTCTCCGATTAAAAAAGTAAGTGCATCTCTCCTGCCGAGTTCCTCATTTCCCATATACCAGACATGTGGCATTTCCCATTTTCCTCCGTACTGAAAAATATAACTGCTCATGCAACAGTAGACAGACTTTGCACAGCGCCCCTGCGTCAGTGTGCTGGCTCCTGCATCATGTGCTGGCCCCGTGGGTGAGAGGGGTGGGCTGTGGCTGTAAGCTGGGTCATGAGAACACTCCTGTTCTGCCTGAATGGCCGGGACTGCAGTTGCATCTGGAGAAACAAAAACAAATACAGACGGAGTGTGGCAGGGTCCCACGCAGGTCCTGTGTTGTTCCCGTGCCGGTCCCATGTTGGTCCTGTGTTGACCCTGTGTTGATCCTATGTTGGTCCTGTGTTGATCTTTTGTTCGTCCTGTGTTGACCCTGTGTTGGTCCTGTGTTGACCCTGTGTTGATCGTGTGTTGATCCTGTGTTAACCCTGTGTTGGTCCTGTGTTGTTCCCGTGCAGGTCCCATGTTGGTCCTGCATTGACCCTGTGTTGGTCCTATGTTGGTCCCATGTTGACATTGTGTTGGTCCCGTGTTGACCTTGTGTTGGTCCCGTGTTGATCTTGTGTTGATCCTGTGTTGGTCCTGCGTTGACCCTGTGTTGGTCCCATGTGGGTCTTGTGTTGATCCCGTGTTGGTCCCATGTTGACCCTGTGTTGGTCCCGTGTTGACCTTGTGTTGGTCCCGTGTTGGTCTTGTGTTGATCTTGTGTTGGTCCCGTGTTGACCCTGTGTTGGTCCTGTGTTGATCCTGTGTTGGTCCCGTGTTGACCTTGTGTTGGTCCCGTGTTGATCCTGTGTTGGTCCCGTGTTGACCCTGTGTTGGTCCCGTGTTGACCTTGTGT
>NW_012114677.1:1941176-1941642 GCF_000951035.1 Colobus angolensis palliatus
CCGTGTTGACATTGTGTTGGTCCCGTGTTGGTCCCATGTTGGTCCTGTGTTGATCTGTGTTGGTCCTGTGTTGATCCTGTGTTGGTCCTGCATTGACCCTGTGTTGGTCCTATGTAGGTCCCGTGTTGACATTGTGTTGGTCCCGTGTTGGTCTTGTGTTGGTCCCGTGTTGGTCCTGTGTTGATCCTGTGTTGGTCCTGTGTTGATCCTGTGTTGGTCCCGTGCTGACCCTATGTTGGTCCCGTGTTGACCCTGTTGGTTCCGTGTTGACCTTGCGTTGGTCCCGTGTTGACCTTGCGTTGGTCCCGTGTTGGTCTTGTGTTGATCCTGTGTTGGTCCCATGTTGACCCTGTGTTGGTCCCGTGTTGACCTTGTGTTGGTCCCGTGTTGGTCTTGTGTTGGTCCCGTGTTGGTCCTGCGTTGATCTGTGTTGGTCCTGCGTTGGTCCTGTGTTGGTCCTGCGTTG
>NW_012114677.1:1942258-1953901 GCF_000951035.1 Colobus angolensis palliatus
GTGTTGACCTTGTGTTGGTCCCGTGTTGGTCTTGTGTTGGTCCCGTGTTGGTCCTGTGTTGGTCCCGTGTTGGTCTTTTGTTGGTCCTGTGTTGACATTGTGTTGGTCCCGTGTTGGTCTTGTGTTGACCCTCTTTTGGTCCCATGTTGGTTCTGGGTTGATCCTGCGTTGATCCTCTGCTGTTCCCATGTTGGTCCCATGCTGGTCCCTCTTGGTCCCTGTTGGTGTCAAAGAGAAATGGCAGCAAAGCTGGTGGCCCTGTGCTTTACCTGCCTTCAGTTGCTGTCTCATGAAGTGCCAAACAGTGCCAAAGAAGACAACAGTAAACTTTGTCAGCCCAGGAAAAGAAATGGGTCAGAAAAGCTAAGGATTCTGGGAAACAGGAAGCACCAACTTCAAGCTGGAGAGAAGCAAGACCAGAGGAAACCTGCCTGGAACTCAGGGAGACTCCAGGCCCCGCTCTCCTGTCGTCTGCCTGGGTCGGCAGAGCTCAGCGCCAGGTGCACAGCGGCCACACACCAGGTGGCTCGGAAACAGGAGAGAGGAGGCAGTTTGGGAAGGACTCAGTACAGAGTGAACTGCACCCCATGGGAGGGATCAGGACTTAAGAAGCATGTGGGGCAGGAGGGCGCCAAGGAGCAAAGGCAGAAAACCGAGTGGGTTCTGGCAGCGGTGAATGCCTGTGTTCCATGGTGCCAGTGATTGGCTTATTGGATTTATGTGTTGCTTCGTGTTGTGCGACACAGTGTGGCTCATTGGCAAGCACTGTTCCGAGCCTTTATAGATACGAACTCTGTCGTCCTAGCAGCCCTGTGACATGAGTAATCCCACCCAGAGCCAGATGATGGAGGAACCTGGAGTCAGGATAAGAAGGCGGAACTGGATTCCATAGGGAATGAAGAGCCGCCACAGCTTCCGTGAAAGAGAAACGGCAGTTCCTTGGCATTTGAGTCAAGCACACGCGTCCTCTCCCTGCCCAGCTCACCTCCTCCGTCCTCATGGCCACACCCGTACCCACTGGCAACACTGGAGCCGTGCTTCCAGAGGGACACACTGCCTCGTGGGTGCCCGTGTCCCGAGGCAACTGGCCCACACGGAGCACCCCACCTGCCCCCTCAGGCCCTGCTGGAAGCTCTTATGGAATCCTCCCCCGGGTCCCTGTGGGTCCCTACCACCTGCCTTGGCTCCCCCAAGGCTGGACACCTGCTTCCAGCTATCCTTTGGTGCACTAGGACCTTGTTTCTTGGATGAACTCACAGCCTCCAAGTCCCCACAGCTTAAGGAGGAAGAACTTGGTTCTGTCAGGTCAGCTTTCTACCTTTCCTTAGGATCTGAGTAATTGACGAGAATAGAGAATACTCAAGACTGGCAGGCAGCAGGCATGTCGGGCTCACGCCTGTAAGCTCAGCACTTTGGGAGGCCAAGACAGGTGGATCACTTGAGCCCAGGAGTTTAAGACCAACCTGGGCAACATAGTGAGACCCTATCTCTAAAAGAAAGAAAAGACTGGCAGGCTAAATTGATTGACATTTCACTGGGTGCTACTGTTGGAAATTATTGCTGAGGAACCAGAATGTAATGAATCAAAGTTCCTAAGTGAGGGGCAAAGACCAGACATGGGCACACATTTTCTTTGGTTTTTTTTTTTGGGGGGGGGGGCGAGTTTTTTTGTTTTTTGTTTGTTTGTTTGTTTTTGAGACAGAGTCTCACTCTATCGCCCAGGCTGGAGTGTAGTGGTGAGATCTCGGCTCACTACAGCCTCCGCCTCCCGGGTTTAAGTAATTATCCTGCCTCAGCCTCCTGAGTAGCTGGGACTACAGGTGCGCACCACCATGCCCAGCTAATTTTTGTATTTTTAGTAGATACGGGGTTTCACCATATTGGTCAGGCTGGTCTCAAACTCCTGACTTCGTGGTCCGCCCACCTCAGCCTCCCAAAGTGCTGGGATTACAGGCATGACCCACCGCGCCCGACCGGCACACATATTCTGTAAAGGGCCAGATAGTAAAACATCTGGACTTTGCAGACCAGACAATCTATCACAGCTACTCAACTCTGTCATGGAATTGCAAAAGCAACCATAGAAAGTACGGAAGCTAATGGCATGACCATGACTGTGTTCTAATAAAACTTCATTAACAAAAACAGGCTGCGGGCCATAGTTTGCCAACCCCTGTGCCACACCAGAATGCAAATTTCAAGGAAAGTGTCTAAAACCAGTTTTTCACCTCCTGAAACCGCCTTGTCACCCTGGAGTGGATGTGTGTAGCAGTTCCTTTGGAAAGAGCTCGTGTCCTCCCTGCCCCACATGATTGCGTAGACTGAGAGGTGCTCCTGGTAACCCTCAGCCCGAGCAGAGGTTCTGGGGACACCACCTGTTGCCTGTGCAGACTGAAGTCTTCTCTGGCCTGCGGAGAGCAGTGTGCAGGCCTCTTGAGGTGAACCTCCCATACTCTTCAGGGCTGCGTAGGAAAGAGCGTTATCGGGGGTGCTCTTGCTGGGGTTCCTGCCCCAAAGGCTCGTCAGAGGGAGGGCCACAGTGCAAGTGTCTGTCGTTGGGTGGACCTGGAGAAGCAAAGCCAGTGCCATCCCGTGAGAGCGCCTGGGACACAGCTGGGCCTGCCCAGAGGGGCTTGGTTCTTTTCCTTCCTCCTCCACCCTTGCCGCTCCAGGCCTGGGGACCTCAGGCTGCTGGCACTGGGGAGGAGGAGAAGCAGAGCCTAAGGCCCCCACCCTCCTGGACAAGGTACCTGAGAAGGCGAGGGAGAGTCTGCTTTCACACGGAGATGGAAGTGTTGACTATGGTGTGGGGCTTGGCTGGATAATTTCTAAGATAAGTGTGTTCACCTTAAATGAGCGCGGGATTTTCTATTATGTAAAATTAACCAGGATTAACGTATCTTTTTGAAAAGTAAAATAATGACTCACAAATACAAAATGAATGCCATTCACATACTTCCTTCAACTTACGAATTGGCCAGTCACAGTAGCTCACGCCTGTAATCCTAACACTTTGGGAACTGAGTCAGGCAGATCCCTTGAGCCCAAGAGTTTGAGACCAGCCTGGGTAACATGACAAGAGCCCATCTCTACAAAAAATTAGTTGGGCATGGTGGTGCACACCTGTAGTCCCAGCTACTGAGAAGCTGAGGTGGGAGGATCACCACTAGGAGGCTGAGGCTGCAGTGAGCTGTGATACAGCCCCAGTGCACTCCAGCCTGGACGACAGAGTGAAACCCTGTCTCAAAAGAAAAAAAAAAAGAAGTTCTGAGTTAATGAGGGAAACCAGCTGATATAGTTTAGGTATTCGTCCCTGCCGGCATCTCATGTTGAATTATAATCCTCAGTGCTGGAGGTGGGGCCTGATGTTCGGGTCATGGGGGCAGATCCCTGATGGCTGGTACTGTCTTTGCCGTGGTGGGCGAATTCTCATGAGATCTGGCTGGTTAAAAGCACGTGGCACTGTCCCCCAGTCTCTTGCCCGCTTGCCCTGCAATGTGCCTGCTCCCCTTTGGCCTCCCGTCCTGATTGTAGCCTCCCGAGGCCTCCCCAGAAGCGGCTGCTGCCACGCTTCCTGTACAGCCCTCAGAAGCATGAGCCAGTTAAACCTCTTTTCTTTATGAATTACACAATTTCTGGTATTTATCGTAGTGCAAGGATGGCCTAATACACTACCAGTTAAATGTGAAAACTGGCTTAAAGGATAATCCAAAGAACAAATATGTGTGTAGGCAGCCAGGAGTGCAGATGTGAACACACCAATGGGTACACAGCCCCTCCCACATGGCAGGAACCAGTGTCTTGCCCAGCCAAGTCTGCCACGGCCCATGGACAAGAAAGATTTGCACCACTCTCTTCTGTAACTCACAGCTATCAGACAGCACCAGGACGGGGAAAGACACAAGCACTCGAATCTCTATGGAGATTTTCTCTAAACGGAGCAGCAAATGGAACGTAGTTCAAAGGGGCGGTGATGTCAAGGGGATTCTTAGGATGAACTTGATACTGAAGACATCCTAGCGGATGGGAAAGATCCAGAAATGATGGCATAGCAGCACTCCAGGCAAGTGAGAGGAAGTACCTGGAGCCTGTCCTGATGAGGCAGGAATACACCTGGTGTTCACAGGATGGCAGGCAGAGGCTGAAGGTACAGAGACAAAAGCTCCCGGTTTCACAAGGTTCTGCCTTGTTGGGGGTGGGAGTGAGGTCATGAGCTTCAGGTGGATGGGGAATGCGCCCAGTGGATAGCTCCATGAGACCGCTGGCCTGCAGGCAGCTCAGAGGGCCATGCCAAGCGGGGGGTTCCATCCTTCCAAGGTTACAGTCTTGCCAGCAAGCAGGAGCAGAGGACTGGCAGAGTAGGGCCAAGGGTGTGGCAGAGAGTGTCCCCGGAGCAGGGCGCTCCTGTGCTCCTCGAGAGGCCACGAGGACACAGGGGACTTCCATGGAGTACTGGAAGGGCCTGTGGATTAAAGGATCTGTGGGATGGCTGTGCCAGGGGCACAAGCCAGGAAGGTGGGCAGCAGAGGTCTTGGCGGGGCACAGCTGATGACGGCAGAACCTGAGGACCAGCGGGGGTGAGACAAGGAGCCTGGTAACAGGAGATGCCAGCAGTGAGTAGAGAGCCAGAGGAGCGAGCCCAGGAAGGGGCAGCGACTAGAAATAGCACTTTGCCATGCCACAGGTCGCACTAAGAGGCAAGAGGGGCTCAGAGCAGAGCAGCCTCCCTCACCAGTCTCAGAACCTGGGCTGGCAGCTCTGGGTTCACAGGTTCCTGTGGGTTGAGGAGGGAGGGTGGCAGCAGCGGCCTCGTGGTTGCTGGGTAGGGTGAAGGGTGGGCACAGAGCAGGGCCCAGCACGCACAGCTCCGAGCAGTGTTAGCTCCACCCTGTCCATCAGCATCTGGACTTCAAGGTAACAAAATTATGCACCCAAGAATGATTTACTCAGGATTTCACATTCTCTAACATCAGCTGCAGACTTTGTTTTTTTCACCTAAAATTCCTAGTAGAGCCCTTTATCCATTCACCATTATAGGCCCTGGTGGAACAGAGGGAATCAAATAGATAATACCCACCCACATCCCTTCTACCACCAGCAGGCAGAGTCGGGAGATGGACACAGAATCAAGTTAGACAGGAACTTGTCAGAGGGCGATAAAGATGAGGGAGATGGGGTTCCAGGAAATGTGTTCCTAACAGACACTGGGAGTCCGAATCTCGTAAGCAGCAATATTGGAATTTTATCCATTGTTTTCTTGTTGCATTCTTAGTTGGAGATAGCAGCTGGACCTGCGAGAATCTCCGTGATTAGTCCACCTCAAGATGGACGCATGGGTAAGTAAAATTTCCTGTAACCTTACCTCAAATCGATACACGTGTCAATTAAAATATATTCCCTGAGGCCGGGCGCGGTGGCTCACGCCTGTAATCCCAGCACTTTGGGAGGCCGAGGCGGGCAGATCACGAGGTCAGGAGATGGAGACCATCCTGGCTGATTCCGTGAAACCCCGTCTCTACTAAAAATACAAAAAACTAGCTGGGCGTGGTGGCGGCGCCTGTAGTCCCACCTACTTGGGAGGCTGAGGCAGGACAATGGTGTGAACCTGAGAGGCGGAGCTTGCAGTGAGCCAAGATTGCGCTGCTGTACTCCAGCCTGGGCGACAGAGTGAGACTCCGTCTCAAAAAACAAACAGACTGTATATACATATTCCCTGAAAGGTCATGTTTAATCAAAGTTGTCAGAACCTACCCACATGGGTATTGTCTTTCCACTCGGTGTGTAGGAGGCTGCATATTTACCAAAATGGTGCAGTGTTTGAGTCCCAGGGAGAAGCTCCTGATGACCGTGTAACAAGTCACAGGAGAAAACTGGCTCCTTTGCATTCTATGTCCTCTTGGTTTTTAACAAAAATAGTGTCACTGGGTTTGCTTCCTGGGAATTGGCTTTGAATTGCTGGTCCGTTTTCAAAGTGAATCCCTCCCTCAACCCTCAGCGCACATCGGCCTCAGCCCACACAGGCCATCTCCCCGCACACTGTCTCCTGCATCTCCACGGGGCCACATCTAACAGCTTCTTTCTGTTTCATCCCATGGTTGCCCTTGTCTAAGCCCCCTGTTCCCAGAGTGTGTGTCGTTTGCAGAGGTTCACCATGTTTCTGCATAGACGTCCGTCCTCACTGGCTGCTCCTCCTAGCATTCAGTCCTGGAAGGCACAGGGAACACACCAACTCTCTAAACGCCTCCAGTATATGCTGAGGTACGAAGGGCCGCCTTGTGTCTGTCCCAGCAGGCTGAAGGCACCCTGCACACGCTCAGAACGCTCACTGTGTCTGTTGCGTTTCCTCTTTGCCAGTCTGAAAGGAAATAGCAATTTTGATTTGCATTTATGTGACTGTTAATGATTCTGAGTGTTTTAAATTTATTCCTCTGTGTTTTTTCTATGAATTATCTGCTTTATTCCTTTGTCGTTTACGTGGACCCCTCAGTGTGCAGGATATTAACCTTTTACTCAATTTGCTTTGTAATTTTGTATTTGACCTTTGAATTTGAGAGACTTAATATTTTTCTATACTCAAATCTATTCATAGGGTCTCATGCTTAGGGAGGTTTTTTTCACATACCTAAATCATTTTCTTCTAATTGGATGGTTTTTTAAACTTCTTCTTAGAGCAGTTTTAGGTTTACAGAAAAATTGAAAGGAAGGTACAGATTTCCCATACATCCCATGACTCCACACATGCACAGCTCCCCCATCCGCATCCCCCACCAGGCCAGCCGATGTGTTAAAACTGGTGATGCTGCATGAACACACCATTATCACCCGGAGTCCATGGTTTACATCAAGGTTCACTCTAGGCGTTGTATGTTCTATGGGTTTGAACAAATGCACGGTGACGTGTGTCCGCCATCGTAGCGGCATATGGAATAGTGCCACTGGCCTAAAAATCCTCTGTGCGCCACCTGTTCATCCCTCCCCCACCTCCCACCAACTCTTGAAAGCCACTGATCTTTCTATGGTCCCTTTTTCAGACTATCCTAGAGTTGGAATTACAGTTTGTGGCTTCTCGGATTGACTCCTTTCACTTAGCAACACACACTTACGGTTCCTCCATCTCTTCTCCTGGTTTGCTAGCTCATTTTCTTTAGTCACTGAATAATATTCCATTATCTGGATGTATCACAGTTTATCATTCACCTGCCGAAGGGCATCTTGGTTGCTTCCAGGTTTTGGCAATTAGGAGTTAAGCTACTATAGGTGTCCATGTGCCAGAGTTTTGTGTGGACATGTTTTCAGCTCCTTTGGGTAAATACTAAGGAATGTGAATGCTGGATCAGATGGTGAGAGGGTGTTTAGTTTTGAAAGAAATTGCCAAGCTACCTTCCAACGTGGCAGCAGCTTTTCGCATTCCCACCAGCAAGGAATGAGAGTTCCTGTTGCTCCACGTCCTCACATTCGATGATGTCAGTGTTCTGGATTTCAGCCAGCTGATAGGTGTGTAGTGGTATCTTGCTGTTTTATTTTGCGTTTTTTTTTTTGATAACATATGACTAGGAGCATCTTACGCTGATTTTTCATCTGCATATCTTCTTTGCTGAAGTGTCTGTTAGGGTTTTGGCCCATTTTTTAATTGGATTGTTTTCTTATTGTTGAGTTTTAAGAGTCCTGTGTATATTTTGGATGACAGTTCTTTTTTTTTTTTTTTGAGACAGAGTCTCGCTCTGTCACCCAGGATGGAGTACAGTGGCCGGATCTCAGCTCACTGCAAGCTCCGCCTCCCGAGTTTACGCCATTCTCCTGCCTCAGCCTCCCAAGTAGCTGGGACTACAGGCGCCTGCCACCTCGCCCGGCTAGTTTTTTGTATTTTTTAGTAGAGACGTGGTTTCACCGTGTTAGCCAGGATGGTCTCGATCTCCTGACCTCGTGATCCGCCCGTCTCGGCCTCCCAAAGTGCTGGGATTATAGGCTTGAGCCACCGCACCCAGCTGACAGTTCTTTTTTGTGTGTCTTTTTTTTGATGATGTTTTTTTATCAGATAAATATGTATCTTGAAAATATTTTCTTCCATTTTGTGGCTTGTCCTTTTGTTCTCTTGACATTATCTTTCACAGAATACAATTCTTGTAGTTTTTAATGTTTACCTTCTTCCAAATTCTTTGAAGTTTATTTTGAGGTATGTTGTAAGATGAGTTTTTTAAATAATTTATTTTGAAGATAATTCAAACACACAGAAAAAAATTGTAAGAACAGTATTAAAAAAAAAATTCCAATATCTCCCCTCCCAGATTTCCCCAAATGTTAACATTTTGTTAATTTGCTCCCTATCTGTCATCATTGGTATTTCTCTGAACCACTGAGCATGTTACCAATGTGGTGCCCTAGCACTGCTAAAAACCAAGAACACAGTCCTACAAAACCATCCGCAACTCAACCCACATGTTCACACTGACACAGCACAGTCCTACAAAACCACCCGCAACTCAGGCCAGGCGTCCACGCTGACACAGCTCTACCATCCCATCAGCTGTTGCCAAGAGTTTCTCTTCTCCTCTGGTCAAGAATCTCATGGAAAGATGAGCTACATCCAGTTATAACATCTATTCTGTCTCCTCTGGACTGGAACATTTCCTCATAGTTCTGTTTCTTGTCCTCAATAGTTTTGAAGAACAATTAGGCCTCACATTCTGAAGGGAGGGTGACCCATAACCTGGGTTGTCTGGTATTTCCTCAGGAATCCAGACCATCCTCCATTGGCAGGAATGCCCCAGAAATGCTACTGCTCTGCTTCGCACATCAGAGCACAGAGTTGACCCATTCTGCCACAGGGACATTAACCTTAGTCACCGGATTGATTCCTCCAAGAAGACGTTCACCTTGGTCTCCTGATTCCTCCAGGAGGATGTTAACCGTGGTTGCCTGATTCCTCTAGCAGGATGTTCACCTTGGTCTCCCGATTCCTCCAGGAGGATGTTCATCTTGGTTTCCCGATTTCTCCAGGAGGATGTTCACCTTGGTCTCCCGATCCCTCCAGGAAGATGTTCACTTTGGTCTCCTGATACCTCCAGGAGGATGTTAACCGTGGTTGCCTGATTTCTCCAGGAGGATGTTCACCTTGGTCGCCTGATTCCTCCAGGAGGGTGTTCACCTTGGTCGCCTGACCACACAGGCATCTATCAGGCTTTCTCACTGCCGTCATTATGTCCCCCATATGGATGAGTGTCTTGTGGAGAGATAGTCCAAATGACACTGATACCTTTTTCCTCATCTGGCCTCACGCCCCCACCCCCCCAATCAGCCACCACTCTGATGACTGCCTCATAGCAATTTTTCCATTTCCACAGTTCCTTCTATATGTATTAACTGTCATTCTACTATAAAGAAGAGCTTTTTCTTTTACCCAATTCAGGTATCTATGTATTCACTAATTTATAACAATATGGATTGATAGATTCTTTTTTTTTTTTTTTTTTGAGACAGAGTCTCGCTCTGTCGCCTAGGGTGGTGTGCAGTGGTGCAATCTCAGCTCACTGCAACCTCCGTCTCCTGGGTTCAAGCGATTCTTGTGCCTCAGCATCCCAAGTAGCTGGGACTATAGGCGTGTGCCACCATACCCGGCTAATTTTTTTTTTGTATTTTTACTAGAGATGTAGTTTTGCCATGTTGCCCAGGATGGTCTCAAATTCCTGAGCTTAGGCAATCCACCTGCCTCGGCCTCCCAAAGTGCTAAGATTACAGGCGTGAGCCACTGCGTCCAGCCAGATTCATAGATTTCTATTTTGTTCAGAGGTTTGGATTTTCTGCTGAACTCCTCCCAGATATGATCATGTTCAAAATGCATTTTTAAAACGTCAACCAGGAATTCTGTATCCAGTGAAATTGACATTTTAAAATGAAGACTAAATACATTCACGGAGTAACAGAAGTAGAATTCATTGCTAACAGACCTGCCCTACAAGAAACGTAAAGGAAGGCATTTAGGCTGATGCCACACAGTAACTTCAATCTGTTAGAAGGAATGAAGAGCATGGGGAATGGTGATTATGGGATGAGAATAAGAGACTACATTGTTAATTTCTTTTATCTTCTCATTACTTTACAAAACATAAAATTGAAGCAACAATTATAACGTTGTGTTGTTGGAGTTACAACAAATAGATGTAACATAGAGGATAATAAGCACAAAGGAAGAGCGAGGAGATGGAGCCACAGCATACAGAACTCTAAAAAACACAGCTGAAAAATCAAGAGGGATTGTTAAATGACGTTGTAAAGCATGTGTTAAACACAAAGACAGTCAAGACAACAGAAGGACAAAGGAGACAGAGACACTGGAGAATAAATAGCAGAACGGCCGGTGAGGGCTTTCTTCTGGACCCTGTCGATCAGTATCTTATCTCCTTTCACAAATACCACAATATCTTGGTTACTTTTGCTTTACAGTAAGTTTTGGAATTAGATGGCATAGCCCTCTAACCTTTTTCTTAATTTGTCAACATAATTTTGCCTATTCCAGGTTCTCTTCATTTTCATATAAATTTTAGGATAATGTCAAATTCTACAAAGAAAGTCTGCCGGGATTTTGATTTTGATTGAATCTCTACATCAGTGTGGAGAGAACTGCCATCTTCACAGTTTTAACAGTCTCAGTCCATAGATGTGCTGTGTCTCTCCATTGATTAGAGTTTCCTTAGTTTCTCTCAAGAATCCTCAGTAATTTTCACTCTGCAGGCCTTGTACTTTCTTGACAAACTTACATGTAGGTTTTTTTTTTTTTTTTTTCTTTGAGACAGAGTCTTACTCTGACCCAGGCTGGAGTGCAGTGGTGCCATCTAAGCTCACTGCAACCTCTGCCTCCTGGGTTCAAACAATTCTTGTGCTTTAGCCTCCCGAGTAGCTGGGATTAATTACAGGGGTGCACCACCACACCCGGCTAATTTTTGTAATTTTAGTAGAGACGGGGTTCACCATGTTGACCAGGCTGGTCTCGATCTCTTGGCCTCGAGCCATCCATCCACCTCAGCCTTCCAAAGTGGGATTACAGGCATGAGCCATCGCTCCCGGCCCTAGGTATTTCATTATTTTTTATGGTGGAATTTTCTTCATTCAATTTTTATATTGGTTATCGTTCATATGGTGTATCTTTTCCCATCCTTTGGTTTTCAGCCTCTCTGTGTCTTTCAATCCATGATGTGCCTCTGATAGACAACATATGGTTAGATCTTGTTTTTTGATCTGTTATAATCTATACCTTCTGATTTGATTGTTTAGTCCATTGATATTTAATGTAATTATTAATTTTTGTGGTTGGATTTGTGCTTGCTGTCTTGCTGGTTTTTGTTTTATATATGACAGGATTCTTAGTTTATTGGTATCTCCTTAACTGCCTTTGTTTACAATAAATATTTTTATCGTGCCATTTTGCTATAGACTGATTCGAGTTCCCCAAAAGTCATATGTTGAAGCCCTGACCCCCATTGTCACTATATTTTGAGTTAGAACCTTTAGGAGGTAAAGTTAAATTAGGTCATAAGCATGGAGCCCTAATCCAATAAGATTCATGTCCTGAAAACAAAAGACACCATTCAGTGGAGAAACAGACGCTAGTCAGTGGGGAGAGACGCTAGTCAGTGGGGAGAGACGCTA
>NW_012114677.1:1957415-1980852 GCF_000951035.1 Colobus angolensis palliatus
GAGAGACACTCTTCAGTGGGGAGAGACACTCTTCAGGGGAGAGACACTCCATTAGGGAGAGACACTATTCAGTGGAGAGAGACACTACTCAGCGGGGAGAGACACTAGTCAGTGGAGAGAGACACTACTCGGGAGAGACACTACTCAGTGGGGAGAGACGCTACTCAGTGGGGAGAGATGCTACTCAGTGGATAGAGACGCTACTCAGTGGATAGAGACACTACTCAGTGGATAGAGACGCTACTCAGAGAGAGACACTACTCAGTGGGGAGAGACACTGGTCAGTGGGGAGAGACGCTACTCAGTGGAGAGACGCTACTCAGTGGGGAGAGACGCTACTCAGTGGAGAGACGCTACTCAGTGGATAGAGACGCTACTCAGTGGGGAGAGACGCTACTCAGTGGGGAGAGACGCTAGTCAGTGGGGAGAGACGCTACTCAGTGGGGAGAGATGCTACTCAGTGGGGAGAGACACTCTTCAGTGGAGAGAGACGCTAGTCAGTGGGGAGAGACACTCTTCAGTGGAGAGAGACACTACTCAGTGGGGAAAGGCACTAGTCAGCTATTCAGCGGAGAGAGAGACTACTCAGCGGGGAGAGACACTAGTCAGTGGAGAGAGACGCTACTCAGTAGGGAGAGACGCTTCAGTGGAGAGACACTCTTCAGTGGGGAGAGACATTCTTCAAGGGAGAGACACTCCAGTAGGGAGAGACACTATTCAGTGGAGAGAGACACTACTCAGCGGGCAGAGACACTAGTCAGTGGGGAGAGACACTACTCAGTGGGGAGAGACGCTAGTCAGTGGGGAGAGACGCTACTCAGTGGGGAGAGATGCTACTCAGTGGGGAGAGACACTCTTCAGTGGAGAGAGACGCTAGTCAGTGGGGAGAGACACTCTTCAGTGGAGAGAGACACTACTCAGTGGGGAAAGACACTAGTCAGCTATTCAGCGGAGAGAGAGACTACTCAGCGGGGAGAGACACTAGTCAGTGGAGAGAGACGCTACTCAGTAGGGAGAGACGCTTCAGTGGAGAGACACTCTTCAGTGGGGAGAGACATTCTTCAAGGGAGAGACACTCCAGTAGGGAGAGACACTATTCAGTGGAGAGAGACACTACTCAGCGGGCAGAGACACTAGTCAGTGGGGAGAGACACTACTCGGGAGAGACACTACTCAGTGGAAAGAGACGCTACTCAGTAGGGAGAGACACTAAGTGGGGAGAGACACTCTTCAGTGTGGAGAGACACTCCAGTGGAGAGAGACTAGTACTAGTCAGTGGGGAGAGACGCTAGTCAGTGGGGAGAGATGCTTCAGTGGAGAGACACTCTTCAGTGGGGAGAGACACTATTCAGTGGAGAGAGACCATACTCAGCAGGGAGAGACACTAGTCAGTGGGGAGAGACACTACTCGGGAGAGACACTACTCAGTGGAGAGAGACGCTACTCAGTAGGGAGAGACACTAGTCAGTGGGGAGAGACTAGTCAGTGGGGAAAGACTATTGAGTGGGGAGAGACTCTATTCAGTGGAGAGAAATGCTTTTCAGTGGGGAGAGACACTAGTCAGTGGGAAGAGACGCTGTTCAGTGGGGAGAGACGCTACTCAGTGGGGAGAGACACTATTCAGGGGGAGAGACTTTTCAGTGGGGAGAGACACTAGTCAGTGGAGAGAGACGCTATTCAGTGGGGGAAAGGACAGTTTTTTCAAGAAATGGTGTTGGGAAAACTGCATATCCACCTCCGGAATAATGAAGTTGGACTTCTACCTAACACTGTGTACAAAAATTAATTCAAAATGGATCAAGGACCTAAAACTATAAAATATAAAACTCTTTGAAGAAAGCATAGAGCAAAAGCTTCCCAATGTTGGATTTGGCAGTGATTTCCTGGATATGATACCAAAGCACACGCAACAACAACAAAAAAATTAAACAAATCGACCTCAGAAAATTTTAAATTTTTCCACATCAGAAGATTGTCAATAGAGTAAAAAGGCAACTTGCAAAATCAGAGAAAATATTTGCCAATCGTATGTATCTAAGAAGGGATTACAATCCAGAATACATAAAGAACTAAAACTTACAACAAGCAACCTGATTCAAAAATGAGCAAAGGCCGGGCGCAGTGGCACACACTTGTCATCCCATCACTTTGGGAGACCGAGGCAAGAGGATCGCTTGAGCTCAGGAGTTCGAGACCAGCCTGGACAACATGATGAAACCGCCATCTCTACAAAAAACTGAAAAATTAGTTAGGCATGGTGGCACACACCTGTAGTCCCAGCTACTCGGGAAGCTGAGGTGGGCGGATTGCTTGAGCCTGGAAGGCAAAGGTTGCATAAGTCAAGATTGCGCCACTGCACTCCAGCCTGGGTGAGAGTGAGACTCTGTCTCAGAAAAAAGAAAAGTTGGGGGGTGGGGCGGCAAATGACTTGAATGGGCAAAGTACACAAGTGGTCAATAAGCCATGAAAAGATGCTCATCATTCATCATTAAAGAAATGCAAATCAAAACTATAGCAAGAGCTGGGTATGGTGGCTCATGCCTGTAGTCCCAGCTATTCAGGAGGCTGAGGTGGGAGGATTGCTCAAGCCAAGGAGATGGAGTCCAGCCTGGGCAACACAGCAAGACCTCATCTCCAAGAGAAAAAAAAAAGAAAAACAGCAAGATACTATCTCACACCCATTAGGATGGCTATTATATGTTTTAAAAATCGCACCTGTTGTCCTAGCTACTTAGGACACTGAGGCAGGATTGCTTGAGCTCAGGAGGTCAAGGCTGCAGTGAACTATGATTGTATCACTGCACTCCAGCCTGGACAACAGAGGAAGATCCTGTCTCTTAAAACAAAAACAGGCCAGGCACAGATGCCTGTAATCTGAGCACTTTGGGAAGCCAAAGCGGACAGATCACTTGAGGTCAGGAGTTCAAGACCAGCCTGGGCAACATGGTGAAACCTGTTTCTACTGAAAATACCCAAACTAGCCGGGTGTGGTGGCACACACCTGTAGTCCCAGCTACTCGGGAGGCTGAGAGGCCAAGGTGGAGCTTGAGCCCAGGAGTTCTAGACCAGCCTGAGCAAAATGCCCTCTACAAAAAATTATCCAGGTTGGTGGGACCTGTGGTCCCAGCTTCTTGGGAGGCTGAGGTGGGAGAATTGCCTGAGCCTGGGAGGTCAAGGCTGCAGTGAGCAGTGATCATACCACTGCACTCCAGCCTGGGTGACAGAGTGAGACCCTGTCTCCAAAAAAATAAATAAAGAGAAAGAAACGAGAGAGAAGAATGGACAAAGAAGTAATCACGTAGTTGACGTCTGTGGATGCAGCTGTCCTCAAAGTCTTCTTACGAAGTTGGTTAAACCTGAAACAAACTTCAGAATTATTTGGTCTGCAGATGTTTTCTTTAAATAAATATTTATTGTAATCATTTTTTAAAACCCAAAATAACAAGTGTTGTTAAGGATGCGGAGGAATTGGAAGCGTGTGCACTGTTGGTGGGAATGTGAAACGGTGTGGCCGCTGTGGAAAACAGGGTGGCCGTTCCTCCAAAAATTAAAAACGCAATTCCCAGGTGATCCTGCATTTCAATTCAGTGCTCAAAAGAATTGAAAGCAGGGTCTCTAAGAGATGCTTGTGTACCCATGATCATAGCAGTATTATTCACAGTGGCCAAAACATGGGAGCCGCCTAAGTGTCCCCAGATGAATATGGATAGATAAAATGTGTGTCTCCATACAATGGACTGTGATTAAGCCTGAAAATGGAAGGGAACTCCGACACACGCTACCGTGTGGGTGAACGTTGAGGACATTACGCTAAGTGCATAAGCCAGTCACAGAAAGACAAATGCTGTGTGATTCCTCACGTGTGAGGTAGTCAGAATCGTAGAGACGGAAAGGAGGATGGTGGCTGGCTGCCAGGGGCTGTGGGATGGAGGAGTGGGAAGCTCTCATTTAATGGGAACAGAGGTTCAGTTTCACAAAATGAAAACAGTTACAGAGATGGATGGTGTGATGGTTGCACAGCATTAGGAATGTATTTAATACCGGTGAACTGTACACTGAAAATGGTTAAGGTAGGAAATTGTATCCTAATAAATTTTCAAAAAACAAGAGACACCAGGGAGCTTGCTCACTAACTCTCTGCACAGACACACAAAAGAGGCCGTGTGAAGACAGAGTGAGAAGGCTGCTGTCTGCAAGCCAGGACCCACATTCACCAGCATCTTGATGGACTTGCCAGTCTCCAGAACTACCAGATATAAATTTCTGTTGTGTAAGCCACTCAGTCTGTGGTATTTTATTATAGAAGCCCAAGCAGACTAATACACATTTTAGTTCTTCTGTTGATACTTTATCTGTGTGCTTTATTATTTGCTTAGTGATTCCTCTAGAGATTACAACATGCATCTCGAACTCATCACAGAATACTTGAGGTGAACACTGACTGAATTCCAGTGGAACGCAACCACATTGCTCCCATATAGCCCCACTTCCTCCCACCTACTTTGTCATATTTATTTATATACATATGTATGGGATCTATGTGTTATAAATGAACAATATGGTGTTATTTCCTGAATTAAATTTATGTTTCTTAAAGTCCTTTAGATAAAAAATATCTTTTATTACATCATTCACAACATATTAACCATTTCCAGTTTTTTCTTGCAGGGAAGATTGGCTAGAAGTGAATTCTCTTCATTATTTTTTGGTTTTTTTTTCCATATTTGAATGTCTTTGTCTTCATTTTGAAGGATAATTTCACTGAATATACATTTTCTCGGTTGACTTTTTAGCACTTGGTATATATGTCATTCCTCTGTCTTCTGGCTTCCATTATTATTATTATTGTTGGGGTGTTTTTGTGTGTGTGTGTTTTTTTTTGAGACTGGGTCTCACTCTGACACCCAGGCTAGAGTGCAGTGGCTTCACCACAGCTCACTGCAGCCTGGATCTCCTGGGCTCAATCAATCCTCCCACCTCAGCCTCCTGAGTATCTGGGACTATAGGCATGCACCACCACACCTGGCTAATTTTTTTTTTTCTTTAGAAACAGAGTTTCACCACGTTACCCAGGCTTGTCGCAAATTCCTGTGCTCAAGTGATCCACCTGCCTCGGCCTCCCAAAGTGCTGGGATTCCAGGCATGAGCCACCGTACCCAGCCAGTTCCATTATTTCTGAGAAGTCAGCCGTTAATCATATTGTCCTGTAGGTGATGAGCTGCTCTTCTCTTGCTGCTTTAAGTATTTTTCTTTTTGTCTTTCACTTACTATAGCTTTATAGTAACTTTTGAAATTATGAAGTGTGAGTTTTCCAACCTTGTTCTTTTTTGAAGTGGTTTTGCCTATGTTGAGTTCCTTCCACTTCCATATGAATTTTAGGATCAACTTTCCCATTTCTGCTGACAAAGCAGGTTGAAATCTTGGTAGAGTTTTAATTCACCTCGTACATCAATGTCGGGAGTATTGCCATCTAATACTAACACTGCGTCTTCCAATCCATGAATGTTGGACATAGCTTTCCCTTTATTTAGGTCTTTGATTTCTTTCAATGGTATTTTGTAGTTTTCAGTGAAGAAATCTTGCACTTCATTGGTAAAAGTTAATCCTAAGTATTTTGTTGTTTTGGTGCTACTGTAAATAGAATTGTTTTCTAACTTTTATTTTCAGATTTTCATTGCCAGTACACAGAAATACAACTGATTTTCATAGATGGATCTTGTATCCTGCAATCTACTGAGTTCATTTATGAGCTCTGGGAAATGTTTTGTGGAGTCTCCAGGGTTTTCTGTACATGGCAAATCATGTCACCTGCAAGTAGAGGTTGTTTTTCTTTTTCCTGTTCAACCACGGTGCCTTTTATGTATCTTTTACTTTTATGTTTATTTTTTCACTTCCCATCCCACTGCAGGACTTTCATTTATTTTTCTCGCCTAACTGCCCTCTCTAGAACTTTCAATACAGCGTTGAATACAAGTGGCAAGAACAGACATCGTTGTCTTTGTTCTGTTCCTGATCTTAGGAGGAAGCTTTCAGCCTTTCACCATGA
Source organism: Colobus angolensis palliatus (assembly GCF_000951035.1). Lineage (NCBI taxonomy): Eukaryota > Metazoa > Chordata > Mammalia > Primates > Cercopithecidae > Colobus > Colobus angolensis. The sequence continues at coordinate 1,963,462 of NW_012114677.1, forward strand.
AGGATGGTGTTCACCAAGGGTTTCCTGGAGGCGCCTTTTGTAGGGTTGAGAAGGGCCCTTCTAGTTCTTTGTCATGAAGAAGGGTTAAATTTTTCAAGTGCTTTCTCTTTACCTTTTGAGATGATCATTGGGTTTTGTTCTGTTACCGTGATGTGTTCATAGATGTAATTACTTCTATTGACAGAATATATTAATATGGTGTTGATTTCTGTGTGTTGAAGGAACCATGCATTCCTGAGGCAATCCCAGTTGGTCATGGTGTATGATCTTTCTTATACGCTGCTGGATTTGGTTTGCTGGTATTTTGTTGAGGAATTTTGTGTCTTTATTCATAAGAGATACTGGTCAGCACACTTCTTTCCTTGTAATATCTCTGTCTGCTTTTGGTGTCAGGACCTCATTCTGTCCTCGTACAATGCGTTAGCAAAGGGTCCGTCCTTGGTTCTTTTTTTTTAGCGTTTCTGTTTTTGTGCTGGAAGCCCCGTGTGTTGAGTCACTATCGTCATATTTTCCTTTAATTCTTTGGCTCATTTACAATAGCCACTCTGGAGTCCTGAGGAAATGCGATCTGGGCCACGCAGCGCGGGCCTCTGCCATCTGCCCTTTTCCCTGAGTGTCATCACGCTTCTGTTTCTTTGCTTGTCCCATGACTGGGGGCTGCGATCTGGACAACCTGGGTACTGTATTTGAGCAAGTCTAGATTCTTGTATTTCTATCGGAGGTTGTTTGATTGGTTTTTGTTTGCTTGGGTATTTCACCGGGACCTGGAGAACCTGTGTCCGTGGCAGCCGCACATGTGTCCGCTCGTGGTTTCTGCTCTTCTTGTTGAGCCAGGCTGTCCCGGGGTGTCCGCCTGTCTCTACAGCTCAGCGGTGGGCTGCTGCTCCGTCTGTGGTTGTGCTCCAACACCACGCATCCCGGAGGCTCCCCACGGCCAACGATCCACGCATATGGGGAGCTGACATCCAGTCGGTTCCCGGTCCCCTGTGGCATCACTTCTGTGGGTGCGCTGGATCCCCTGCACATGCCCGTGCTGCTTCTGTCGGCCAGGGTTCCAGGGAAGCCGCCTCCGTCTGGCTGTCTTGTTCTCAGCATCTCCCTGTTATTTTTCTGACTGGTCCCTGCTCTCCTGACCCCGCCCCAGCCAGGGCTGTGGGCCTCTCCAGGTCCTGCAGATGGACCCCCCGTGGCTGATGAAAGTGTTCCCCTCCCACCTTGAGCCCACCCCCTCTGGAAGCAAAGCTGCTGGTCCTCAGCCACCTACCCTGGTGCAGCTGTGCTGTTACTGGGTAGAGTGGGGTAGCGGGAGGTGGAGCAGCTGCTTACATGCTGCTGGATTTGGTTTGCGGTATTTTGTTGAAGAATTTTGTGTCTGTATTCACCCTCGGGCCGGGAAGCCAAGTCCCGCTGCTCCCAAAGCTGCAGCGGGATTTCAGGAGCCAGTGTGTTCTGATTTCAGGAGATCAGTGTGTTCTGATTTCAGGAGTCAGTGTGTTCTTGTGTTCTGATTTCAGGAGTCAGTGTGTTCTGATTTCAGGAGCCAGTGTGTTCTGATTTCAGGATCAGTGTGTTCTGATTTCAGGAGTCAGTGTGTTCTGATTTCAGGATCAGTGTGTTCTGATTTCAGGAGCCAGTGCTGATTTGTTGTCTGCCTCAATTTCAGAGACCTGAACCGTTGTTTCTACCATTTTGTCCAGTTTCGTACTTGGCTTCGTAGAGATAATTCACTGATTTCTACTTAACTGTAGCCAGCGGTCCTCCTCAAGAAGCACTCACTAAATGAGTCGGTGAACGGCAGGTCCCGGACCCCTCACATGTCAGAGTGGCAGGCGGGCAGTCTGTCCATTGTCTGCCCTGCAGACTCACTGAGCAGTGCGTCGGGCTGTCTGACCGGTTGGCAGAGGCGCAGGGCGCTCGCTCTGCAGTATGCGGTCACCTCCGGAACACAACACAGGATCTGGCACCACAGGGAAACAGGCTGTTGGGCATCCAGATGGTGAAATTTACCCTCTTCAAATGTCAGCATGTTTTCGTTAAATTTTTCAAATGGACATCTTTGTGAAACATGTTAAACAGCATTACTCCCTTGAACAGAGACTGCTGCGCTGGAAGGTGTCGTAGGAATGGGTTATCCCTCTGGTCACCTGCTTCTTAGTGAGGCTGAAACACGGGGCCTCCTTGGCACCCTGAGGAGCTCCTCCCCGCTCAGGGCTGCTGTGCTGTTGAGAGCTGGCCTGGCTCCGGGTGGCTTTCGGGCCTTCCTCTAGCACTCCCTGGCAACCCCTTTCTCCAAGTCACTGCTCTTCAGGATGATTCCTGGTGTGACCTGATTCCCAGCAGAACCTAAAGGACTCCTTAGGATTCCCCGAGCCCTGTGGCACACGCAGGGGGCTGAGTAGCAGGGGTCTTTTGGGTCTGAGATCCCATGGCCCACACTTGGCTGTCTGAGCACTGCTTGCCAGACCCTGGGTGAGTTGTTGGCCTCTTGGGTCCTCAGTCTCTTCATCTCTGTTGATAATAGTTATCTCGAAAAATTTCCATTGAGTAAATAGGAAACAATTTTTTCTTTTCTTTTTTTTTTTTCTGAGACAGAATTTCACTCTTGTTGCCCAGACGGGAGTGCAATGGCGTGATCTCAGCTTACTGCAGCCTAACCTCAGCCTCCCAGGTTCAAGTGATTCTCCTGCCTTGGCCTCCCTAGTAGCTGGGACTACAGGCATGCACCACCACACCAAGCTAATTTTGTATTTTTAGTAGAGACGGGGTTTCTCCACTGTTGGTCAGGCTGGTCTTGAACTCCTGACATCAGGTGATCCGCCCGCCTCAACCTCCCAAAGTGCTGGGATTACAGGCATGAGCCATTGCGCCCAGCCAACAATTTCAACTAACCATATAGTATTGAGCATAAGTTACTTAACAAAAGATGCCTGCCATCGTTATTATTTGTGGTTCTGTGTGTTCAATGTACAGGGTTTTGTTTTAATCAGGTGGTGTGAGGCCGAAGGATGAGGCGGCAACGGCTGTGAGGAAAGGAGTTTCCACTCATAGTTCCCCAGAGACCCCCAGGAGGGGAGTGAGGGGAGACCTAGCACCTTGGTTGTGGTTCTCATGGGAGGATCAGGCAGGGTGAGCGGAACAGGCCACCCAGGCTTGGGGTGGGCTCTGAACACGGGCTCTGGATTTGTTGGCTTTCATATCAGAAGTGTGCTCACCATGGCCTCCTGCCTGTAGGAACTGGCTGTCCCTAGGAGGGCAGTCTCTGCAGGGTCCACAAGCCTCCAGATGCCAAACCATGATAAAAGACAGAAGTGAAGGCAGCACTCACACAGCCTAGTAGGACAGCTTTCCTTCTTGCTCTTAGCTGTTCTTTGGAGCCTTCTCAGGGTCACCTGCAGACTCAGGAGTTATGATACCTCCCTCAGGCAGCATCCTCACAAGGTCCGCACAGCCCCGGGGCAAAGACAAGACCCCCACTGGGGGTACGGAGACTGCCTTGTGCCCCACAGGCCTGCGACCCCCCGACGTGCCGCAGCAGGCAGGCACTGGGCAGTCACCAGTCACTGTGCTGGGGAAGCCTAATGCTTGGGCTCCCTCACCAGGTGGCTTTTCCCAGCCTGGGGTCCACGAGCAGGTGCTGCTTGAGAACTCAGTCATCACATCTCCCCTTTCATGTTACAAGGCGCCTGGAGAAAGCAAACACGGGTGGGGCGCTGAAAGAACTTCTGGACGTGCTTTTGCCCTTCCGGCAGTTCTCAGGGGAGCAGGAGCCAAGACTCGGGAGAGGCAGGGGAGGAAGCTTGTGCTCCAGATGCTCATTGAGCACCTGTGTATGCCAGGCACAGTCTGCGTGCCCACGGCTGCCCCCGTGATGGGCAGGCCCCCTCGCAGAGCCCACGGGCCGAGGGCCCCTGAGTGAGGCCGAAGCTCAGCTGGGACTGGCCAGTTCATTTCCAGGTCTCACTTTCCAGCTGCTGATGATTCAGATGGCTTACATATTCTCTAAGCTGCAGAGGTGCATAAAGGTAGAAAGATTAAAATGTAGGATATTTACGCCCTCATGTGGAAGACCTGGGGCTGCTCAGGATGTCGTGCTGGCACCAGGGCTGCGCGTGACCGAAGAGGAACCCGCGCGCCTGTGTGGCTCTGCCTGCCTCTGCCCTCGTGGCGGAGAGGCAGTGACAGCTACCGAGAAGCGCAGCAGGCTGGCCTGGTCGTTGTCCTCAAAGCACTGTGATGTGTTACCGTGAACAACTCGTGTTTTATTCTTGTTCTACCACAGGCAGTGTCTCCTCCCGGGCCCCCGAGCATCCCGGCCTGACGCCAAGTCAGAGGAGCGTGGGAAAGCCTCTCAGGTAGTGTCCCCTGCAAACACCTTCTTCACAGCATTTTAAAGGAAATTGTCAGCAAAATAAAACTGCTCATCATCTCACCCACAGAATTACTGCTAAAAGTTTAATATGTTGCTTTTCATCCCTTTTTTTACACACTTTGAGTGAGGTTTTGTTGCATTTGCCACTTTAGAGTTTGCTTTTTTTTTAAGCCAGAGTTTCACTCTTTGTTGCCCAGACTGGAGTGTAATGGCACGATCTTGGCTCACCACAACCTCCACCTCCCGGGTTCAAGTGATTCTCCTGCCTCAGTCTCCCGAGTAGCTGGGATTACAGGCATGTGCCACCAAGCCCGGCTAATTTTGTATTTTTAGTGGAGACGGGGTTTCTCCATGTTGGTCAGGCTGGTCTCGAACTCCCGACCTCAGGTGATCTGCCCGCCTCGGCCTCCCGAAAATGCTGGGATTACAGGCATGAGCCACTGTGCCCAGCCAGGAGTTTGCTTTTTTGAAGCTAAGATATAACGTAGGCATTTGCCCTGTTGCTAAAATCTTCAAAAGAACCACGTGATGACTGCGTGCTATTTTACCACAAGAATAGGCCGTGGGTCAGCAGGCATCTTCTATAAAGGTCAGGTAGTAAATATGTTTGACTTTTTGGGCAGCTGCTCAGCTCTGCCTCTGTATTGAGAAGGCTGGGGCAGACAGTGTGTAAATTAATGGGTGTGGCTGGGTTCCAGTAAAACTTTATGTACAAAAGCAGGTGGCAGGCTGGACTCGGCCCCAGCCGCAGAACAGACCACAGTTCACCTCCCCATGCTCTTCTTCTCAGACCTCTGGGTGGCCTCCCACTCCGTCTGCTGCATATTTAAGTACACACCGATGTCTCTGTCAACTGAACTCAAGTGTTCAAAGGTCCGGTGCTCTCTCTAAAAGGCAGACCCTCCCATGTCAGCCCCCCAGAGTCCCTGAACGGCTTTTGATGCCTGTGGTCCAGTCCACCCCTGGCTGCCTGCAGGCCTCAGTGTTCTCTCACGCCCCCACCTCCCATCCCCGCTGGCCTGGGCTGTTGACCCTCCTGGGTGCCCATGGGCCCTGCAGCGTCTGTCCACGTCTTCTGCTGACCTCCTGGCGGGGTGTGCGTGCTGGTCCGAGGTACTCAGAGATGCTTGTGAATCCAGGCCTTTAAAACCACAAAACCGTCAGTGCTTTAACTGTCATGTCACCAGAGATGCTTAGAGCATTAATAATTTTGTGTTTCTTGAATTTATTAGGATTCCGCCTCTGCAACTCCCCCACAAGGGACCACCGCTCACGCCAACACCGCAGTTACCAGGGAGAGCAGGAAGAGGGGACTCTCCAAGCTTCGGGAGCTCCCAGGCCGGGCTACCCCCCAGGCCGCCCATCAGCATCGCCAGCCTGCTGCAGAGACAGTGTTTAGGCAAGTACTCAGCCAGCCTCAGAAGGAAAACGCTCTTGGGAAAGTGCATATGTAAAGAAGCTCTTGAAGCATGCGCCAAGGACAGACACGGAGCTCTAAACGTTCTCAAGAGTTGTGTTTCTGAGCTTTGCCTTAGTCGTTCAGAAACGCAGCAACGTTCACTTTTATATTCATTGTGAAGTTCCAAGATTACGACTTAAAACATATTGATAATAATCTGAAAATACTAAGATGACATCTGAATTTTTAAAAGTACACATTTTAGTGAATAAACTCTTCTCCCCACCTTATTTTTTGTGTGTAACATGTGCACCCTCATTTTCCTCAACAGTGTGAAGTTTTGAAGTCATTTCAAAGACAAAGTTGATGTGTTCTTATTGCGACTCTCGATGCTTCCTGCGGGACCTGCTCACCTTGGGGCAGTGACATGTGAAAGATGAACACCCAGCCACCCGCGCTGCCCCTTCCAGTCCTCCAGCCTTCTGCCCACTAGCATGTGTACGTTAGACAGCCAATGCGACTACACTTTCTCACTTGATGAAATAAGTAATGTAGTCGAATAAAGTATTTTTCTGATTATCGGGGTAGCGTATATGTGATATGTTTGAGACTTCACTCTTAACAACTTGAAACTTCCTTAAAATGTTGATGCTGGAGGCAAAATGGACACCTGCCTGTTGATTTACTATGAGAAGGTTCTGGCTGCAGCTCCTGGGGGAGACAGGTCTGCTGGGGGGTGCGCACGCCGCGTGCGTCCGCTCAGCCGCATCCTGTGTTAGGTGATTACCACGCGTTCTGTTCACACAGTACTCACAGCTGGCCTGTGATGCCGGCTTCAGCGGATGATTCTCTGTCAGGTCCGGAGATGAATTCCAGGCCTGAGCTCACCCTGCAGGTGCGGTCTGTGTGCGTGGAGCCTCCTCCTCCGTCGGGAGGGTGGGGTCTCCTGCAGGGGACGCCCCTGTGCACAGGGCTCCCAGAGAGGCTCAGACCCCACGTCTCTCCCGCCAGCCGGGACCACACAGGGTTGGAAAAGAGGCTTATGGGGTTAGTTCTAATCTTTTAGTTTGCATTTACCTAAAAAGTGTCAGCTTTATCTCACTCGAGTTAACAGCAGCCAAGCACCACGTGAGGCAGGAGAATCCTCACCTTCACTGCGGGCGGAGCTGAGGTACTGCCAGGCTGCACACAGAGACTTTATTTCAGGTGAGGCATCCCAGGCGCCTGCTCTAGGCCCTCCAGATGCCAGAATGCCTGGGCCGCTGGACAGAGGGTGCCCACGTCCTTCTGGAAGTCATGGCATTCATGGCTGTCCCCTCTGGGGGCTGTCCCCTCTGTGACTTGACTGTCCCCTCCGGGAGCTGACTATCCTCTCTAGGAGCTGACTGTCCCCTCTGGGAGCTGACTGTCCTCTCTAGGAGCTGACTGTCCCCTCTGGGAGCTGACTGTCCTCTCTAGGAGCTGACTGTCCCCTCTGGGAGCTGACTGTCCCGTCCGGGAGCTGACTGTGCTCCAAAAACTCATGCTAAAATCAGATATGCAGAAATCCTTTAGAAATGTGCATGTTCTAAGTCGGTTTCATTCCCAGAAATTTCAAAACGTAAAATCATGAATCGAATGATGGCGCTGTTTCCTTCCCTGTGTGTGCTGTGTGCTGTGCGCCTGAGGGCTTCACACGTCCAGCTGCAGGCTACATGAGAAATACAAGCGGGAGGAATCGCTTCTCTTCCTGCAGCTGCCGTTCTCACGGTTTACCTCGCAGGGCTCTGCTCAGTCTGCAGCGGCCGCCTTGGTTCTGGCAGGTGGACTTGCTGGAGCTGATCCTGCAAAGGAACGTGGCCGGGGCCGTCCTCATGCCTGCAGTGTTCCTTAAGGGACTTATTTGAAAACTTTGCCAAGAAATATTCCCCCGGGGCTGCAGTGCTGCCTCAGCCTCTCTCCAGGCAGCGCTGGGCCCTTCTGTCTGGGGGCTGATGACTCGTCCCTGATTTTAAAATCTTAGTTTCTTCCATCACTTCACCTTTCTAGACATAAACTTGAGGCCACACTTACAGAATTTCCTGTTCTTTATTGTTGTTGTTTTTCACAGTTGAGCCTGCTTTTGGCCGGGGTCCACCCCGCAGCACCTGGTTCTGTACAGACGTTTGCCAGGGGCAGCCCTTGTGCCTTGATTTGCCACTGGCCCACGTCGGCACACCTTTCTTCCCTTTCCAGTGATTGTCACTGGAAAAGGCACAATTTAGCAAAACATCCAGACAGTGGCACAAGCCTACTCCGTGGATGGGGGCGACAGACAGTACTGTCAAGGCAGAACTGCCGTCTATCCTCACGCAGTGTGTGAAAGCCCACGTTCAGCCCAGGAACAGTAGCGCAGGGCCTGAGGGATGATGTGTGAAGGCACCAGCTGTGTGAAACAAGACTGTGAAAGCCCAGGGCGAGCCATGGGGTCGTGATGGAGCAGCAGAGGCTGGCAGGGGGGCAGGAACACAGAGGGGCAGTGCCGTCAGCTCTTCATGTGTCCTGGGCTAGAAGTGGACAGCACCTTTACTGCAGGCTCTGCCACACCCACGTGTGGGTGTACAGCAGCCAAGCCTTTCCCCCCACCCCCCACTGCCCTCGGTGAGTTGTCCTGCCTAGTGGTGTCTCGTGGGCTGGGCTGCAGGCAGTAGGGGGGCTGCCTCCACCACTCATGGTGCAGCTGTGATTCAGGGCCAAGACTTAACCTTGGGCTGAGTCCCCCACTGCTGTGCAGCCTCACACATCATGCCTCAGGCCCCGCGCTGCTGCAAGGACAGGTGGGAGTTCTGCCTCGGCAGTGCTATCCATCGGGTCTATCTACAGAATAGCTTTGTGCCACTGTCCGGATGTTTTACTAAATTTTTTCTTTTTTGGTGAAAAAAGATGGTTCCCTGCTGTATTAGTCTGTTCTCACACTGCTGTTATATTAAAGACATACCCGACCAAGACAGGATAGTTTATAAGGGAAAAGGGTCGAATGGACTCACAGCCCCACATGGCTGGGGAGGCCTCACAGTCATGGCAGAAGGCGAAGAAGGAGCAAGGGCACATCTTACAGGGCGGCAGGCACAGAGTGTGTGCAGTGAACTGCTCCTATAAAATCATCAGATCTCATGAGACTTATTCACTCTCATGAGACCATGAGACCAGCATGGGAAAGACCCACCCACATGATTCAGTTACCTCCCACGGGGTCCCTCCCACAACGTGGGAATTATGGGAGCCACGGTTCAAGATGAGATTGGGTGGGGACACAACGAAACCACATCACCTGCCCATCTGAGCACCACGTCCATCTCATCAACCAGCACAGCAAGGCCCTCGCGGTGACGGCATAGGGAGGCAGTTGCCAACAAGAGCATGTGGTTCGAGCTCTCTATGTGTTACGGGAAGTCCAGAAGTGCCAGGGGAGTGGACACATTTCTTGTTGTGATTTTTATTTTCTTGCTAAGCTTCTCAGTTTTGAGGGGAAAAAAATTTGAAACTAAAACGAATGTTTATAGAAAGATGTCACTAATGCTGGGTGGGATTTGGAGGAAATGCTGGAGAAGGAACTCGGCCAGGAAGAAGGAAGCCGTTCACTGGATGAATTGCTGCAGACGGACTCCATGAGTTCACGCAGCATTCTTCAGGAAAATAATGTGAGGTTTGCTCAACTTGACCACACTTAGTTTCTTTCATTTGCTCAACTTGACCACACTTAGTTTGTCATTAATAATGCTGTTGTCTGCAAATTAAGTGAAAAATGGTCATTTTGCTGGCAGCGTGAGAATGTTTAGTTTCATAGCTAGTTCCTAAGAAACAGAGGCAAAATACTTCCGGGTTAACAGTGGCCTCCGCCACGTTTCCATCCGTTCCCATCCGTTCCCATCCGGGCGACGCGCGGCCTCTGCGGCAGTGCTGGCCGGCACCACTAGAGGGCACTAGACCAAGGGAGCCTGAGCAGCTCCGGCCGCCTGGCTGGGTTTGTTCCCCAGGAAAGCGTCTGTGTAGTGCCGCCCGCTGAGTGTAAAAGCCTTGAGCACCTCAGCAAAGCAACGACCTGGGCTGATGAGGCAGGATTCGGAGGCTCCATTTGCTGTGCGTGAAGGCAGTGCTCAGCAGGCACAACCAGCGCTTGTGCTGTGCCATCCGCCAGCTGCCCCGCTTGTCCAGGGCCAGGGAAGCAGCGGGGCATCGTCAGGCTGCTCTGTGTGGGGTGCTGTCTGTGAAACAGCAGCAGCAAACCCAGAAGCGAGGTTAGGCACTCAGCATTCGAGGAAAGAACGTAGAAGCGCAGGCCGTGGCGCTCAGAAACTGCCATCTGTAGGCCGGGCGCGGTGGCTCAAGCCTGTAATCCCAGCACTTTGGGAGACCGAGACGGGCGGATCACGAGGTCAGGAGATCGAGACCTTCCTGGCTAACACGGTGAAACCCCGTCTCTACTAAAAATACAAAAAACTAGCCGGGCAAGGTGGCGGGCGCCTGTAGTCCCAGCTGCTCGGGAGGCTGAGGCAGGAGAATGGCGTAAACCCGGGAGGCAGAGCTTGCAGTGAGCTGAGATCCGGCTACTGCACTCCAGCCTGGGTGACAGAGCAAGACTCTGTCTCAAAAAAAAAAAAAAAAAAAAAAAAACTGCCGTATTTAGAGATCACACGTAGCCACAGGGTAAGTCTTTAGACTGGATTCTTGCTTTTACAAGTAGTGCAGACCCCACGGTGGTCCTTCAGAAGGAAATGCACAGCATGGGCATAAAACGATGAGGCCAACTATGAACTTCTCAGGGCGGCTTCACAGCCTGGGCTGTGTCTTACGATGCATTCTATTCAGATGTGCCCAGTGATGTGATTTGCACCTTCTTCTACCTAATCCATTGATGTGTAATCAGCATTTTACTCTAGTAGGTACTAAATCAATATTTGACTATTTCTCCGCCATCATGGCTCCCGATTCCTCATGGCCCCAACTGTGGCAGACAACTGGAGATGGAGTGGCTGAGGGGCGTCCCCAGGCCTCTCCCCAGGTGCTGGGCCCAGCCTCCACCTTCGTAGGCTCCCCCACTCATAGCACCTTCTAGACCTGTTTCTGGTCTTTCAGAATTCCTGTTTTGTTGGACTGAAGTCCTTTGTTTTGATTTTAATAAAAATGGGGTCACACTTAGCCTGACCAACATGGCAAAACCCCGTCTCTACTGAAAATACAAAATTTAGCCAGGCGTGGGTAGCACACACCTGGAATCCCAGCTACTTGAGAGGCTGAGGTGGGAGAATCACTTGAACCTGGGAGGCGGAGGTTGCAGTGAGCCAAGATCGCACCACTGCACTCCAGCCTGGGTAACAGAGTGAGACTCTGTCTCAAAAAAAAAAAAAAAAAAAAATTGGAGTCACACTTGAGGTTGTTCCATGGACTGGCCCCTTTGTTTAGTGTGAGCTCTTATAGCTTACTCACAGAAGTGAACCACGACTGCGTGTTCCGCTCTGAGAGGCACCATGGCTTCCCCTCTTCCCTGTCACAGACAGCACAGCTGTGAGCACCACTTCATTGTCCTCAGCAACGAGCCAAGCCCAGGGGTCTTCCTGGGCTGCATCTCCTGCTGGGCACCAGGCTCCTCCACCCCTTTGGCACTTGCCAGCCAAGCTGCAAGGGACACATGTCGGTGCCATGCCCAGCACCCTGATGGAACATGTGACCGAGGACACGGGCGCAGTGGGAGGCAGGGGGCTGAGACCCTGAGCAAGTCATGAGCAGGCAGCACCCTAAAGACCCTGTCCCAGGACAGCCAGGAGGTAAGCAAGGCTGAGGGAGGGGAACAAAAGGCTGGCCTCAGTTCTGGGGACTGGGTAAGATCCAGGCAGCCTGGGGTGAGGGGGTGCTGGGGCTGGAGGAGTGGGGAGAGGTTGGGAGGTCTGGAGGGGCAAGGGTGACCAGGGTTCCAACAATTCCCCTGATGAGTTCTGATAGCCCTGACAGAACAGGGCTGGGGAGCAGGGCTCAGAGCTGCCACATAGGAGGGCGTCAGTGAGGAGATGGATTTGAGCATCGCCTGCCTGAGTGGTGGGACAGAGAGCCAGGATCTGTGGCCACAGGGGAGGCCAGGGCCCCAGGACCCTGGGCAGGAGCTGCTGGCTGCACTCGGGGGCAGTGCTGGAGAGGAGGGCAGGAAACCTGAGGGAAGCTGAGTGACAGGGTTTGGCTGTGTCCCCACACAAATCTCACCTCGAATTGTACTCCCCATAGTCCCCACGCATCAAGGGCCGGACCAGGTGGAGGTGACTGGATCATGGGAGTGGCTTCCCCGTGCTGTTCTTGCGGTACTGAGTGAGTCTCACGAGATCTGATGGTTTTATCGGCGTCTGGCACTTCCCCTGCTCGCACTCAGTCCGTCCTGCCGCCCTGTGAAGAAGGTGCCTGCTTCTCCTTTGCCTTCCACCGTGATTGTAAGTTTCCTGAAGCCTCCTCAGCCATGCTCAACTGTGAGTCAATTAAACCTCGTTCTTGTATAAATTACCCAGTCTGGGGCATGGACTAATAACGCAGAGGAAGGGTGTGAGTGATTCCCCAGCCCAGCCAAGATGGGGGAAGGGCGGCAGGTGAGAGGCTGAGGGGCAGAGCCGGAGCTGGGCTGGGGGCAAGTCAGGGACAGGCACAGAAGGGGACAGTAGCCAGTGCCACTGGGCTGGGTCATCTGGGGGTCTCTCCTGCAGCCCAAGAGACTAGCGTGTGGAGAGCCATGGTCAGGCTTGGTTGAGAAAGTCACTCACTATAAAGCAGAAGCAGCCACATGTGGCCGGAGTGGCCAGTGTAGGGCCCCTGCCCGGGAGAATGAGTATCCGGCCACATCCGAACCTCTGCCCCATACTGCAGCCTCCCGCAGGGACCCTCCAGGAGACCCCTGTGTGGGCGCCTCCCACCGGATAGGTGGAGAGGCACAAGGTTCCTCATGCCCTGTGCTGGGGGCTGCCCATCAGTCTAACTGTGCTGCGGTCGCCTGATACAGGTGCGTGCTCTGAAGGCACAGGAGCTCCTGCAGCAGACCGGGCGTCTGTCCGGAGCACTCTGGGTGTGCTTCCATTTCTAATAGGAGCGAGTTCATATTCAGGCCCCTCGGGCCGGCACGAAGCCCCAGGGTAACAGATGCTCCCCATGGAGGCTGGGGCCCCACCCTTGGGGTGGCCTTCCCTTTCCTCGCCCCGAACGGTTTTCATCACCACCGCCTTCTTCACCTAAATCATCACCAAAGCTTGCTGGGTACTTCTTGGAAAGAGATCGGCCTCCCTGAGTGAGCGTCTCACACTGCATCGGATCCGGTGACTTTCCCGAGGCCGAGTGCCCACTCCACACTGTGGCGGCCGGCTGGGCCTGGCCTTCCTTGGCAGCCACCTTGAGGAGTGCAACTGGCTGGCATCTGGCACAAGTCTCATTCTTAGCTTTAAAATCTCCATGGATGAATAGTGTAAAGCAAGGTATTCGTTTACAATCGCTAGATGTGTTTATCAAAAGTGAAAGAATTTCCAGCTAGCACTATTTCCCCAACTGCAGCAAAGTAAACACCTGCAGGCTACCGAGGGGAGGGTGACGATTTGACCTTCGCGAAGTTGGTGCTGCCAGGACACAGCATCTTCAGTAGGGCTACCCTGCCCTGGGCCTAGAGTTGGGAACCCAGGAGCAGATGAGGTGGCCTTGGGGGAGACGGGGGCGGCAGCAAACAGGCTGCCTGGAGGGAGTGGGGAGCCCTGGCCTTTCACCGCCAGCCCCAGCAGACCGATTTTTATTGAAAGAACGATCCAGAAAGCCCCCAGAACTGACAGAAAGGCCAGGGAGAAGCCAGGCTCGGGAAGTCGGCAGGCTGGAAGGAGATGGGTCCGGCCACACCTGCGGACCCGTCACGGTGGACACCCCTGCAGTCCGGGCTCCGCCTGGATGCCCGCCGCCTCCAAGAGACACCCAAATCCCCGCACCCCGGCCCGAGTCGCCTCAGCGGTTCCCGCGCCTCCGCATGGACCTCCAGGCAGGTGTGCCCACCAGTGCACTGCCAGGCGGGAGGAGCCACGTGCACCTCGCCAGCTTCCGGATGGCACCCTGACGCTGACCTGAGCTGGACCCCCAAATCAAGGGGCGTTGGGGCCAGGCAGTCTGAAGGCGCAGAGCCCCCTCCCCAGGCACGAGGTTGGTTGCCCAGAAGCCTCTGCTGCCGCTCTGGAGAGGATGAAAATGCGTTCAAACCCAAGCAACTATAAACACGAAGAAAGGTTTTAAACACGTTTTCTTTTCAGACTAAGAGGAAATTCCTAAAATTCTTCGGTGGTAAACCCAAGACTGCACACCGAATTCACATTGGAGCGGGGCTAGGGAGGCACGAGGAAGGCTCGGGAAGGCTCGGGAAGGACTCGGGAAGGACTTGAGAAGGGCTCGGGAAGGCTCGGGAAGGCTCGGGAAGGACTCGGGAAGGACTTGAGAAGGGCTCGGGAAGGCTCGGGAAGGCTCGGGAAGGCTCGGGAAGGACTCGGGAAGGACTTGAGAAGGGCTCGGGAAGGCTCGGGAAGGGCTCGGGAAGGGCTCGGGAAGGCTCGGGGACGGTTCAGGGCGGGCTGGGGAAAGGCTCGGGAAGGGCTCGGGAAGGGCTCGGGAAGGCTCGGGGACGGTTCAGGGCGGGCTGGGGAAAGGCTCGGGAAGGGCTCGGGAAGGGCTCGGGAAGGGCTCGTGGAGAGGGCTGGGGAAAGGCTCGGGAAGTGCTGGGGAAGGACTCGGAGGGCTCGGGAAGGGCTGGGGAAGGACTCGGAGGGCTCGGGGAGGGCTGGGGAAGGGCTCGGGGAGGACTCAGGGGCTGCTGGGGAAGGGCTCAGAGGCGGAGGGCACCGGGCACTGAGCCTCGCGGAGGCGGCCGATTTCCTGAGAGCCTCCCTCGAGAGGCAGCTCGGCGGGCGCCCCCTCCGGCCGACTCCGAACTCCAGGTCTCACCAATGTCTTCTCTGAAGCCCTGGAGAGGCCCCCATGTCCCCGCAGAAGGATGACCGGTATTGCAGACACAGAACACGGAAGAACGCCCAGCCAGCTCCAGGACCCGCCCTGGTCAGGGTGCTGTGCCTGTTCATACCGGGTCTGCTCAGGGCCCCCTCCACCCACACCCCCATCAATAGTGCCTTTTGTGACTTTCAGCTGGGAAGGAACTCCACACTTAAAGAAAAGCTAACAATATTAGTGTTGATGCCAGAACCTGGCTGTCCTGACACGGATTCCCCTGCTGTTGACAGCTTGTCTGTTTGCTTTGTCGTGCGGGCTGCACACACCTACAGTCGTGTGCGGGACTCCGGTCGTTCCTGGGATTGGCCCTGCTCTTCGCCTGCCACGGACGCGTGGCCACCTTGGCCGTGATGCCAGGACAGGGCAGGTACCTGCTGCAGAGACGGACGTTCCCATCCTGACTTTCTCCTGGCCTCAAGTGACTGGGGCTGCTGGGCAGCGTCCTTCCTGGCCACACTAGGCAGAGAGCAGTACAGAGCCAGGACCCCAGGAGCTGGAACCTGCAGTTTCCACCCGTGTGGGGAAGGGAGGCCATTGCCATTATCACCAGGGTCTCGCACAGACACCAGGCTGAGGATGACCAGAGCCACTGGAAATCAGACAAAGCCTAGAATCTTGGAGGAAACAGAGACCACCCCTGGCCTACATTGTGGGGAGGGGCCCAGGGCTCAGATGCCTCTCAGGGCCACTGTTCCTCGAGCCAGGCTCATTCAGACACGTGGCTGGGTCTGACCAACAGTCTCAGGCGATGGGCAGGGGTCTGAGGCTGGGAACAGACACTCAGTCCCTCTCCGAGTCTGGCAGGAGGGCAGCTCCGGAGCTGGCCTGGGCCAGTGGCCGCCCCCAGGCAGGGCCAAGCGATTCCAGAGGCAGCAACAGATTTTCTCCAAAGCTGCCTGTGAGATAGGACTGGGGCTGCAGGGTTCATTCCTCAGTTTTGCAAATGTAGTAGACTTAAATCATCACCATATTTACTTGGAAAACTGCTTTCACAAGAGCTCATATGACCGCAGGAACAGAAAAACACTCATGGCAGTGAGGTTGCTTTGGCGAATACCCGCCAGGTGGCCCCACCAGGGCTCACAGCGCAGGAGTTGCCTTAAACAGGGCAGAGGACACCCCAGTGCCGTTCCCAGTCGTCCAGGCAGCAGAAAGCAACGCAGGACCTGGCTCCGTCCTCACGGAATGTGTGGGCTGGGAAGGCCTCACATACCTGGCAAGGGGCTGGGGCTCCCCAGGACCTTCAGAGCACCAGGCACCTACCCTGACAGCTGGGGAGGCAGGACTTACGGGACCTTCATCTGCTCCAGACCCTCAGAGCTGCATTTTCCCCAAGGGAAGGGAAACGTGGCTGCAGGAACTCAGGAGGGCTGGAAAGAATGTGGTTCTTGGACTTACAGACCTTCAGAAACCTCAGGAATCCACTCTCAGGAAATGTCTTTTCTGCCCTCATAGAAACACTGAGAAATGGGACCTCAAGCCCCATGGAGCCCAGGGCTGTCTGTGATTCAGGCACTGGAGGGCTCAGACCTGCATCTAAGGTGGGCTGGGGGGCTTGGTGCCAGAACACCAGGATGAGAGCGGCTGGGCTCAGCCCAGCTGCGAGCCTCCTGGGACCACGTGGTGGCTGGTTCAATCCACATGAGCCCTGGAGAGCAGGGTTTGAGAGGGTTCCTCAAACCAAGCAGGAGAGCAAAGGGAGTACTGCAGAGCCAGGGCCAGCAGGCTGGGTTCAGAGCAGCCCTGCTCCCGGCCACCCCATTCCGGCTGCCTCTCCTGCCCCCACGTCCCTGCCCCCTGCTCTGCCATCCCGGCCCGGCCGCAGCTCACCCCAGGCCCATCCGGGATAGAAGGGGAGGCCCTGGGCTGGGGCGGGGGGCGTCCGTGAGTCAGCAAGTGACCAAGCAGGGGTTGCGTCACCTCGATGACTCGCACGCCTCCCTGCGGAGGGTCCCGCGGCTGACTCAGGAAGGGGATGAGTGATGGGTGTGAGTCATCACTCTCGGAGCCAGTGGTCACTGGAGGCGTCCAAACACAGACTCTCAGTGTTGGAGTTGGCAGGAGCTGTGGGGATGGACACGATCGGTCTGTGGCTGCAGTCAGGGAAACCGAGGCCCTGCTCCCCACGCAGCCTGCACACCGCACACAGGGAGCCTGCCTCTCCTGGACGAGGTCCTCCACAGCTCCCTTTGCCCTCAGTGTGTGGACCCCTTGGGCTGTGGCCCAGTCCCTCCTAACCCCTTGGGGCAACCCCAGCCACAAAGCACGACACGTGGCCACCTCACGCAGCCTGGGAAATGTGTCTGTACATCACTGCTCTGTGCCAGTGAACACGTGTGTGTGCATGCATGTTTGTGTGCAGATGTGTGTGCGCATGCATGTGTGTGCATGTAGGTGTGTACGTGTGTGTATGTGTGCATGTAGGTGTATGTAGGTGTGTGTAGATGTATGTGTATATGTATATATGCGTGTGCATGCATGTATATGGAGTGTGCATGTGGGTATGTGTATATGTGTGCCTGTGTGTGCATGTAGGGGTGGGTGGGTGTATGTCGGTGTGCAGGGGTGGGTGTGTGCGTGTCAGTGTGCAGGGTGGGTGTGTGTC